>NC_045967.1:12675669-13026294 GCF_010909765.2 Amblyraja radiata | reverse complement strand
AGATTTAGGGTGTTATGACAGGTTGTAAAGAAATACATAAAACTAATGTAATCTAATATAGGTCTTGAAATTATGTTACCACCTTTTGAATAGCATTAATATAACACTGTGGACCACAGAATGCTGTTAGGCTCAGAAAGATCAAGATCTTTAATTACAAGGTTTGCACTACAATGTTGTTGGGATTCTTACCCTGCAACGGCAGAAGATGCAACACCAGAAGCTATGCCTCCTCCCTCAACTCTGTCCAGGGACCCTGACAGTCCTTTCAGTTTAGGCATAGGTTCACTTGCACCTCCTCCAACCTCATCTACTGTATCCGTTGTTCAAGATATGGGCCTATACATCAGCGAGACCAAACGCAGACTGGGCGATTGTTTTGCGGAACACCTTCGCTCAGCCCGCGTGAACCAACCTGATCTCCTGGTTTCTGGCCACGTTAATTGTCCTTCCCATTCCTACACAGACCTTTCTGTCCTTTGTCTCCTCCATTGTCAGAGTGAGGCTAAATGCAAATTGGAGGAACAGCATGTCATATTTCGCTTGGACAGCTTACAGCCCAGTGGTATGAATACTGATTCTCTCACTTCAGGTAACCCCCGGCATTCCCTCTCTCTCTATTCCTCTCCCACCCAAGTCGCACTAGCTTCTCATTTTCACCCTGCAAACGGCTTACGATGATGGCCTGTCTCCTTTATCATTGTTACTTTTTTTGCATATCTTTCATTCGTTGTTCTTTATCTCTCCAGATCACCATCTATATCTCTCATTTCCCTTATCCCGAAGCAGCCTGAAGAAGGGTCTTGACCCGAAACGTCATCCATTCCTTCTCTCCAGAGATGCTGCATGTCCCGCTGAGTTACTCCAGCATTTTGTGTCTATCTTAACTAACTTAATATGCTGCCTGGGCAGATGGTAGATATAGACTCTTCAAAAAGACAATTGGAGAAATATTTGAAGAAAACAATATAATGAAATGGGGAAATGTGAGAAAATGGGAATTGATCTTTTTGAAGAGCAATTACAGTCTTCAATGGACCAATAGTTGCCCTGCGTACTTTGCTTAATTCTTTTATTCTGTCCTTCGCATCCAATTCATTCATTACCACAAAAATTATGATTAGATTTTCCTGATGACATTAGTACCCAGGGAATACCTGCATGATCTGTGCAACATGTTAAAATAATTTAATTTTGTTGACATTTTAGTTAATTTGGGCTTACCTCACTGCAAAGTCATTGCCCAGAATGCAACGTCACACTCCAGATGTAATCTATCGAGAGCTTTATTCAAGCATAACATAATTTCAGCTCCCTCTAATTAAATGCCAATAATTTATCAGCAACATTAAGTTGTTCATTGAATATAATATTTTATATACCTCTTTACTTCATTGCAGTTTACATTGGTTTAGTCACACGAGTGTCTCCTTTGTGCCTAGTTTAGTCTAGAGATACAGCATAGAAACAGGTCCTTCAACCTACCGAGACCACACCATCAAGCACCCATTCACTAGTTCTATGTTATCCCAGTTTCGCATCCTACACACCAGGGGCAATTTACATCAAACCTGTATGTCTTTAGAATGTGGGAGGAAACCAGAGCACTTGAAGAAAACCCTCCCGGTTACTGGGAAAAGTACATACTCCACACAGACAGTGCCTATAGCAAGGTTTGAACCTGGGACTCTGGTGCTGTGAGGCAGCTGCTCTATCCCTGTGCCACTGTGCTGCATTAGTTTATTATAGCTGTCAGCCTTTGCAGAATACTACTCAGAGCGTGTAGATTGAAGGTTACGAGAGTTAGCTCACGTTTATGTAATACAGCTTCTCTTGTCTCATTCTCACTCACAGTTCTGTTTTCTGCCGAATCATTTCGCAAGGCATCTTTTACAGGTGCGGTCATTGGTTTCCCCAGCTGCTCCAGTTTAAAGGAGATGTGTGGCTCAAAGAGTAGTGGGGGCCTGGAACACACTGCCAAGGGTGGTGGTGGAGTCAGACACAATAATGGCATTTGAGAGGTTATTAGACATGCATGGAATGGAGTGATATCGAGCACATGCAGACAGGGGAGATTAGTTTAATTTGGCATTGTGTTTGGCACGGACAATGGGCCGAAGGGCCTGTCCCTGTGCTGTTCTGTTCTATATTCTGTTTCTCCTTGTGGGCCATTGTTTAATGATGTGATCTAGACCTGACAGAATCTTTTTGATCTAAAATGGTATCCTATCCACACATCTTCATAGTTGCTGCCTGAATGGTTGTGTATTTCCTACCGTTTTTTGTTTCGGCTCTTCATCATCTGCAGTATTTTGCTTCTTGCTGAATTATAAATAACTCAGTTCAGCAGAGGGTGTGGAGGAAATTATATGAAAACCCAATACTTCCTAAGTTAACACGCAACAAAAAGCTTTTCATTGTACCTCGGTCCATGTGACAATAAAGTAAGCTAAACTAGATCAGATTGTTGGTAGTTTGTAACCTCATGGGCAGAATGTTAAGAATTCACAATTTAAAATGTTTGTCAAAAAAATTAGAGCCTTGTTAAAATGACTGACCAAAATTCTTTGACGCTTTCATTAAATTGTCACTGACTGAAGATGAATTTGTTTTGAAAAGTTAAATTAAATTCCATTATCAATGCTTGTCATATTTGTTGCCCAAAGGACAGTTTTATCATTTAAAAAAAAATGCTTATTCTGAGGCAGTTTTCAATGCAGCGTCTTTAGCTGATATGTCAAAAAGGAATCTTTATGATTGAGAGTTCTGGTTTGCTGAGCGCTGCCTGAAACTTCAGTAATTACAGAGTTTGATTAAAAAATTATCATAAAAATGTAAATGACACATCGCATAGAATGCACTAGTCATAGAGTCATAGTGTGATACAGTGTGTAAACATGCCCTTCGGCCCAACTTGTCCACAGTGGCCAGCATGTCCCAGCTACACTAGTCCCATCTGCCTGCACTTGGTCCATTTCGCTCCAAACCTGTTCTGTCTATGTACCTGTCTAACTGTTTCTTAAATGTTGGGATAGTCCCAGCCACAACTACCTTCTCAGGTAGCTTGTTCCATGCACCCACCACCCTTTGTGTGAAAAATCCTAAAGTCCTAACGAACAGCAACAATTAATTGCATTGGATTGTAGAATGTATAGAACAACTCTCTAGGAAACCATTATTAAGTTCAACACAGGCAGGGGAGGGGATGAAAATCATCTCTTTGTTACTGGTTCATTATGAGCTTCATTAGGGCATAAGGCCCAGCAAGCCTACTCCGCCATTCAATCATGGCTGATCTATCTTTCCTTCTCAACCCCATTCTCCTGCCTACATCCCATAAGATAGGGCTCTTAAAGACAGTGGAGTCAGGGGATACGGGGAGAAGGCAGGGAGAAGGCAGGAATGGGGTACTGATTGGGGATGATCAGCCATGATCACATTGAATGGCGGCGCTGGGTCAAAGGGCCAAATGGCCTACTCCTGCACCTATTGTCTATTGTCTCTAACCCCTGACACCTGTACTAATCAAGAATCTATCAGCCTCCACCTGAAAAATATCCATTGACGGCCTCCACAGCCATAAGTGGCCATGGATTCCATAGATTCACCACCCTCTGACTAAAGAAATTCCTTCTCATTTCCTTTCTAAAGGTATGTCCTTTTATTCTGAGGCTATGGCCTCTGGTTCATGACTCTTACACTAGTGGGAACATCCTCTCTATATCCTTCTCTATAAAAGTAGTGTATAGAAGTTGGGACGCTGGTGAAGCTGCATTTAGAATATTACTAGACTAAGTGGGACCCGTTGGGTCCCAGCACCACAAGAGAGGGCTGGTCCCCCAACGCAATATTCCACCTCTCCATCAATTCCTATATTGATAGCCAGTGGGGTGAGGGGGGAGGGGGGCTTTCTGGAGCACTAGTATGGGTGTTGTGGGCTGAAGGGACTGGTTTCCAGAGGGCTAGTATGGACATTGTGGGCTGAATGGATTCTTGGGCTGGCGGCTCAGTCACTCAAGCCTGTTGTGCTGGCAGCTCACTCACTCACGGCTGGTGGCTCAGTCACTCAAGCCTGTTGTGCTGGTAGCTCACTCACTCAAGGCTGGTGGGCTGGCAGTTGACTCATGGTTATTCCTTGAAATTCCATTTCAAACGGGGTGCAAGGCCACCAAATTCAAGTGCAATTTCTTACCACTTCAAGCAGGGTGCAAGGCCACCAAATTCAAGTGCAGTTTCATACCATTTCAAGCAGGGTGCAAGCCCACCAAAGACAGCTAATCGTGACCTCTCCTTCCTCCATCTTGCAGAGACTGAGCCACGCCCACACTTCTGGGTTTTATAGTCCTGCCCCCCTCCCACCAGAAGGCAAAGGCAAAGGCAAATTTATTTGTATAGCACCATTCGTGCAAACAGCAATTCAAGGTGCTTTACAGGAAAGAAAAAATAAAATAGTCAATAATTAAAAATTGCAAAATAAGCAATACGACAAATGTATGAATAATAAAACAACGTCAATGAAACAATAAAACGATTTTAAAAAGCACATAAAAGGGTTAAAATTAGACGGTTAAGATTACCTGCATGTCGGGTTATGGAAAAGCTATAGTAAACAGCAGTGTTTTTAGGCCTGATTTAAATGCGCTTACAGTCTGTGCACACCTCAGGTGTTCAGGGAGCTTGTTCCACAGGTGTGGAGCATAAAAACCCAATGCTGCTTCAGCCTTTTTAGTTCTGACCCTGGGAACACAGAGTAAACCTGTCCCTGAAGACCTGAGGAGTCTAGGCGCCTCATATACAACAAGTAGGTCAGAGATGTATTTTGGACCTAGACCATTCAGTGCCTTGTAGGTCAGTAACAGAATTTTAAAATCTATCCTCTTACACACAGGGAGCCAGTGCAAAGATTTAAGGACAGGTGTAATGTGGTCCATTTTCTTGGTGTTGGTCAAGACTCTGGCAGCAGCATTTTGGATAAGCTGCAGTTGTTTAATTGATTTTTTATTGAGACCTGTAAATATGCCATTACAATAATCTAACCTACTAAAAATATATGCATGAACAAGTTTTTCAGTGTCTTCTTTGGACAGAAATCCCTTGATTCTTGCAATATTTTTTAGATGGTAATAGGCAGATCTGGTAATGGTCTTTATATGGCTGTTAAAATTCAAATCCGAGTCCATAACTACACCAAGGTTTCTGGCTTTGTCTGTGGTTTTCAGTGCAATTGAGTCGAGTTGAGCACTCACCTCTAGCCTTGCTTTTTTGGGACCAAAGACAATAATTTCTGTCTTATTTGCATTGAGCTGGAGGAAGTTCTGGTTCATCCACTCATTGATATGTTTGACGCACTGGCTCAGTGAGTGTAGGGGACTATGGTCATGTGGTGACACTGCGATATATAGTTGTGTGTCATCGGCATAAGTGTGGTAAGATATGTTAAAATGCTCTATGATCTGAGCTAGGGGGAGCATATAAATGTTGAACAAAATGGGTCCAAGAATGGAGCCCTGAGGAACCCCGCATGTGAGTTTTGTACGTTCTGATTCAAAATTACCAAGGGAAACAAAATAATCCCGATCTTTCAAGTAAGATTTGAACCAGTCCAGCAGAGAACCAGAGAGTCCCACCCACTTCTCCAGTCTGTCAAGCAGTATGTTGTGGTCCACCATATCAAAAGCAGCACTGAGATCTAGAAGTACCAAAACTGAAGCTTTTGATGCATCACTGTTTAGATGTATGTCGTTTAGGACCTTAGTGAGTGCAGTCTCGGTGCTGTGATGTGGCCGAAATCCCGACTGGAAAACATTAAAAATATTGTTTTGGGTCATAAAGCAGTAAATTTGTTGGTAAACTACCCTGTGGGGCGTGATTGACAGGAGAGAGAATCTCAACATTTTTTAACCCTAAAAACTCTTTTATTTTTCATCTATGGGAAAAATTCTCAGTACCTGATGAGCGGAGGGGGGACTGAGTAAGATGGCCAAAAATCACAGCCGTACATGGTAGCCTTTTTTCTAAAATCAATATGAAGAGCAAACAGGAAGTGGTCAAGATTAGACTTTTAATTATATAGAAGGCAAAGCAACTTTAATTGGGCAAGGCAACTTTAACCAGGCAAGGCGACTTTAATCAAGCAAGGCAACTTTAATCAGGCAAGGCAACTTTAATCAGGCAAGGCAACTTTAATCAGGGAAGGCAACTTTAATTAGGCAACACAGCTTTAGCATTTCCAAACCAAAGGCAACACAGCTTTAGCATTTCCAATCCAAAGCCAACACAGCTTTAGCATTTGCAAACCAAAGCCAACACAGCTTTAGCATTTCCAAACTAAAGGCAACACAGCTTTAGCATTTCCAAACTATATTTTTAAACCACATTAAGGACAGTCAGTAAAACTACTCACAGTTTAGTAGACATGTGTTCAGTGTTATTCACAACTTAGACTGAGAGACATGACCCTCTCGCTCCCCCATCTTGCAGAGACTGACTGAGGCACTCAACACTTCTGGGTTTTATAGTCCCTCCAGAAGGGGCGTGGCCTTCAGGAGAGAGAATCTCAACATTTTTTAAACACTAATAATTCTTTCATTTTTCATCGATAGGAAAAATCCTCTTGTCCTGCGCAGCGGAGGGGGATTCTGAGTGAGATGGCCAAAAATCACAGCCATAAGTGGCAACGTTTTTTCTAAAATCAATATACAGAACAACAGGAAGTAGTCAAGATCAGACTTTTAGTAATATAGATGGTCAGTTCAGTGCACCATGTTATAGGAAAGATGGTGTAAAGTTGGAAGGGTACAGAGAAGATCTAAGTGGATGTTGCTAGGACTCAATGGTCTGAGTTATAGGGAGAGGTTGAACAGGCTGGGATCTATTCCTTGTAGCACAGGAGGATGAGGAGTGATCTTATAGTGGTGAATAAAATTATGAGAGGAATAGATTGGGTGGATGCACAGAGTCTCTTGCCCAGAGTGGGAGAATTGAGATCCAAAGGACATAGGGTTAAGGTGAAGGGGAAAAAATGTAATAGTAATCTGAGGGGTAACTTCCTCATACAAAGAGTGGAGGGTATATGGAACGAGCTGCCAAAGGAGGTAGTTGAGGCAAGGACTATCGCAACGTTAAAGAAACAATTCGACAGCTACATGGATAGGACGGGTTTAGGATATGGGCCAAATGCAGGGAGGTGGAATTAGTGTAGGTAGAACATATTGGTCGGTGTGGGCAAGTTGGGCCGAGGGATCTATTTCCATGCTGTATGACTGTAACTATATGCTCTAATATATTGCATAATTTAAAAAAAAGTTAACATATTGCTATTTTACATGGTTTGAATCAATATCTGAAGCAAACACAATGGAACAACCAAAGACACTTTTTAAAAAAATTCTGCAGGGTGTATAAATTAACGGTTAGAAGTTTAGGTTTAAGTTGATTATAGTTACGGGTACCAAAGTACAGTGAAAAGCTGTGTTTTGAATGCTATCCAATCAAATCAAATAGTACTGTGCATAAATACAATCAAACTCAATTCAAGCGAGAACAAAGGTGAAGATACTGAGTGCAGAATATAGTTAAAAGGATACAAAGTGCTGGAGTAACTCAATGGGACAGGCAGCATCTCTGGAGAACATGGATAGGTGATGTTTTGTGTTGGGACCCTTCTGCAGACAACTTCTTCTGTAGTCTCAAAAAGGGTCCCAACCCAAAACGTCACCTATCCACGTTCTCCACAGATGTTACCTGACCCACAGAGTTATTTCAGCACTTAGTGTATTTGCTTCATTATGTTGGTTGTTTTCTTAAGGCAGCGTGTCGTGTAGAATGAGTTGATGGTGGGGAGGATTGACTGTGTGCTGGACTGGGCTGAATCCACAACTCTCTGCAATCTCTCAACTCCCTGTAATATACAAATAACTAATTAAAACTATTAAACAAAAGGAAAATAATTTTGAAACAGTATTAGGCAAGGCAACTTTAATTAGGCAAGGCAACTTTAATTAGGCAGCACAGCTTTAGCATTTCCAAACCAAAGGGAACACAGCTTTAGCATTTCCCAACCAAAGGCAACACAGCTTTAGCATTTCCCAACCAAAGGCAACACAGCTTTAGGATTTCCAAACTATATTTTCAAACCACATTAAGGGCACTGACAGGTCAGTAAAACTACTCACAGTTACTCACAGACATGTGTTCAATGCATGCCTTCCCCTTTGCTGCGATGTCCGAGAATCCCGTTGAAATGAATGGGGTCTCCAATCTCCAAACATCTCTCAGGATCTGGGAGGTAACTTTATAGAATTCTAGTTGGAGTTCACACATGAAGCATGGCATCATCAGTAAGTCCCAGACTTACGGACTTGGAAAAGCGGCTACATGGATGTTTGGAAAGTAATGGCCATTGAAGAAGCCAAGCATCATCTAATCCAAACAGCTGGTATAACTCGACGACATCCCGCCGTTTATTATAAGATTACACTTTCAGATTGGAAAGTGAAAAGCCAAAATGTGCGCTAGAGTGTGGTTGTCTCCAATTAATCAATTGGAGATCATGATATGGGGAAAGGTGCAAAATAGGTAATCTAAACTCTTCCTGTGCAGAAAACATGGGTCCAAGTTAAGGAAATAAAATTGGCTGTTTTTTTAGGCTGATAATTAAATGATCTAATAATTGCAGAAAAAAAGTTTCAGTCTGAGGAAGAGTTCCAACCCAAAACGTCACCTTTCCATTTTTTCCAGAGATACTGCCCGACCCATTAAGTTTCTCCAGCATATTATGTCTATTTAGCATGCCAAAATAAGCTTTTCACTGTACCTCAAATCATGTGACAATAAACTAAACTATGCTAAACAAAGCTAACTAACTAACTAACTAACTAACTAACTAACTAACTAACTAACTAACTAACTAACTAACTAACTAACTATCATTGGTATCAACCAGCATCTGCTGTTCATTTTAATTTTTTAGATTGCAAGTTGGACTAACTGGTGAAAATACTTTTGAAAAATATATAGATGGAATTGATTTAACCTTAATTTCAGTTTAAGTTTCAGTTGATATAGACAAATGAACAGTATAGGTGGATGTGGGTGCATTAGATACATATTATTATGAATGAAAAATTGTATCAGGCCTCTGAGTCAAATTTAATGCAAAATATCATTTATCGTTATTTCTTGTGGATGGAATGTCTGGTCAGTTCTGACTGATGATGAAGTTCCTCATCGTATTCAATAATCATTACAATTGACTGACTTCAGACTGAAGTTGTTAAATGATTGGGTTCGGTGAAGCTATGGAGCAATCATGATTCGCTTTGCAATTAAGATTCAAGAATATTTGATTGTCATATGCATTGGGACCGGAACAATTAAATTTTAACTTTCTGCAGCTTTGCAGACACATTAACGTAACAACACGACAAATAAATATATTAAAAAAATAGTAATGCTAGGTATTCAGTCCACGACAGTACTAGCGGTAGTATGTACATAGACCACCAGGGGCGTTCTTTTTGTTATTTTTTAGTGTGTTCAAAGTTTGTTTTATGTTCTTTGGTTTGTTTTATGTGGGGGAGGGTGGAGGGGGGAGGGGATCAGAGGAAACCTTTTTTTCAAGCTCTTACCTTCCCGGAGATGCGGGAGCTTGATCGCCTCGATGTGGAGGATCCGAACGCCGCCGGCTATGGGAGTCAAGATCGTCCCGTCAACGGAGGCTCGAGGCCCCCGACCGAGGAAGAACAGAAGGAAGAGACGTGAACTTTATTTCGCCTTCTATCACAAGGCGAATGTGTAGGAGTCACTGTGCTGGATGTTCATGTTAAAATGTGTTTTTGAGTGATCTGTTGCTTTTTATTGTATGACTGACCTGGCCAATGAAATTCCTCGTATGTTGCAATACATACTTGGCGAATAAAGTGTGATTCTGATTCCGATTCTGATTCTGAATCTGATGGAGTGCAGTCTTATAGAAAATATTAGACAATCTTTAATCGGACTTTTCTGGACTTTGTCTTGCACTATACATTACTCTCTTTATCCAGTATCTCTACACTGTGGGCGGCTTGATTGTAATCATGTGTAGTTTTTCCACTGACTGGATAGCACGCAACATAAAGCTTTTCACTGTACCTCGCTACACGTGACAATAAACTAAATAAAACAAAACTAAACTAAACCAACTCAAGTTTATAGTCCCCTGGTGCCAAAGTAGGTTTGTGGTTAGGCAGAGTGGTTCAAGATCCTGATGGTTAATAGTTTAGTTTAGTCTAGTTATTGTTTGACAGTAAATCAGAATTGCATTGCTTTTTTATGAAAAACTGTCACAGAGGCAATGCAGGGTATTTTTTAAATATCTTTTTTTTAATATACAGTGAGAATATCTGTAATCGTCATAATATCCAATGTTTACAATTATATTCATGGTATATTGAATTCTAATTTTTAATAATCTACTAATTTTATGGAATCAGATAATAAGGGCGTACGGTGGCGCAGTTGTCTCATAGCATCAGAGACCTAAGTCCGATCTTGACCCCACTTACTGGCTGTGTGGTGATTGCACGTTCTCCCTGTGACTGTGTGGGTTCTCCCCGGGTGCTCCGGTTTCCTCCCACACTCCAAAGACATACAGGTTTGTAGGTTAATTGGCTGCTTTAAATTGTAAATTGTCCCTTGTGCTTGTATACGGGGTGATTGCTGGTCGGCACACACTCGGTGGGCCAAAGTGCCTGTTTCCACAATGTATCTCTAAAGGCTAAAGTAAAGCAAAGTCTAAAGACAATATCTTGCTACAGATGGAGCAAATCCAGAATTATTGCAGCTACAAACTTTCAAATACTTTCTCTGCTGTTATCTTTTTAGCTTTTGGACTCATTTCATAGAAACTTAGAAACGTAGCAAAATAATGCAGGAGTAGGCCATTTGGCCCTTTGAGCCAGCACCATCATTCAATAAGATCATGGTTGATCATCTAAAATCAGTATCGTGTTCCTGATGTTTCCCCAAATCCCTTGATTCAAAGGTTCAAAGGTTCATTTATTGTCACATACACCAATTGGTGTAGTGAGATTCAAGTTGCCATTACAGCACACTAATAAGAATACAACACAACATTAAAGAAGAATTTAACATGAAACATAAAAACATCCCCCCACAATGGTTCCCACTGTGGGGGAAGGCACAAAGTCCAGTCCCCATCCCCTTGTCCACCCATAGTCGGGCCTATTGAGGCCTCCGCAGTCGCCGCTACGGGGCCATGCTGGACGGAGCTCCACCACTGGCGATCTCGGCGAGAGATCCCAGGCTACGCGGTGTTAAAGTCAGCGCCGCTGCCTGTGGCTAGCCGCTACACAGACCCGCAGCTCCGCGATGTTCAATCGGCGGACTCAGCATTCCGGAGCTCCAGCGCGGCGACCCAGGCAAGGCATCGCCCACTCCGCGATAGCGCTCCAGTGCTGTGCCGCGTTTCTGGCCGGTCTCGTCAGGAAACGCCGCTCCAGACCCCGATGGTAGGCCATGAGGATGGGTCGAGATGCTGCTCGGAGGAAAGCCGCCTCTCCGACCAGGTATCACTGAGAAATAGTTTCCCCCCCCCACCCCCCACATAAAAAGAATAGACCTCCAAACAACACTTTTTAACATACTAAAAATAATAAAAAGAGGTGAAAGGATGGACAGCTGCAGGCAGGGCAGCCATACCCAAATGGACGGCGCCCCCCTAGGTTCCTTTAGCTCTAAGAGCTAAATCTAACTGTCTCTTGAAAACATCCAGTGAATTGGCCTCCACTGCCTTCTGTGGCAGAGAATTCCACACTCACACCTCTCTGGGTGAGAACGTTTTTCCTCATCTCAGTCCTAAATGGTCTACCCCTTATTCTTAAACTGTGACCCCTGGTTCTGGGCTCCCATAACATTGGCAATATTTTTCCTGCGTCTAGCCTGTCCAATCCTTTAAGAATTTTATATGTTTCTATAAGATTTTCTCTTATCCTTATAAATTCCAGTGAATACAAGCCCATTTGACCCTTTCTTTCATCATATGTCAGTCCCGCCATCCCAGGAATTAACCTGGTGAACCTTAGCTACACTCCCTCAATAGTGTAAGTTATCGGGGCAAATCCTCCAAAATTATGGAAGAACTCGGGGATAAAGACCTGGACATTTTGAAACAGACATGCTGGCTGCAAAAGGAAAACCCCCAAGGGGTCACAGAAGAACAAGTTTAAAACCTGTCTTTGGGCCTGGGCAGCCACATGACTATGCGAATGGTGAGAACAGGAAAGGCCGGGACGGAGATAACGAGATTATCTTGGAAAGACAAAGGAAGGAACCGAGCCTCAGCAGACGGGGGTAAATAGCCCAGCAGCAAGACAATCACCATTGTAAATGGCCCATCCATCAGGACAATGGGATCCTATCCAGGTGATGGGATAACGATCATGCTGAGGTATCGTGACATCAGCAAACCCATTATCATCGGAAGCCTATTGTTCATGCCAGATCGAAACTGGGAATCATCGAAAGACCCTTTTGTCCAGAGGACCACCTGGGAGGTTTCAAGGGAGAAACTAGGGTATAAAAGGGACAGACAAGCAAGAACTCGCTCTCTTTTCTGCTCTGTTGGACGGCTCCTGACCCTGCATCGATCTAGCTGTAAGTACCCCAAACGACCTGGTGAAGTTCCCGAAATAGGATAGAGGTTGAGAGAAGACGGGGAAAGGGGGTGTACTTGTTAGTAAAATTGTGTAAAGTAAGTTTTACGACATGCCCGATAATTTTATTTCCATAGTCTTAGTTTAAAGCATAAGTTTAGCCACGTATTATGTAGTGTTGGTGAGATTCGATTTCTCATTGTTTAATAAAGCCTGTAAATTTTAGACATGCTTTGAGTCCGTCTTGGTTTCTGTTTTCTCTCATCAGCACGCTCTGGTCGTCAACCTTTTATCATATCCCACCATAATTCCGAGGTCTAGAACCCAGGGGAACCCCTTTTTTGTATTCTCTCTTGGGAACCGCTCGAGTGGAGTGGTGGCCGTTTGACCCTCCGACAAGGGAGAGAATCACTCGGGCAGTTGGGCCCGAAGTGGAGTAAAGGGAACCAAACCCCTACAATAGCAATAATGTCTTTCCTCAAATTAGGAGTCCAAAATTGCACACAATACTCCAGATGCGGTCTCACCTGGGCCCTGTACAACTGCAGTAGGACCTCCTTGCTCCTAAACTCAAATCCTCTTGCAATGAAGGCCAACATGCCATTAACTTTCTTCACTGCCTGCTGTGCCTGCATGCTTACTATCAGTGACTGATGCACAAGCACACCCAGATCTCGTTGCACCTTCCCTTTTCCTAATCTGACACCATTCAGATAATACTCTGCCTTCCTGTTCTTGCCACCAAAGTGGATAACCTCACATTTATCCACATTATGCTGCATCTGCCATGCATCTGCCCACTTACCCAACCTTTCCAAGTCACCCTGCAGCCTCATAGCATCCTCATCGCAGCTCACACTGCCACCCAGCTTTGTGACAGCCGCAAACTTGGAGATGTCGCATTTAATTCCCTCATGTAAATTGTTAGTATATATTGTAAGTAACTGGAGTCTCAGCACCGAGCCTTGCGGCACCCCAATACTCACTGCTTGCCATTCTGAAATGGACCCGTTAATCCCTACTCTTATCTTTCTGTCTGCCAACCAGTTCTCTATTCATGTCAATACCCTACCCCCAAAACAATGTGCTCTAATTCTGCACACTAATCTCTGGTGTGCGACCTTGTCAAAGGCTTTTTGAAAGTCCAGATACACCACATTCACTGGCTCTCCCTTATCCATTCCACTTGTTACATCCTCAAATTATTCCAGAAGGTCAGTCAAGCACGAATTCTCCTTCAAAAATCCATGCTGACTTTGACCAATCCTGTCACTGCTTTCCAAATGCGCTGCTATAACATCTTTAACAATCAACTCACGCAACTTCCCCACTACCGATGTAAGGCTAACTAGTCTATATTTCCCCATTTTCTCTCTTAAAAAGTGGGGTTTCATTGGATACCCTCCAGTCCACAGGAACTGATCCAGAGTCGAGAGAACATTCGTAAATGATCACCAACACATCCACGATTTCTCAGGCCACCTGCTTGAATACTCTGGGACCATCAGGCCCTGAGGATTTATCTGCCTTCAGTCGCATCAGTTTACCTAACACCATTTCCTGACTATTGTGGATTCCCTTCAGTTCCTCCCTCCCACTAGATCCTCGGTCCCCTTGTATTTCTGGGAATTTGTTTGTGTTTTCCTTAGTGATCAGAAAAAAAACAAAGCAGCAGATATTAACAGCACCATATCTCTGAGAGATTTTGCATCATATAAAACCTATAATATGTTTGATAGCAGTTATGATAATATCACTAAATATTATCATTTTTCCTATTATTTATGAACAAAAACCGCAGAATTCAATTACCTTCTGAGCTAATTACACCTATTATGCACTGTGTTGTGATATTGATTTTCCTGTTAAATTTGGCGTACTACTGTGGATATCGCATTTGTTTAACTGGTTTTACCCATTCATCAAATGTGAAATAATCTCAATGGCTTTTAGTGAATCGATGATCTGCTTGTAAGCTATTAAATGCTGATTCATTACATAATGCCTTTAAATGCTAACAGAATCTTTCAAGACAAAGGAAAATGCACGCTAATAGGAACTAATTAATTAGATCAATTGGACAATAGACAATAGGTGCAGGAGTAGGCCATTCAGCCCTTTGAGCCAGCACCGCCATTCAATGTGATCATGGCTGATCATCCCCAATCAGTACCCCGTTTCTGCCTTCTCCCTATATCCCCTGACTCTGCTATTTTTATGAGCCCTATCTAGCTCTCTCCTGAAAGCATCCAGAGAACCTGCCTCCAGTGCTCTGAGGCAGAGAATTCCACAGACTCACCACTCCCTGTGAGAAATTATGAGCCGGACTCATTTAGTAAGAGACTATTGGGTATATCGTCCATGTGCTGGCTCTACTTCTCTGCTCTTTACCATTTGCCATGCAGTTCTTGCTTAGATCTAATTTAGGTTAGTTCAGTTTAGAGATACAGTGCGGAAACAGGCCCTTCAGCCCACTGAGTCCGCGCCGACCAGCGATCCCTGCACATTAACACTATCCTACACACATTTGCAACCGGGAGATCAGGTAGGTTCAGGCGGACTGAGCGAAGGTGTTCAGCGATACAATCACCCAGTCTATGTTTGGTCTCGCTGATGTATAAGAATCCACATCTTGAACAATGGTCACAGTAGATGAGGTTGGAGGAGGTGCAAATGAATCTCTGCCTAAGCTGAAAGGACGGTCGGCGTCCCTGGACAGACTGGAGGGAGGAGGTATAGCGACAGGTGTTGCATCTTCTGCGGTTGGAGAGGTAGTGCCTTGGGTGGAAAGTGATGAGTTAACTAGGGAACTGCGGAGGGAACGGTCTCTGCGGAAGGCGGAAAGGGTTGGAGTTGGGAAGATGTGACTAGCGTTGACATCCCGTTGGAGGTGGCGCAAATTTCAGAGGATTATGTGTTGAATTTTACAGCTGATGGCATGAAAGGTAAGGACTAGGGGGACTGTCTCTGTTGCGAAGGGGAGCAAGGGCGGATATTGGTGGCCAATGGGGGCGGGGGAAGGGAGGGGGGGCTTTCTGGAGTGCCGGTATGGGTATTGTGGGCCAAAGGGACTGGATTCCAGAGGGCTAGTATGGACATTGTGGGCCAAATGGATTCTTGGGCTGGCAGCTCAGTCACTCAGGCCTGGTGGGCCGGCAATTCAGTCACTCGGGCCTGGTGGGCTGGCAGCTCGGGCCTGGTGGGCTGGCAGCTCAGTCACTCAGGACTGGTGGGCTGGCAGCTCAGGCCTGGTGGGCTGGCAGCTCAGTCACTCAGGCCTGGTGGACCTCAGCTTGTTGGAAGCACACCTGTAGCTGCGATGTCCAGAACATGGGCAGCTCCAGGGAGACAGCATTCTGCTGGGCCGGAATATCGACAACCTCGGGCTGTTGAGGTTGGTCGTTGGCTGCGAACATGTTTGAAATCCAAAATGACCGATTCGGATCATCGGGGTCACCAATATGGCGGGCGAATAAATGAGCCACACGTGGTGAAAACAAAGAGAACTTTATTGCTCAGGTGAAGAGATCAACACACACGTGAATGGGGGAGGGCTGACCCAGGTCTCCATACTTATACTAGGGCACACCCCTAAACCTCATGACAACCCAGTCACGTGGCCCTACCCCCGACTGCCAAGGCTTCGAATACAAGTGGCCTAACCACCGGGTGGCGCCACAGGAGATTCAATAAGAGATTTGCTTTGGAAACTGACAAAGCAAACTCTTCTAATGACACAATACATTATTTGACTAAGCAAAATTAACTGATATTTTAGGGACATGGAAACTAGCTGTTGAATGTGGACTTGTCTGGTTCTTCAATATTGTAATTACCCAGAGAAAGACAATAAACACGATTATGATAACTGGGCCTCATTGAAACTCGCAAGATGAGATCAGAGAGGGCATATCAAAGGCCTGTCTACCTTGAGCACCGAAGGACATACCTTTGATAATCACAGATCTTAGTTGAGATATTGAAACAATTTGTTGTTGGTGAGAACTGGTTGTGATTATGGCTGATGGTATCACTCGGCCCTAGCTAAATTACTGATGGAAATTAGGGTGGATATTGGGGGTCATACTGCATTAAAAAGCATGAGAGAATTCTTCAAGTATGAAACGTTATGAGAGGCATAAATAGAGTAGACATTCAGAATCTTTTTCCCAACGTGGAAATGCCAAAGACTGGAGGGTATAGCTTTAAGATGAGGGGGGCAGACTAGACTAAGTGGGACCGCTGGGTCCTAGTCACACGGGAGGCCTGGTCCCCCAAAGCAAACTATTCCCCAATGCAATATTCCATCATGGAGTGGGAGAGGGGGTGGTGTGGGAGAGGGGGTGGTGTGGGGGGGGGGGGGTGAGAAAGTGGGGTGGGAGAGGGAGGGAGGGAGGGTGGTGTGGGAGAAGGGGGGTGTGGGGGGGGGGGGGGGTGTGGGAGAGGGGTGTGCTGTGGGAGAGGGGGTGATATGGGAGATGGGGGGTGGTGTGGGAGGGCTGGGGAGGTGTGCGGGGGTGGGTTGCTGTGGGGGGTGGGGTAGTGTGGGGTGGCATGGTGTTGGGGGAAGGGGGAAGGAACAGGGGAGGGGTAAAGGGTGTGTGGGGGGGAGGGGTGGTGGGGAGGAGGGGGAAGGGGGGTGTGGGGGTGGAAGGACTCCACTCAGCGGCCACCGGCCGTGGCACCACAAAGCACCTCCTGACCCCACACAGTGGCTTTCCTGACTCCACACAGCGGCTTACCCGACTCCACACAGCCGGCTTTTCCGACCCCACAGCCGGATTTTCCGACTCCACACAGCCGGCTTTTCCAACTCCACTCTTGCGGACTCAATCAGGGCTACTTGCGGACCCATCCCCGCCTCCAGGGCTTTATTCTCCAGCGGGTGCTGGATGGGGCGTTACCTTCATGGTGACTGACAAGCGAGAAGACCAATCTGTTGATCTCGATTTTTTAAACCTTCATAACTTTTATGATTCCACCTATTAGAACAAAACTTGGTGGGTTGGAGTAGAGGAGAACGGTGAGTAAGGTGGTGAAACATCCTATCGTTAAAGGGTGCCTTTTTTACACAAATTTAAAACAAAAGTGGTCAAGATGAGAATTTTAGTGGATGGATGGATGGATTGATGGGTGGGTGGATGGATGGATGGAAAGTTTTTTTTAACACAGAGCGGTGGCTGCCTGGAATGTGCTGCCCGGGATGGTGGTGGAGGGAGATACGATTGTGGCATTTAACAAGCTTTTAAATAGGCACATGGATAAGCAGGGCACGGGAGGGGGGTGGGGTGGGGGGGGTGGGGTGGGGTGGGGGGGGGGGGGGGGGGGGGGGGTGGGGTGGAGTGGGGGTTTAGAGATATGGATTACGTCCAGCAGCAGGGGATCAGTTTAACTTGGCACAATGTTTGGCATGGTCATTGTGGGCCGAAGGGCCTGTTTCTGTGCTGTACTGTTCAATGTTTTATAAGCAAACAGCTGCAGATGATGGTATCTGAAATAAACACAGGAAACGGTGGACATGAAGGGCAGCACGGTGGCGCTGTCTGCCTTAAAGCATCAGAAACCTGGGTTCGATCCTGACTACAGGTGCTGTCTGTACGGAGTTTGTACGTTCTCCCTAAGACCGTGTGGGTCTCCAGGTGCTCCCACATCCCAAAGACATAGAGATTTGTAGGTTAATTGGCTTCATTAAAATTGTAAAATGTCCCTATATGTAGGATAGTGCTAGTGTACAGGGTGATCGCTGGTCGGCGTGAACTTGGTGGGCAGAAGGGCATGTTTCTGCTTTGTATTTCTAAACCAACATCATCAAGGACACACACCATCCTGGCCACGCACTCATCTCTCCGCTACCATCGGGTAGAAGGTACAGGAGCCTGAAATCTGCAACATCTAGGTTCAGGAACAGCTACTTCCCCAGAGCCATCAGGCTATTAAACTCGCCATCAAACAAACTCTGATCCATAACAGCCTATTGCACTTTATCTGTTTATTTATGTGTGTATATATGGTCTATGCTAAATAGACACACTGAACTGTTCTGTATTTATGCTTACACTATTCTGTTGTGCTGCAGCAAGCAAGAATTTCATTGTCCTATCTGGGACACATGACAATAAACTCTCTTGACTTGACTTGGTATCATCTGTGTATTTTATGAAGCAGTCAAACATAATTAACTTGACTAATTCCAGTCCATCACAGGCATAATCTTCTTGGCTATTTCATGATAAAGACGTGATCAACTTGTGGTTTTCTTACCAGAGAGATTGTCAATGTATTGCTACAGTCCTAGTTTGAAACAATTTTAAGTGATTGAATTAATTTCTAACGACCTATTTAAGCCATCTTGAATAATGCAGCAGTTTTTTTAGAAAAAGTAAAAACTAAAAGTAAAATTAAATCCTTAGAATATTTTGGCCAAACACCATATCCAACCAAGATCTCCTTGCTCAATGACAACAAGAGAGCATGGACACCGTCATCATGAGAAGGTGCTGGAACTGGATTGGCCATATACTGAGAAGAGAACCAGACAGCATCCCAAGCATAGCCCTGTACTGGACACCGGAAGGGAAAAGGAAAAGAGGGAGACCTAAAACCACCTTGTGTCAAACTGTAGTGGAAGAAATGAAAACAATGGGCCTGACCTGGGGTAGTGACCAGAAGCTAGCCCAGAACAGGCAGGAGTGGAGGACCTTTGTTGCTGCTCTACATGCCAGGAGGCATAATAGGCAGTAAGTAAGTAAGTAAGTCAAATTGCAATAAAATATTTCACAATTTATTCCACTAGTGACTGAGGCCATTGAGGTTGTTACTTCGCTCATTGCATTTACTTTTTCTTGTGTCTAAAATAATTTATTTTTTGCTTCAGTGATTCAAATGTAAAACTGAAGAATTGTTGCAGTATGTATTGCTAATGCGCACACACACACACGAGGAATTGAATAACCACAGATATTCCCGAAGTGTAAATTAACCAAAATGTGACAGGTATAAGGTCAATTTTCTGAAACACCACAGTGGCACTTTATAAAATATGTCGTGCTGTTGAGTTTTGCTGCAAAAGATAACGATAAAATGTGGAAAGACAAGGAACGGCACGGTGGCGCAGTGGTGGAGTCGCTGCCACCAGAGACCCGAGTTCAATCCCGACTATGGGTGCTGTCTGTATGGAGTTTTACGTTCTCCCCGTGACCTGTGACCTGCGTGGGTTTTCTCCAAGGTCTTCGGTTTTCTCCCACATTCCAAAGACGTGCAGGCTTGTAGGTTAATTGGCTTGGCATAAGTGTAAATTGTCCTTAGTGTGTGTTAATGTGCGGGGATCGTTGGTCGGCGCAGACTCAAAGGGCCCGCACTGTATCTCTAAACTAAACTTTAAAAAAAACTAAAACCAAACTGCAAATGTTTACAAACT
The DNA here is from genome assembly GCF_010909765.2 of Amblyraja radiata. Classification (NCBI taxonomy): domain Eukaryota; kingdom Metazoa; phylum Chordata; class Chondrichthyes; order Rajiformes; family Rajidae; genus Amblyraja; species Amblyraja radiata. Next base: position 13,006,221 of record NC_045967.1, on the reverse strand, counting down.
AAAGGGAGATGTCATTTGTGCGTCATTTACGCAATATCCTAAAAATTGGTTGGAGCGTCGTGCCGCGTGCGTGGCATGTGGTGGCGTATGCAGTGATGCGCGGTAATGCGTGGTGCTCCCTATTGCCCCAGGATTTTGGAATGTTCAAAATCCTCATGCTCCACCTGCGTGACGTATCCTTTGCGCACGCTGACGTACTGATGGCGTACGTATAGCGCGTGGTGACGCATGGTTACGCACGGTGACGCACGAACATTGCCTGTGCTGATTTATAATGCATCATAGTGCGTCAATGTCTGTAACCATGCGTCGCCGCGCACCGCCCGTACACATCATTTGAGCGCCGCACCACGTGATCACCCAGGGATAAAGCGCGCCGGGTTTTGAAAATTTTTTATTGGGAAAACCCTTGCCACGGAGACTGGCGGTACTTGGCCCGCGACTGTCGTACTGCTAGACAATTTTTGCAGGACTTTCGCGCGTAACTCACTGCCGGCCTATCGCGTAAATGACGCGCAAGTGACGCCAAAGTGGGACAGGCCCTTAAGTCACAAAATGCAGGAGTAGCTCAGCGAGACAGGCAGCATCCCTGGAGAGCATGGATAGGTGACGTTTTGGGTCGGTACCCGTCTTCAAATTGATTGTGCTGGGGACACAGGTGATTGGGGGGGAAGGGGTACAGACTGCAATGTGTGTGGAATCATCATCGTAGATATACAAATATAGCATAAACATGTAAGGAACCACTGTGGTTTTAAGCATTATTCCTTGTTAAAATGATGATGCCAGAAAAATTTAAATATGAAATACAATGTATAAGCAGTGTGAAATGTTTAATTAATTTTTTGGCATCCCAATACCAAAATGCATAAATGCACCATAGCAGGATTGTGCTCATATACAGGGGAACAGAACTATAGGCCACAAAGTCCCTGCAGTTCCACTCCAACATTATTTGGGCAGTAGGGTGGGATATTGATCCTGGTCTGACCCTTTTTCAGAGGTCAGACCAGAATAATCACCGTGATCATGCTGGCTGCGATTATGATGGTTCGACAATTTGAAGGGCCAGTAATGAAGGTCTAGTTCAGTTTAATTTAGAGGTACAGGGTGGAAACAGGCCCTTCGGCCCACCGAGCCCGCACCAACCAGCTATCACCCATATATTAGTTCTATGCTACACACTAGGTACAATTTACAGAAGCTAAATAACCTACATACCTGTATGCCTTTGGAATGTAGGAAGAAACCAGAACACCAGGGCCAAACCCATGCAGTGATAGTGAGAACATACAAACTACGTACAGACAGCACCCAATAGTCAAGATCGAACACGGGTCTCTGGTGCTGTGAGGCAGCAGATCTACAGCTACACCACTGTGCCTCCCCCTTTAGGACATTATAGAGAGTGGTCGACACCGCTCAGTCCATCATGGGTACTGACCTCCTCCCCCATAGAAGGAATCTATATGAGGTGCTGTCAAAATGGCAGATAATATCATCAACGAGCCACATCATCATAGCCACGTCTTTATTTCTCTTCAACCAGGAGTCTGAAAACAGTGAAAACCAGGTTCAAAAATAGCTTCTTCCCAACAACCATTGAGCTCTTGAACACTACACAATCATAACTATTGTGAACTATCATCTAAGGAACTTTGCTATGTATTTTTGTAAGAACTATGGGCTGCCTTTGGTTGCACTAATGATTTCAAGCTTTTTTTTGCATTGGAGTTACTATTTTATTGAATTTTTGTACATTATATATAATCTATATGTCTTGTATATTATTTATGTGCATTGCGTTACAGGTCTGTTATGCTGCTGCAACCAAAATGTTCATTGTTCTGATGTCGGTATATATGACAATTAAACATTTTTGACTCTTGACTCTTGCCTGGGTGTTTTTATCCTCAGTAAAACTCATGGGGTTATAAGCTGGTGCTTTGATGGGAAGACACATTTATCCTGAGCTATGGCAGGACATATCATGAATAAATTCAGAGGTCTGAATCTTTGAGGCATCCAGCCCCTTAAGCCTCTTCCTAATCTTCTCAAGTGTCAAATAAATTCCCAAAGCACTCTCAGCTTCCAAATTAACACTTAAGAATCTTGTGCACATCATGTGGGTAAAGGCATTTTACGTGGCAGAATTCTGTGAGTGAGGGAAAGACTTCGTCATTCATTTGAAAGCGGCAAGATCTTTGAAAGTAAAAATAAAATTAAAATAAGAAATTGTGATTAAAAAAATCTTCTTCACTTAAAGGGTTCTGATTCACTTCTACCTCATTGGAGACATTGGACTTTGTGGAACTGTTGCGCTACAATGCTGAGAACTTATCAAGGGTGGCACAGTGGTGCAGCAGTAGAGATGCTGACTTACAGCGCCAGAGTCCTGAGTTTGATCCTGATTACGGGTGCTGTCGGTATGGAGTTTGTACATTCTCTCTGTGACCTGTAAGGGTTTTCTCCGGGTGCTCCGGTTTTCTCCCACACTCCAAAGACATACAGGTTTGTAGGGGCTTGGTAAAAATTGTAAAAATTGTCCCTAGTTTGTAGGATAGTGTTAGTGTACAAGGTGATCGCGGGTCGGTGCAGACTCGGTGGGCCGAAGAGCCTGTTTCCAAACTGTACCTCTAAAGACCAATGCACTAAAGTCTAAAGTCTATATTCTGCACTCTGTATCTTCCCTTTTGTTCAATCTATTGTATTTGAGATTCATGTGATTGTATTTATGTTTAGTATTATCTGATCTGATTGGATAGACTGTAAAACAAAGCTTTTCTCTGGACCTATGCACACGTGACAATAATAAACCAAAACTTAAAAACCTGACCTGTGTTAATTAGTTGAAGGATAAAAACTGAGATTGTTCTATTGGATAAACTTCTTAAGGGATTCGTGATCAAAAGAGAACAATATTAAGAATCGGGCCAATTAGGATTTATTTAATGCCAAACCAGGCACTTGCTGTCCCGACATCCTTATAATAGTTTCTTGCTGTGCTTGTTTTAAACTTTAATTATTAAAGTCCTTGTTGTCAAAAAAGTCAATTCTTAATTGGTGAAAACTGCCCACAGTCATTAATTGTGAGTGTCACAAAGAGGGGAATATAGTTACAAAATGTTTCTTGGTCATGTTAAAATGACTGTGTAAAATTCTTCTCTCCCAGAGGGAAGTTGAAGGGTACGTATCAGGAACAGATACAATAGAGGATAGACACAAAGTGCTGGAGTAACTCAGCAGGTCAGGCAGCACCTCTGGACCAACATCTGGAAAGATGAATGGAACCAGCTCAACACACGAGCCCACGACTGGATGGAGAGAGGAATCACTCCGACTGAATGCCTCGCCAGCGGGCACGACCTCCCATGGCCAACCTGGAAGACCCTCAACAGATTACGAGTGGAGCAGGGGAGGTGCAAAGCACTTATGAAAGCATGGAACTACCAGGCAGAAGACACATGCAGCTGTGGAGCAGTACAGACAATGTCCCACCTACTGGAGTGTGACGACGCCCCCCAGTGCAGCCCCCAGGACCTGGCTGAACCGACCCGACCAGCTGTGACCTGCGCCAGATACTGGCAGAACGACATCTGAGATTGCAACGGACTCGAAGAAGAAGCATCTCAGGTGAAAAAGGAGAGGTGACGTTTGGGGTTGGACTCTTCTTCAGTCTGGGGTCGGGGTTAGGGGGGGTGAAGAGCTGTAGGCGAGAGAAGATCAGGACGTATCAGGGCCAGCAACAGATGACCTAAAGCAGAATGATGCCTTGGTAGGCCAATTGTTGGCTCGGGAAGATGTGATCTCAAGAGGGAGGCATTGTGGTGAACTGTGGAACTGATTAAACTAGGGTGGAGGAGAGGGGAGTGATAGGAGAAGTTACTTCAAATGAGAAAATTCAACGTGCATATCGTTGGGTTGTAAGCTACCAAAGTGAAATATGATGTGCTGTTCCTCCAATTTGCATGTGGTCCCACAAAAGACGAGTCGAGGTGGACAAATATTAGCATGACCATGTTGAATGTGGGCAGGTTTTGAAATCGTGCTCCTTCTATTTTATTGTATTCCTGTGTTATTGTGTCCTCTGCCGGGTGTGGACAGTTTTGACATGCCTCTGACAGGATGATATTAAAACTCGTGCAAAATATTTGCGGATTAACTCGTGGATTCTCTCCACTTTAAACGAAGGAGATTACGAAAATGTGGTGGACACTGCCTGGTCCATCAAGGGTACTGACCAAAGATCCTATAGCAGAGATCCTATAGCAGAGCAAGATGGGTTACTCTTACGCAAACGTGTAGTACGCTCATGGGCGGATTCATGGGTGATTTTATGACTCATTTTAGAAACCTGCCCCCGCCATCTTGGTCCGCCATCTTATTCCGCTATCTGCTTCCGGCCAAAGATCTGATTTTTGCTTCCGCCTGCGCTCCCGTATCTTCACTTTGGTCTTTGAATTTGACCATGCCGTCCACATCTACGAGTGTTGCCTACTGCTCGGCGCTAAATTGTTTCAATCGCCAATGTAACCGACCCGACTTGTCTTTCTTCAGGTTCCCCGTTAAAGAGGAAAGGTAAGAGAACTTTTATTACTTATGTTGCATATAGAAAACCTTATTTTGCCTGTACAATCTCATTGTAGTTAGATCATAGAGCTCAGATAGTCGAGTCTTCATGGCAGCAAACTTGTAAAAATCTTTCTACCTCTCTGTTATTTAAACTCTGTTGTACAATGAGAATTTTATTCGGTCTGCACAAACTTTCAATATAGATCAGACCTTAAAGCTGGGTGCTCCCCTTTGTCCCAGATGCAGTCGAGGCCTCATGGCAGCAAACTTGTAAAAATCTTTCTACCTCTATGTTATTTAATGCAGAATAAGCACATATTGACTCTGTTGTACACTGAGAATTTCAGTGCCCCCTGATCCCTTTAGCCACAGGGGCCACATCTAACTACCTCTTAAATCTAGCTAATGAGCTGGCCTCAACTACCTTCTGTTGCAGAGAATTCCACAGATTCACCACTGTGTGTAAAAATAAAATGTTCTCATCTCGGTCCTAAAAGATTCCCCCTTATCCTTAAACTGTGACCCCTTGTTCTGGACTTCCCCAACATTGGGACTTACCTTCCTGCATCTAGCCTGTCCAACACCGTACAAATTTTCTTCTCAGGAGCATTTCCCCAATAGCACCCCTCAAGAGCTTTTTCTTTCTACCTCTGTTATTTAATGTAGAATAAGAACATATTGACTGCATGATATTTTCTGTAATTTCAGATGTCAACAGTGGGTGCAGAATACCCGCCGACATGATCTCCTACATCGAACTGCGGCGTATTTGTCACAGAACTGCCGTCTTTGTTCTGAGCATTTCGAACCTAGCCAGTTTAACAACAAGCAGACCAAGAACAGGCTAGTTTGGGATGCAGTTCCAACGCTATTTGACATCCGTAACCCTCCGAAACAACTGTATACTCAACGCAGGATACTTGAGGGGAATAATGAGAACCTTCCATCTTCACCGAAGCCTTCAAAGCGGCAAAGGGGCAAGTAATTTTTAAATAACCATTTAATTTCTCTCTTTTGCTAAATCTATCACAATGTAATATCCTAACTGATACAATTGTCAGTGGCACAATATGAAATGTCATGTATGGCACTAACATTTTCATGTGTGAGATCTTTCAGAACATTCCAGAGCTAACGCCGGAACGCCGCTTGACAACCGTGTGACTCGGTGGCATGCGAACACCAGCCGTGGTGAGTGTGGAGCGGTCAAAGAGGGACCCTGACTGACACCGGAGCAGCAGACAGCAGCACTTACTATCTTTTTAACATGAATTGGGTATCTCACATTGATTTAAAATTAGAATTACCAGTGGATACAAATTTATTTACATGTATATGCTAAATCCATTTCATTTGTATATCTCTTTTAAGCCCGTACTAATTTTTTTTTCCCTCGGCAGTGTCACACAACATACAGGCCGACCATTGTTACTGCTTAGCTGCGGACCCGGTTCGTGAGGAAGGACTTCAATTCACACCAGATGTAACTCACAGAGTGTCACACAACATACAGGCCGACCATTCTTACTGCTTAGCTAGGGACCAGATTCGTGAGAATGTTATTCAATTCACACCAGTTGTAAATCACAGAAGAGATCTGAAGAAGGAAAGACAGCGTACTTTCCGCCTCAAGTAAAGGGTGCAACAGATGAAGAAATCAGCGAGAAGGAGAGCTACAGAAAGCTTGATCAGTTTAGATTTTTTACAAGAGCCATTAAGTCTTTTTTTGAATCACAATTGCGGAATGCGCCAGGGCGTAGAAGCGCAAGAGGAAGACGATGGGATTATGCAGACAAGATACTTGCCTTGTCCCTCTACCACAAGAGTCCCAGCACATATCAGATGTACCAGAGCATATTCACACTTCCATCAATTTCATCGCTGCGTAGATGGTTGTGTAATGTCGAAGTAAGACCAGGATTTCCCACTAAGATCTTCGAGCTTTGGAAGGACAGGGTAGCAGGCATGTCAGAGAGTGATAGAGTCTGTATAGTCGCCTTTGATGAAATGAGTCTACGTACAGGCCTCTCGTACAATATTACAGAAGATTCAGTTGAAGGTTTTGAGGACTTTGGATCGCTAGGGAAGATGTCACGGCCTGCCAACCATGCTCTTGTTTTCATGGTTAGAGGCCTGTTTGGAAAATGGAAACAACCTGTGGGTTACTTTCTGTCGCGAGATTGCACAAGGGCGGACAAACTGCAAGCATTACTCAATGAATGCTTGCATAAGGTTAAGGCAATTGGCCTACAGCCTAAGGCCGTGGTTTGTGACCAAGGCCCAAGCAATGTTCGGTTGTATAACAACTTGGGTGTGACAGAAACACATCCTTTCTTCTTCCACGGGGGAGCCAAGATCTTTTGCCTGCATGACCCGCCACACCTGCTAAAAAACACGAGAACAAATTTGGAGAAGTATGTTTTTGAGGTAAAAGGAGAGGATGGCCGAAAGAAACAGATCAAGTGGGCACATATTCGCGCATTTTATGAAATGGATTCACAGTTTCCCGTTAGGAAAGGCCATAAACTGACCAGAGCCCACTTTGCTCTGAACAGCTGCTCCAAAATGAGAGTCAACAAAGCAGCGCAGGTTGTAGGGGTTTTGTTTTTCCCTTTACTCCACAAAAGGATTCCCCTAGGTTCTAGACCTCGGAATTATGGTGGGATATGATAAAAGGTTGAATTGACCAGAGTGTGCCGATGAGAGAAAACAGAAACCAAGATGGACTCAAAGCAAGTCTAAAATTTACAGGCTTTATTAAACAATGAGAAATCGAATCTCACCAACACTACACAATGCGTGGCTAAACTTATGCTTTAAACTAAAACTATGGACGAAAACTATCGGGCACGTCGTAAAACTTACTTTAACACAAGTTACTTGCAAGCATACTCCCCCTTGACCTTTCTCCCCTCAACCTCCTATTTCGGGAAATTCACCAGGTCACCAGGATACTCACAGCGAAGTCGATGCAGGCCCACGAGCTGTCCAGCAGAGCAGGAAGAGCAGGAAGAGAGAGAGAGTTCTGGCTTGACTTCGGCTTTTATACCTGAGCTTCCTTTGAAACCCCCAGGTGGTCCTCTGGATAGAAGGGGTTCTTTTGATGTTTCCCAGTTTCGATCTGGCATGAACAATAGGCTTCCGATGATAAGGGGTTTGCTGATGTCATGATCCCTCAGCCTGATCGTTATCATCCCCGATGGTGATTGTGCTTGTGCTGGCCTGTTTACCACCGTCTGCTGAGGCTTGGTTCCTCCCTTTGTGTATCCAAGAGAATCTCGTTATCTCCGTCTCAGCCTTTCCTGTTCACACCGTTGTGTGATGTCCAAGTCCACAGGCCAGACGGGTTTGATTCTTGATGTGTATTGGGGGGGGTTTTTCCGTTGCAGCCAGCAAATTTGTCTTTTAAGATATCCATGTGCTTATTCAATTTCTTCCATAATTTTGGAGGATTTGCCCAAATAACTTACATGCCCCTACGACACGTCCAGGCTCGCACGGACCGTGTCGATTGACAAAGTTAGTGGGCAATCCTCCAGCCTCAAGAGCTGTAAACACTCCTGGTGAGAAGGTGAAATTATGTACCCCGAAAGCCCCCTTAATCGCTAAACTAGGCCCTCGAAGCACATTAACTTACACTATACACCTTTTACTTTACATCAATCCCACAAACCATACAGTACCCTCACGACCATTCCCTGAAAATGCAGGGATTACAACTTATGTACAAAAACTATTGCACTAGAGTACAGACATTTTACAGTGATGGGGTGTCGTTATGGTGACGTCGGGCGGCTCGATTTACCAGCTGTTGTAATTTGGCCATCCTCCTCCGCCTTTTAAATTTGCAATTAATGCATAGCAAATACACCACAATTATCATCTGGCAGATGATCAGAACATGGGACACGATGCGGACCCATGCTGGTACTATGATCCAGGACTCCAGGTCCCACCAACCTGGAGACTTGATCTCTTCGATCTCCCTGGCGATATCCAGAGTCTTTTGTTCCAGGGAGAAGAAGTGTTTGTGCGACAACTCGACCGCCACCAGCAACTCTTTTAATTTTTCATTCACTGGGGGAATATCATACCCAAAATGGGCAACATAGTCAAATAAGTCAGTTACATTTTCTCGTACCGAGAGGTGAACCGAAGAAGGTTCCGGGATGGGTAATATTCGCTGCTGTGCCACATGGACTTCTGCCCTGGGTTTAAAGCAGAAGCTGCTGTGCGGTATCGGGCACCACAGCTGTGATCCGTGCTGATACCGCTGGGCACTTGTGGTGACACAGTACGTCCCACTGCCTATATACGCCACCTGTGGAGGGACATGGTCTGCCGCCATCGCCTCCATGGTGCAGTTTATAGGCTGTGCCCCAACAGTCCTGAACCCACACTGAGGCCTAGCCTCAGCGCCCATGTGCTGGGGACACAGGATTACCTGTGCTCCCCGGCTCCGACAACCCAAAAGGTCAATGCCTGTCACAGCTTGCTCCCTCACTATGACATAGGGCGGGACCTTCCCGTAGCGAATATGCACCCCCCCACGAACAACTCCCACGTTCTCCACTCGGTACAGAGGAGCTGGTCGTGCCGAGGTTCCCATTACCGGGATTCGTACGACCACTCCCATTATGGTGTGATTGGATTTTCCGCAATCCACCGGTACCGGGTAGGCCTCGGAGGCCACACGAAGCTGACAAGGACTCAAAGTGCTGTTATAAGGGTGTAGCGCTGCTAGGTGCTGGTTGCTTATCCAGGAGGGGACCCGACCTTGCCTCAGGTCTTCCAGGTTGCTCCTCCCCTCCCCCAACAACCACGCACCATACAGCCCACACACCTCATTCTGTGCAGCCTGATCGGACGCATTCCGGTCCTCTTTAATCAAAGCGTTTATCGTTTTTGCATGTGTCTCCAATTGTGCTATGATTTCTTTTAGATGTAGAGTCATTGCCACCTCTTCGTGCAGTCCCGATCCTACCACCGCATTTTCCTCCCCCAGAACCTTTCTTAACTGGCCCTTCAACTGATTGATCTGCAAGGCCAGTTCTACGTTGTCCATGCTATTAATAATAGATGTCCCCGTGTTAAATGCTGTAAACCCGTCATTAACCACCCCTCGTCTTTGCCTACCGGACCCCAAAGTGAAATCCCCTCCCCCGCGGTACATCTCTTCTATGTCTATGTCCCCAAAATCCAGGTTGTGGAATTTCTGGAACATGTCTTTTAGCAGGGCCTGATATAATAATTCCGTCTCGCGGGGGCACCATGCGGGTAACCGCACTTCAGTCAAATTTAATACTACTGAGGCCACAGCGTAATGCACTCCCTGGTACAGCACCCTTTTGTTGGGACAAGTGCTAACCCATTCTCCGGCCCTTTGGTGGTGGATGGACAGTTGTGAGGGTCGATCGGTTGGGCTGTGGGTAGGGGCTTCTTCACCTGAACCAGCAATTCGGTGGCTTTTACTGTCATCCCAGCCCTTGGGGCCACACATGCCTGCCCACTGCGGTCCCAATCTATCCCGTTCCCGGGGTTCTGCCACCACTTGACGAAAGTGATTGATGCCCCTACCGGACACGCCTTGGCAGACCCCCATAGACATAAATAAAGCCCCTGGTCATAGGCCCACCATTTGTCCCAACATACAGTGATCCCTCCCGGTGACCCCGTGATGGTCCGGTAGGTATCATTGTCCAGTCTTTCCCAGTCCGAGGATCGATCCCTCATGTTCAAGCTCAGCTTCCTGAGCCACCACCATCTCCCCAAAGGAACGTCCCCCTTACAGGTTAAACACACCCGCCTGCCCTCAGTCACCCTAACCCGGTCGGTAGCCATCTGTATCTCGGCACAGGGTATGGATGCTTCCCCGTAGGCGAAGCTCCTGTGGCTGGAGAACCTGGTCGAGTTCGACCCCAGCCACCCAGGCCATCTTCCCTCATGGGAGTATCCGGCCTGGCTATCCGCTACCAGGTTTCCTTGCCCAGTAGACACGAGGGGTGCTCTATCCCCTGAGCACCCATATACGATGGACTCCTCCGTGTCCCCGCGACGCGCCACGCACATTCGGAGGCACATCATTGCCATCATCCATACGGCGGGGTTATCCATCTGGAAAACAAAGCAAAACACCTCCTTGCCTCCACAAAGCTATCCGCCTAAAATGGCATTTGGGGTTTTGTTTTGTCTGTTATGGTCCACTTTTCCACAGCACATCCCTTCGATCCCGTACTGTCTGTCCCTGTACTCCCCTGTAGCTATACAAAACCTTATATCTAATTACCAAACACTACATCTACTTACACACAAACCAATGCTATATACAACGCCACCCGTCTCCGGGTGGCCAACTCATAACTGGTCCCCGTCACGCTGGGGCCACCCCTCTGGTGGGCCCTCCCGTGCAGGCCAGAACTCCTCCTGTCGAGGGGCCTGACTGCCCCTCACCTCCCTTTGCACTACGGGGTTTTGAGTTACCCCTACGTTCCCTGTGGAGACTGGGCTCCCTCCAGCCGCACTCCGTAGTGCCCTGTTTCGGCCACTCTCCTTCCCGGCCCTCCTGTGGCCGGCCCCAGCCCTAGGTTTAATTAGGGATGGGGACCACCTTACTGGGGGTTTAGGGACCCTGTCACTCCTACGTCTGACCGGGGGTTCCCACACCAGAGGTGATACCTCCATCTCCTCTGCTTCTGCTAGTTCTGCCTCTCTTAGGCAGTCTACGGTACCTGCCTGCGGAGGGCTGGAGTCAGCCTCCTTCTCCGCTGCTTCCAGTCCTCGCCCTGGAACACAGCCGGCTACTTCAGGCTGACTACCTGTGGACTCACCTGGCTCCCCTACGGTTTCCACATCAACCCGGGTCTGTTCCTGATCCTGTTCTCTGACATGTACCCCTTTCTTACTTTTCCCTGCCCTTGTGGGGTCAAACAATTTACACTGGTTGATGTGGAACCATTTGACTCTACGGGGAAGCTGAATGGCATACACCATGGGACTGGCTTTGTCCACTATGTTGTATGGGCCCGCATACAAGGGTTCAAACACCCCTACCCTAGCATATCTCCTGACCATTACCTGGTCTCCCACTGCCCACTCGCAATGCCTGCGAGGCTCCAGCAGTAGCTTGTTTCTTTGGTGCTGGGCCCCCATGTTTCTGGCTGCCTGCCAGTGAACCTGTCTAAGTTGTTCAAATAGCCTCTTGGCAAACTTGTCCCGGTTCACTTCCCTGAGCTGTCCCTCTGTTAGGGCTGGGACCATAATGTGCATTGGCGTTCTCATGACCCGACCCGTCATAAGCTCATGGGGAGAGTACCCCGTACTCCTGGACTGGCTGGCCCGAATCCCCATAAGGACCAGGGGTAAAACCTCCACCCACCGGTTGGGTGAGTCCCCTGTTTCCTTCCTTATCCTTTCCTTTATTGTCCGGTTCAACCGCTCTACCGGACCTGAGGACTGGGGGTGGTAGGCCACATGCCACTTGGCCTTGATGCCCAGTATTCTAAGGGTGGACTGCATGACCTGTCCCGTGAAATGGCTCCCCTGATCTGACTCCACGAACTGTGGGAGTCCCCACCTGGTGAACACCTCCCTAACCAGGATTTTTGCCGTACCCATAGCGGTGGCTGCTCTGCAAGGGAAGGCCTCTACCCATTTTGAGAACACATCCACAAGGACTAAGCAGTACTTGTAACCCCCTTGAGCGGTTGGAAGGGGTCCGATGTAGTCGATTTGAATCGACTGCCATGGCCCCTCCACCCTCCCGATGTGTCCCATGGAAACCTTCCTTTTCTGGGGGTCTGGGTTGTTTGCTGCGCAAACCAGACAGCTTGCACAAAAGTCGCGAACATCTTCCCTGAGCCCTGGCCACCATCCTGCCATCTCTACTCGCTGCCATGTGGTCTCTGGCCCAGGGTGACCTGCCCCTGGACCCTCATGGGCTAGTTTTAAAAATTCCCTTCTGTACAGGGAAGGCACTACCCACTTATCTCCCTTGAATAACATGCCTTCCTTCACTGACATGTCTTTACCCCCATACGGTCCCTCTGTTTTCTCCTGCCTGCAAATGGCTGCTGAGGCAGCCTTTAAAATAGGGTCTTGTGCCTGGACCGTGGTCAGGTCCGGAGCCAAAATCACTCCCGCACTCTCCTTTTCACGAGGCTGCTCCCTGGCTGCAGCTACTTGTCCTTCCTGATAGGGGTCCCATGCTTTCCCACTCCTGGCTCCTTCCCTGGCCAAGCCATCCGCCCTCTGATTTCCCTTTCCCCGTGGCTCCGTTTTGGAATGGGCCTTCACCTTATGGATATATCTATCCCCGCCCTTCCCTACGGCTGCTACAATCCTCTCTAATAGTGGTTTAGTGGTCAGGGGCTTCCCGTCTGATGAGGTGTACCCTCGGCGGGACCAGATGGCCAAATATTCCGTGCAGGAATTGCATGTGAACATGCTGTCTGAACATATGGTGTATGGAGTGGGGAAACGCTTGGGATGGGTCACCACGTACATTACCGCCGCCAGCTCTGCCTGCTGGGCGCTTAACGTATGTGGGAGTTTAAGAGCTAGGGCTATCTCTGCCTCGGGGTCCCAGATCCCACAGCCCGTGAGCCGTATGCCCTCGGACACGAAACTGGACCCGTCCACGTATATTTCCCTACCCGTGGGATGTAACCCTGCTCTAAGCCCAAAGTCCACCTCCCATACCCCTTCCACCGAGCAATGGTGTGGCTCCCCTGGGTACACCAAATTGGCTGCGAGCTTGGGCTCACATAGCCTCTCAACCCGTAAGGCCATTTGGGAAAGGAGAAGGGTCCAGCGAGTGATCCTCGCACTGCTAACGGTCCCATCCTTAATCCGACCGTCCAGCAGCATCTGGGTTGGGGTATGGTGGGTCAGGAGGGTTATGGGGGACATTCTTATGAAGACCTGTACCTTCTTCACTGCCCAGTATGTGGCTAGCAGGTGCCGCTCACAGTTTGAATAGGACCTTTCTACCTCTGTGAGGACTCTGGAGGAATACACCACTGGCCTTAACTTGCCGTGCCGTTCCTGGAGGAGCACTGCGCTCAGGCCATCGCTGCTTGCGGCTACCTCCAGGAAAAATTCCTCCCTGTAGTCAATGGCTCCCAGAGCTGGGGCCTTTTGCAGGTCCCGCTTCAAATGGACGAATGCCGACTCGCACTGCTCATCCCACTCCCACTCTACCCCTTTGCGTAGCAGCCGGTGCAGAGGTGTTGCGGTCGCGGCATAGTCCTCTATAAAGTCTCGGCAGTAGCCCGTGACTCCCAGAAATGATCTTACCCCCCCCACGTCCATTGGGACTGGGAGTTCCTGCACTGCCTGCCTTCTTGCTGTATCGATACCCCTTTCTCCGGCCCTAAGGGTCAGTCCCAAGAACTTTACCTCTTGTAACCCTATCTGTGCCTTCTTGGGGTTTATTTTTAAACCGCTCTTACAGAGCAGCTTCAGCAGTTCATTTACTAGGGGCCCATGTTCCTCACTGGTGTCTGTGAATAGCAAAATATCGTCCACATACTGGACGATCTTGTGGGGCTCACTAAATTCCTTTAAACATTCCGCCATACATTGGTGGAAAATGCTGGGGCTATTGTGGAACCCTTGGGGAAGACAGTTCCACGTGTACTGCTGCCCCTTGAATGTAAAAGCAAATTTGTACTGGTCTTCCTTCCTGACTGGGATAGACCAGAAACCGTTCGAGATGTCTAGCACCGTAAATACAGATGCAGACGCTGGAATTTCTGCTAATAGGTCTGCTACAGCTGCCACAGTTGGTGCGCAAGCCGGAATATTCTTATTCAGGACCCTATAATCTACCGTGGCCCTCCAGGAATTGTCTGGCTTCCGTACAGGCCAGAGCGGTGAGTTCACGTGGGTGGCTATGGGCCTCAAAACGCTTTGCTTAACCAGTGAACTCAAGGCGACTTCTAAGTCAGCCTCCGCTTCTCGGGGAAAACTATACTGTTTCTGCGGTCGGGACATGGGATCCCCGTCTATCCTGACCTCTGTTCCTGTGACCCTTCCACAGTCGTGCTTGTGAGTAGCGAATGCGGCCAAATTTCGCTTAACATGGCCTCGATACTCTGTCGGGGTCTGCCTCACTAGGACCTCTAGATCGTACCCCTCTCTGGGCTTCACGACACACAGAGCCCCTCTCTCTGATGCCCTCTCGATGACCATTAACTCCTTCTCTCTCTCAGCCCCTTCTCCTGCTATGCCCCACAAACAGTGGTTCCTCAGGTCCACCAGGACCTGGTGGGCCACTATAAAGTCGGCGCCTAGTATCCCCTTTCCCTCCTGCTCCCAACTCATCAGGACGCATTTCCACTGCGCCTGGAGTGCTCCTAATTGAATGGACAAGGGAACAGAGAAAAACCCCGTCTTCTCATTTCCCGTAAAACCGACAAGACTATAGGGTACCCCACTAGATAGAGGGGATGTACGGGGATTGTCCATGTGGACAATAGTACTGGAAGCACCTGTGTCCAGCAGGTAACTCCCGACCACATCCTGGACCTCCATCTTGACCCAGGGTCTCCCACATGGGCCATACTCTAATGGGCATAGGAATGTGGGCTGTTTCGCTGGAAGTCATAAAGGTGCCGGGGGTGCGGATATGGGCGTGCCCTGGCCTGTTGCCATGGCTACCTGTCCGGATCCTCCCGCCTTTGACTGCAAATAGGTAATTAGATCTCTTACATCTATTGTTACCTCCGGGGCTGGGTTGGCCGTTACCGGGGTCCTATCCCCCACTGCTCTACTTGGGTTTCTGCACTCCCTCTTGTAATGCCCGGGCTTCCCACACCCATAGCACACCAGCCTCATCTCGGAAGAGGTCTGGCTGCCTTCCTGTTTCCACTGCCTCCTTTTGGGGGGTGCCGGTACTATTTCGTGCACCTTGCCCTTGAAGGGCTTCTCCTCACTTCTCTCTCCATTGCGGTACGCAAGGGTGAGCTTCCTGATCACCTCCGCCTCGTTGAGGTTTGGGTCAGCTGGGTCGAACCAGTGCTCGGCCCTTGCCCTAACTCGCGGGAGGCAATTCGCCACCAGAGTCTTCAGCCAGTGAGCTGTTCTCCCATCTAAATTCTGCCTATCTAAAGGCATCCCACACGCTCCCTCATACACTGCCCACAGCCTGTCTGCGAACATGTCCGGGGACTCAGCTACCTGCTGCTCCGTCTCCCCCACCCTGGTGAAAGGACTACCCTGATTCAACCCCATGGCCTCCAGAACCGCTGTCTGTGCCGCTACCCATGTTTCAGGTCTTCCCCCTTCCCTGGAGTTCACCGCCTTGCATAGGTATGAATCTAGGGTCATCAGTAGCAGCTTTACCCGTTCTACCTCATCGCAATCGTTTATGTCGGCTGCCTGCTGCACCTCCATAAAATGCAATGACGGGTCTCCTGCCCTGGTTAACTTGGGAACCTGAGCCACCATCCCCCTCAGCACATGTGCCCCATGGGGAATGATGATATCACTCTCTATGGGCCCCCTATCTGCCTGCCCTACCGGGGGACCATATTTCCTTTGCCGTGCCGGGCACATCTGCCCTACTCTGGGCTGTTGCCCCTTTACCCCTGGCTCTCCCACCATGATCGGTAACCCCACCACCTCGTGGTGTGCTACACATGGTGCGGAAGCCGCTAACTGAGGGTGCTCTCCCGCCCCTCCTTGGGCCTGTCCCTCCCCGGACAACCCGAACCCCACCTGCCGACCCGGACCTATCCCCGGCGCCTCAGGAGGCGGTCTATTCCCCTTTGCCACTGGGGAATCATCTGCTGAGGGAAGCCCTCTGCCCCCGGGGGACCCCCCTGGTCCTACCAGGTGAACCCGTCCCCTAGTCTTGGACAGAGTCTCCTCCAGCTGCGCTATCCTCGCCTGGCAAGGCCCGTGATCACTATCACCTAGCTCGCTACGGGCCACCCTGTATGCTGCTTGTATATCCTGGAACTTTCCCTCCAGCTCCCTGCACTTCTGTGTACTCTGAGCCAGGAGTTCCTGGGCGTTCCTTTCCCTCTCCTTTGCCTCTACCACCTGGCATTGGAGGAATTCCTGGGCATTTCTGTGGGACTCCCTCGCCTGCAAGATACACTGCCTGGCTTTACTGCATTCCTCATATAGCCCTTCCCCTTCTCTAGTGCTTTCTTCAGCGCTGGCCCTAGCTTCTCTCAGTTGCTCTTCCAGTCTATCTATCTGTCTCTGCATATTGGCCACCTGCTGTGATAGGCACGCTAGCCAAACTGCCTTTTCCTGCCGTTTACTATACGCTTTGCTTTCCGTCCATTGAGCTGCTGCTTCTGCGGGCTGCTCAGCTCTCAACAGTGCTATCACCCATTGTTTGGTGAGATTGATCTTTTTAAACAGATAAGAGGAGATTCTCTCCTCCATCTTGCTACGTTCTCTCACCCCCTCTGACAAATCACATATCCCAAACCACCGAGGTCCTGCCATGGTCGCCATTCTGTAGGGGTTTTGTTTTTCCCTTTACTCCACAAAAGGATTCCCCTAGGTTCTAGACCTCGGAATTATGGTGGGATATGATAAAAGGTTGAATTGACCAGAGTGTGCCGATGAGAGAAAACAGAAACCAAGATGGACTCAAAGCAAGTCTAAAATTTACAGGCTTTATTAAACAATGAGAAATCGAATCTCACCAACACTACACAATGCGTGGCTAAACTTATGCTTTAAACTAAAACTATGGACGAAAACTATCGGGCACGTCGTAAAACTTACTTTAACACAAGTTACTTGCAAGCATACTCCCCCTTGACCTTTCTCCCCTCAACCTCCTATTTCGGGAAATTCACCAGGTCACCAGGATACTCACAGCGAAGTCGATGCAGGCCCACGAGCTGTCCAGCAGAGCAGGAAGAGCAGGAAGAGAGAGAGAGTTCTGGCTTGACTTCGGCTTTTATACCTGAGCTTCCTTTGAAACCCCCAGGTGGTCCTCTGGATAGAAGGGGTTCTTTTGATGTTTCCCAGTTTCGATCTGGCATGAACAATAGGCTTCCGATGATAAGGGGTTTGCTGATGTCATGATCCCTCAGCCTGATCGTTATCATCCCCGATGGTGATTGTGCTTGTGCTGGCCTGTTTACCACCGTCTGCTGAGGCTTGGTTCCTCCCTTTGTGTATCCAAGAGAATCTCGTTATCTCCGTCTCAGCCTTTCCTGTTCACACCGTTGTGTGATGTCCAAGTCCACAGGCCAGACGGGTTTGATTCTTGATGTGTATTGGGGGGGGGTTTTTCCGTTGCAGCCAGCAAATTTGTCTTTTAAGATATCCATGTGCTTATTCAATTTCTTCCATAATTTTGGAGGATTTGCCCAAATAACTTACAAGGTGCTCAGTCATTCAGTGTCAGCAGGCATGTTAACCTATTCAACTATGGGACGGTTGCCTGGGGGTGCTGCTTATACTGCGGATTTCATTGCAATGATAGATGGACTGTTTGATGCATTTAACGGCAGGTGCCTCAAGACAATAAAAAAATTGAGGAGGCCCATGTTTGCAAAATCGGCGCATTGGTCATTCTTTGAATCATGCCTGCCTGTACTGCAAAGCCTAAAAGTGCTTGGAGCAAAAAATGTATTGTTTGTCAAAGGATGGCGGCTTGCAATTTCTTGCATTACACAGCTGTGGCAGCACATAAAGGAAAATACAGACGCTTGTTTCATGCTCACATCCAGGGTTAATCAGGATGTCGTTGAGAATTTATTCGCGACCATTAGGCGAAAGGGCGGATTCCGAGATAACCCATCTGCAAAGGAATTTCGCTGTGCTTTAAGAATGGTCATGGTAGCTGAACTGATAAAGCCATCTCTAAGTGCAAACTGTAAACCTGACGATGCTAAATCTCTCTTATCACTGCAAACACTGACAAAAGACAGAGTCAAGAAACTATCTCCATCTATCTCCCATCACAATAGGGCACAACAGAACACTGCATTTTGCAGCACATCACTTGATCTCCCGGAAGAGAACACACTGGCTTACATCGCAGGCCACATCTGCCGTAGATTCCTCACCCCACATGAACTGATCTCAAAATGTCACATATGCAGAGAGGTTCTGCTACGACCTGATACAACCTTAGTTGATCCTGCCCTCATATTCATCCACCATAAGGCATATGACACATCGACATCAGACTTCGGCTCCCTGATGGTGCCTTCAGAACAGTTTCTCGCATTCTGTCAGGTGTGCGAGAAAGTGTTCCGCACAGAATTCGACAATGCTAACATGAGCAGGAACAACATCTCCAATCTAATAAATACAGCGATACACAATACTAAGGAATACAAGGACATGAACTTATGCTGCCAGAGAGTCAAGGCGCGAATTGTAGCTATCTTTGTCAGTGTCCGCATACATTATGGACTCAAATTCAAGAATAGAGACCTGCAGGACCTGACCATTAAAAGGAAGTGTAAGAAAGTTCTAAAAGTGACGCATAAGTAAAGTACATGATGTTAAATTATTTATTGATGAAATGTCAGAAATGAAGTGTTGACCATTGATCAGTATTATGAATTATTTAAAATTGAGTGGGTTGGTGCAATATACTACTAATGTGCCGTTATGAGATATTCACATTAAAATCTCACCATGTATGACAGAATGAAAGGTGTTATCCTTGCTTATTTATGGATCTTGCCTTTGAATTATTAAATTGAGTGGGTTAGTGCAATGTTGGTTCCATGTGCTGCTAATGTGTCGTTATCAGATATTCCGTGTTAAAAAGACAAATAAATCACAATAAAAGCGAAAAGATGCCTATGTTCCTTCCACAGCGTGCAGGGGAGCCTGACCCGGATCAGCACGGCCAAAACACCAGAGTGAAGCTGCGGGGAGGTTTACAATTTTTTTACAATGTTTATTATTTAATGTCCCTTGTCTGGTCTGAAATAAAGTACAACATTGGATATAAAAATCAGAATAAATATAATTTTGTGTGTTACATGATTATATACATCTATATCACATTCATGTATGTGTGTTCCTTCCAGCACAATCTAGTCCGTTGTATGCTCGCTGAATAAAACCATCCTTAAGTTATACATCATTTATAAATCTTGCTTAAACAAATTTAATTTTGTGAAATTCTACAATTAGATAGCCCCACCATTACAGACCGATCTCATTCCACTCTCTGGTTATTGGGAAGACCAGACCCCGTTTATTGTGGAGAAACAACTCCATAGAAAAAAGAAAATAAGCACAAAAACTTTAAGTAACATTTTAGGGCTAGAGCAACTGTAATCTTCATATTGCTATTATTTTCCCAAATAGTGCAGATGTGAACAGTGTGATTACATTACTGTGGTTAGTGAATGAAATACAGAGTGCAAGTGTAATACAAAATCAACACAGCATATGAGCCATTCAAAAGAACTGCTTTTAAAAACATTAAAAAAGAAAATTACCAGAGGCAAAATGTATAAACATTTTTTTCTTTAACAAGAATTAAGAGAATTATGAAATAACATAATCATGAATCTAACCCTATGTCACACACAAAAACTTCCCCGCAACGTTGATTACCCTGCGAGTCTGGTCGGGTCGGCTAGGTTCCGGTTTACACAAAATCTACTCAAACACAGCCTGTGAACCATTTAAAAAGAAATTATTTAAAAAACATTTAAAAAAAACACTATTACCAGAGTCAAATTGTATTCTTGACAAGAATTAACATAGGTGAGAACTAACAGAATTACATCCAAAGATCCTATAACTCTGCTATAAGATTACATTGCGAGTCGGGTCGGGTCGGTAGGATCAGGTTACTAAAATGGGCGGAGAAAAACGCCCAGGATTCCCTCCGTAGCGTACTACACGTCAACCCATTGTATTTCGCAGGAGTAGCCTATCTTGCTCCGCTATAGGATCTTTGGTACTGACCTCTGTATCGTCGAAGACAGCATCATCAAAGACCCACAGCCCCCTGGCCACCCTCTCATTTCACTCCCTTCATCAGAAAATACAGGATTCTGAAAACTGTGACCACCAGGTTCAAGAGTAGCTTCTTCCCTACAACCATCAGGTCTGAAACACCATAAAATAAAATAAACTATGAATTATGGACTGTCTATAGTTGCACTAAGAACGTTGGTCTTTTTTCTCAAGTTTTGAGTTACTAATTTATTAAATTTCTTTGTTTATAGGCCTGTAAGTAAGAATGTCATTGTTCCTTTTTGGTATATGTAACAATTGAACACTCTTGACTCTTGAGATCAAGTGCATTACTGATCAATCCTGAACAATCAAAAGCAAGTTTATTTTCCACTCCACTGTGTTATTTTTCACTATCCAATTTCCTTAAAAATCACAGAATATTAATTGCATTTAAAGTTTCTGTAATCTTTAGTGCCAAACACAACATTGGAAGTAGAAACTGGCTACAAAACTGTCTGCACACAACTGCATGACTATCATGAGTTCTGTATTAGTGTTGGTTTATCACTGTCACATGTACTGAGATATAACAAAAAACTATTTTTACTATTCTATTCAGGTAGATCATACCATACATGGCATGATCATATATGATAGTGCAAAAGGGAAAATAAACAGAGTTGAGAATATCAACAGAGAAAGCTACAGTGAAAGTGCAAATACATAAAAAGTGCAAGAGCCAAAATGAAGTAGACTGGGAGATCGCAAATTCATCTCTAGGATATGAGATGTCCATTCAAGAGTCTGTTAACAGCAGGGAAGAAGCTGTTCTTAAATCTAGTAGTATGTGCTTTCAAGCTTTGTATCCCCTACCCGATGGGCGTGGTGTGAGCGGTAGTTGATTCTTCGCTGCTTTCCTGGGTCAGTGTGAAGTGGAGAAGGAATCGATGGGGGGGTGGTCTGCGTCCATAACTCATGCAGTCTTGGGCACAGCAGTCGCCACACCAAACTGTGATGCATCGCAACGGGATGTGTTCTATGGTGCACAGAGACATGTCAAGTATCCTCAGTCTTCTGAGGGAGTAAGGTGTTCTTTCGTGACTATAGCGACATTATTGTTGGACCAGGATAGATTGTTGGTGATAATTACACCAAAGCGTTTATAGTTCTCGATTAAGGACAGCACAGTGGTGCAGAGGTAGAGTTGACGCCAGAGTTCCGGGTTCGATCCTGACTACGGGTGCTGTTTGTATGTGGTTTGTACGTTCTCCCTGTGACTGCGTGGGTTTCCACGGGTGCTCCGGTTTCCTCCCACATTCTATAGACGTACTGGTTTGCAGGTTAATTGGCTTCTGTAAATTGTAAATTGTCACTATCTAGAATAGTGTAGTGTAAGGAGATTGCTGGTCGGGGCAGACTTGGTGGGCCGAAGGGCCTGTTTCCACGCAGTTTCTCTTAACTAATATCAATTAATTACACTCATGCATGTGACTGTAGAGAGGTTCTGAAAATTAAACTATTATTTTGGGTTCAAATACTTGAACAGGCATATTTACAAATGTTTACGTTTCTTTCCAAGCAACTGGTTTCTAAACATTAAGCCAACTGCTTCTTCAGTTATTTTATGCCACTTAAAGTCCAGGTTAGTTACAAGTGACAGATTACTGAAAATGCTTACATTGAGGTGTTCAAATTGTACTGGCAAAAGTGAGGTTGTTATGCTTGGAAATAGAAGTTTTTTTTAATTTTAGTATATTGTTGAGGTACAGATAAAAGCTTTTTTTGCTGCGTGCTATCCCAGTTAGCGGAAAGATTATACATGATTACAATCAAGCCGTCCACAGTGTACTGGTGCAGGACAAAGGGAATAATGTTTAGTTCAAGATAAAGTCCAGTAAAGTTCGATTAAAGATCCAAAAGTCTCAAATGAGGTAGATGGGAGGTCAGGACCACTCTCTAGTTGTTGAAAAGATAGTTCAATGTGGAAGAAAACTGATCTAATTGAGGTGTATAAAATCATGAGAGGAATAGATCAGATAGATGCAGAGTTTTTTGCCCAGAGTAGGGAAACCGAGAACCAGAGGACATAGGGTTAAGGTGAGGGAGAAAAGACTAATTAGGAAACCGAGAGGTAGCTTTTTCACACAAAGGGTGGTGGGTGTATGGAACAAGCTGCCGGAGAAGGTAGTTGAGGCAGGTTCTATCCCAACGTTTAAGAAACATTTAAGTAGGTACATGGATACGCAGGCAGATGGGACTAGTGTATGGGACATGCTGGCCGGTGTGGGCAAGTTGTCCAAAGTGCTTGTTTTCACACGGTTAGACTCTATGACTCCATAATGTGACTGATTTATGTACCGATGAAAGAGCGAAAATTGTTCTTTTTAGTGACTGCTTCACAAACCAGGGGCACAGATTTAACATTTTGGACATGTGATGCAAGTAAGATGTGAGGAAGATTTTCATTTGACTTGGCGAGTAGTACTGATATGGAATTCACTGCCCGTAGGGGTAATGGAAAGAGAATCAATCAGCAGCTTCAAAAGGTAATTGGAAAGACACTTGAGAGAGAATAATTTATAGAGGAATGGGCGATGAGCAAGAGTGCCCCGTAAGATAATTCAAGCAGGAGTTTATGGAGAACTGATGGGCAGTCAGACTACATTGCCACCACTGCGATTTTGTAATGCTTTATTCAGCTGCCTTGACCAAACTCCATCGAATCATTGATTAACAAAATGCCAAGAAAAATATAATATATTTTTCAAAAGAATTCATGCCTTTGAAAATCCTTTCCAATTGGCTTTATTGACTTCTGGTGAAGTTGCCAATGTAGTTAGCTGTGGAAATTGTAAAGGTGCTGTTAATATTCGACTTTTGAAGAGTTTTCCAAAACTGAATGAAGATAGTGATCACTTCATAATCAATAATGACGAATTGATCTTTTTAAAGTTATTTGGTGTGTGAATGTCATGACGATGGAAATACAGTATGCAACACTAGAGGGCAGAGCTGTAAGGTAAAAGGGGCAACATTTAATAGTGATGCTTTCCTTCAACATTTGAGTACCTCTGAAGCTGAAGACTACAAAGGTTGCGGCCTAATAAAACCACCCCACTTCACAAGGCAATGCATCCAGACTTGCTCATGAGTCCCAAAGTTCAAGATAGTCTAATCAATCTCCATATCAGCCAAAACACAGAGTGCTGGAGGAACTCAGCAGATCAGGCAGCAATCTGCAGAGGGAATGAACGGACGACATTATGGGTTTAGACTCTTCTTCAGACACTCTTAGTTTTAGTTTAATTTAGTTTAGTTTAGTTTAGCGATACAGTGTGGAAATAGGCCCTTTGGCCCACTGGATCCGTGCCGACCAGCGATCAGCTCGTACACTGGCACTAGGACCAATTTACAACTTTTACCGAAGCCGATTAACCCACTAACCCGCACGTCTTTGGAGTGTGGGAGGAAACCGGAGCACCCAGAGAAAACCCACACGGTCACAGGGAAAACGTGCAAACTCCGTATAGACAGCACCCATAGTTAGGATCGAACCCGGGTCTCTGGCGCGGTAAGGCAGCAGCTCTACCGCTGCGCCACTGTGCTGCATTTTGTAATTTGCACAAGATTCCAGCATCTGCAGTCCCGTGTATCACCATACCTGCCATATTATTTAATTCCGTGGAGAAATAGCCTGTTAAATGTCAAAGAACGGTTTTCCATTAACACACAAACTTTGAATATAATTTCTGAATGTTGTGAATTAGTTCTAGACACAACCAAGTGGCACTTACGTTTTTTGTTATTTGATAAAGGAAAGCAATGCATTTACAAACTGCCTTATCTCCATGTTTCGCATTCTTTAATCCACGGCAACTTTGAAGCATGTTGACGTGTGGGTATTGCGTAGACACTCAATTACCTTGTGTTAATATTATCTGTAAACTGTGTAATGTAAATTTATGGCATTTATATGTAAAAGTCAGAACAATTTCTCCCACAACCAATAGAAATATTTCAATAGCCAGTGAATGAAATAGAAATGCGTAAAATTCAGTGATCAGCCAAAAGCCAACATTTAGAACATCGGACATTGAAAGGTTCAGAACAGAAGCAGCCCATAATATCTGTCCGAACATAATGCCAATTTAAACCATTCTCATCTGCCTACATGTAAATGGTAGAATTGCTGCCTTTCAGCGCCAGAGACCCGGGTTTGATCCTGATTACGGATGCTGTCTGTATGGAGTTTGTACGATCTCAATGCGACCGTGTGGCTTTTCTCCGGGTTCTCCGGTTTCCTCCCGCACTCCAAAGACGTACAGGTTTGCAGGTTAATTGGCTTTGGTAAGTTGTAAAATAATTGTCCCGAGTGTGTAGGATAGTGTTAGTGTATGGGCTGGTCGCTGGTCGGCGCGGACTTGGTGGGCCCAAGTATCTCTAAAATAAAATCTAGACTCTAAATCTCTCTAAAGTCTTAAGTCTAAAAACCAAGGTCTGGTTTTTGTTACTCCACAGTGCCAGGTTACAGGAAGATTTTATGCACAGCTCCAGAGACCCAGGTTCAATCCTGACCTCTGGTCTTATCTGTGTGAAGTTCATATGTTCTCCCTAATTGCTGCGCTGACTAATGCCACTATGCTGGTGCACCCGAGGGCGTCCGCTCCCACGGTACTCATGGTCGATGCCTCTTACGTCGCTGTGGGTGCTGTCCTGGAGCAGCAGGTCAGTGACCGCTGGCTGCCACTGACGTTTTTCAGCCGGCAGCTTCGGCCTCTGGAGTGCAAGTACAGTGCATTCGACAGGGAACTCCTCGCGCTCTACCTAGCGATCAGGCATTTCCGTTACTTCCTCGAGGGCCAAGCTTTCACTGCCTTCACGGACCACAAACCGCTTACTTTCGCGTTGAGCAAGATCGCCGATCCATGGTCCGCTAGGCAGCAGCGGCACCTCGCCTACATATCCGAATTCACGACTGACATTCGGCATGTAGCGGAGAAGCTTAATGTCATGGCCGACGCGTTGTTCGGTCCAGCCATCCCTTCGGTTTCGGCTATGGACCTTGGTGTCGACTACGCCGAGCTGGCAGCGGCCCAGTGGGCCAGTTATCACACCGCTGATTCGGGCCTTGAACTGGCCGTGATACCTTGCGGCGCTGCTGGTGTCAAGGTCCTCTGTGATGTCTCCACGGGTAGAGCCCGTCCGGTTATCCCGACCAGTTGGAGACAACGTATTTTCGACACAGTCCATAGCTTAGCCCACCCGTGCATTCACACCACATCTGTTCTGGTAGCATCCAAGTTTGTTTGGCACGAGTTGCGGAAGCAGGTGGCCACATGGGCCCGTGCTTGCATTCCGTGATAGACCTCCAAGGTTCAGCGCCATGTGAGGCCGCCCAGGCAGGATTTCACTGTACCTGATGGCAGGTTCCATGTGGACCTTATCGGACCTATACCATGTTCGCGCGGTGCCACGCACCTGCTTACTATAGTGGACAGGTTCACTAGGTGGCTGGCGGCAATCCCGTTGTCGGATACCTCTACGGAGGCTTGCACTAGGGCTATCGTGTCCAACTGGATAGCTCGATTCGGCGTCCCGTCCGACATTACCACAGACCGTGGGGCACAGTTTACCTCGTCTCTGTGGTCCGGCTTAGCGCAGCTATATGGCGCCCGCCTACATCAGACGACCGCTTATCACCCGGAGGCAAATGGGTTGGTCGAGCGGTTCCATAGACACCTTAAGTTGGCGTTGAAAGCCCGGCCCCAATTGGGTTAACCAGATGCCCTGGGTCCTCCTGGGCATCAGAACTACGCCAAAGGAGGACCTGGATGCCTCCACGGCTGAGCTCGTCTATGGCTCGGCTTTACAGGTACCAGGGGATTTCCTACCCGCCACCCGTGATCAGGAGGTTTCGGCTTCGGCGATGCTAGCCGACCTTCGCGACCGGGTGCGCGCGCTAGTCCCCGTTCCCCCCTCCAGGCATGGGCCGGTTTCGGTGCATGTGCCGGCCGGTGTCATTACAGGATTGTGCTTATGTTCTCCTTCATAGGGACGCTCACCACTCACTGCTGCAGCGGGTTTATGAGGGGCCGTACAGGGTGCTGAGGACTGGAGTCTCCACATTCACGTTGGACATGGGCGGCCGGGAGGAGTTCGTCTCCGTCAGCCGCCTCAGGCCCGCGCACGTGGATGAGGACAGCCCAGTGGTGGAAGAGGCCATTCGCCGGCCTTTCGGTCGTCTCCTGCCCCTGTTGTACCCGGCCCTGTTTCGCCGGTCCCCGTTGTTACGCCCGCCCCTTGTTCGCGGATTTCGCATCCCACCGGCTCTGTTCTGCCGGTCCCTATTGTTACGCTCGTTCCGCGTTCAAAGACTACATGTTCAGGCCGTACTATTCGGCTCCCGGTGCATTTCCCTACCTCGGTTTCTGGGTGGGGGGGGGCATGTAGCGGCACCTACTGGTGTGCACCAGCGTCGAACCTTGCGGTCGTGCGCATATGACTCTGGGAGGGGTCAGGTTTTCGCACGGTTTCTGGGCTCAGCCCGCCAGTCGATTGAGGACCACCATTGTGGTCAGCTGTGTGTTAGGACTTGTGATACCAGAGAACCTTGATTCAGAATAAATCTTGTTTCAAACCACTGGTCGGTGTCTCTAATCCACTAAACAACCAACATTTTTTCTCCAGAGGTGCTGCCTGCTGAGTTACTCCAGCACTCTGTGTCCATCAATAACAAGTATTTAATTTGCGTAACCATTTACTGGACTTTTTTACCACTGTAAATCAAAAATAAATCACGCGAACCCACCCCACTGCGTGTGTCGGTGTGGTCACTGCCAAACCTGGTGTTGACACTGATGCTACAATAAAAGATGTGGCGACCTAGTCTGCGACATCACATGGATGTAAGAGCAAACAGGGACCTTTCAGGGGAGCTGGGGCAGTTTTCCTGTTGGTCTCAAAGATATTTGCCTCATATTCTATTTGACCCAAACGTTTAACTGAGAGTCCCATGTTCCTTTCACCGTTCACTGGAGGGAACATTTTATTTTTATTTTTCCTCGCTGCTCCTGCCATGATCTTACCAAATCCACCAGTTCTCTCAACATTTTTGACTGTGTCGTGAACAATCCACAACTCTCCAGCGTGACCAGCTTGGATTTTAGGAATTAGTTGATTTAGGTGCAGAGTTGGCACAGCACAGCCCATAATAACTTGTAAAGTTAATCCTTTAGTCTGGGGATTTCCTGGTTAAGCTAACAGGGCTCAGAACCGGAAAACAGATACAGAGCAGAGCCGGAGTGACAGCATAGCTGTTAGAAAATAATAATTGGGAAGTAATTTATCAGATTCAGGGACAATTTCTTCGCAGCTGTTATCAGGCAACTAAACTATCATATCGACAACTAGAGAGTGGTCCTGAGCTGCTATCTACCTCAATGAAGACGCTCGGACTATCTTTAACCTGTTCACTATTGGCCATGACCAGAGCATATACTCTGTGGTGGCACTGATCAGGTTGATTAGACTTTACTGGACTTTATCTTACATTAAACATTATTCCCTTTATCATGTTTCTGAACACTGTGGATGGCTCGATTGTAATCATGTATAGTCTTTCTGCTGACCGGATAGCATGCAACAAAATCTTTTCACTGTACCTTGGTGCACATGACAATAAACTAACGTAAATAATGTTAAAGGGATGTATATCAAATTGATAAGGCTTAGATCAGTGCAGAAGGCAACAGGGTGTGAGAGTGGGGAGGTGGGTGGGGAAGGGGGCTTGTAATAATCATTAAGGACACTTATGTTTATAAGTGCGGCGACGAGTATTATTTGCATTTAATGTGCTTCTTCACACTTTTAAATTGGCGAGCATGTTCCTTGATAATAGACATTTGATCCATCAATTCAAAGCCAGCGTTCTTATGTTGGAACGTTGTTTCTCGCCTCATGTCACCCCATCCACATTTCCTTTCTTTCCTACTCATTTGTTTTTCTAGCTGAACCTTAAGTGCTACACTGATTAACTGCTCCTTGATGTAGCTAGATCCATGTTCTAACCATTAGTTATGGCAGACCTGGGGTAGCACGGTGCCTTACAGTGCTTACAGCACCAGAGACCCGGGTTTGAACCTGGCTATAGGTGCTTGTCTGTACAGAATGTTTGTACATTCTCTCCGTGACTGCATGGGTTTTCTCCAATAAATTCAGTTTCCTCCCACACACCACAGAAGTACAGGTTTGTAGGTTAATTGGTTTGGTATAAATGTAACATTTGTCCCTCGTGTTGGGTAGTGTTAATGTGCGGGGATCACTGGTCAGTGTATACTCAGTGGGCTAATGGGCCTGTTTCCGAGTTGTATCTCTAAACTAAACTAAACGTATATCCCTTCCCCTGTTCCCTTCCACCAACCTTTACATTTCACTCCTCTTCTCATACTTAACCTTTTTACTGCCAGCCTTTGTCACTTACTCCACCCATCCACCAATCAAAAAACCCTCACCTGTATGTCACTCACCAGGCTTTCCCCTGCCCTCGCCTCTCTTTTCCAGCTTTCTCCCCCCTTTCTATAACCAGTCTGAAGAGAGGTTCCGGCTCGGATTGTCACCTGTTCATTCCCTACACAGTTCCTCCAGCACTTTGCGTTTTGTTCAAGATTCCAGCATCTGCAGTTCCTGCAAACCTGCACAGTTCCTGATTGGATTTATTGATGACGTTCCAGTATTTATGGTCATTGAACATCGATGAGCAACATTGTTGTGGTCAACAGCCCTGTGAAGCAGATCTTTAACAGAGCATAACAGCGTAATGACTGTGACTGTGACAAAAATACATATTGACTGTTGTAAAGGAAACAGCTCAGAATATGTTTTGGGACATGATAAGAATCACAAAACATAATATGAAAATCGCACGGCAAAGATTTTGTGGTACAACTGTAGCGTTATAAAAGTTTTACTTTTACTTTACTTTAGAAATACAGTACAGCGTGGAATCGGGCCTTTCGGCCCATTGAGTCCGCGCTAACCAGCAACCACCCAGAACACTATCACTATCTTACACACTTGGACAATTCACAGAAAGCCAATTAACCTACAAAACTGTACATCTTTGGAGCGTGGGAGAAAATTGGATCACCCAGAGAAAACCCACATGGTCACAGGGAGCACGTACAAACTCCGTACAGACAGCACCCATAGTCAGGCTCGAACCCTGGTCTCTGACGCTGTAAGGCAGCAGCTCTATCACTACCCCACTGTGCCGTTCTTGCTGTTGCATAAATTTCATCGTTTTGCAGTAAAGTGCTTTCACATCCTACACCTTAGGGGCAATTTACAGGAGCCAGTTAACCTATAACTGGCTCCTGTAAACTGCGACAGATGGCACAATGGGCTAAGTGTTCGGCTGGCGACCGGAAGGTAGCCGGTTCGAATCCCGCTTGGAGTGCATACTGTCGTTGTGTCCTTGGGCAAGACACTTCACCCACCTTTGCCTGTGTGTGAATGTGTGTGAGTTATTGGTGGTGGTCGGAGGGGCCGTAGGCGCAGATTGGCAGCCACGCTTCCGTCCGTCTGCCCCAGGGCAGCTGTGGCTACAGAAGTAGCTTACCACCACCGAGTGTGACTGAGGAGTGAATGAATAATGCGATGTAAAGCGCCTTGAGTATTAGAAAGGCGCTATATAAATCCCATCCATTATTATTATTATTATAAACCTGCACGTCTTTGGAATGTGGGAGGTAACCAGAGCACCCGGTGAAAACCCACAGCCCCCTAGGTCAGGATCTGACCCGTGTCTCTGGTGCTGTGAATCAGCGGCTCTACCGTAGCACCACTGGGCCAATGTGTACAAACACAGAGACAGTAATCCACTGAAGATAAACAATCTTGCCGCCTGAATTAGAATCGGAACAGAGGAATGTATCATGTGTTGGCTGCTAACATCAGCAATATTTACTTCTGGGCTTGTGGCTTTCATTTGCAGTAATGTGCTTACAAATGCATTCTTCTCAGTCTCTTGGCATCATTATTTTCATGGGTTGTTCACATACTTATTGTGGCGTAAACCTTCACTGTGATGCCTTAAGTTTCTAAAGTCCTAACAAGCACTGCCAAGATCATCTGGGGAGTAAAGCTACAAATAAAAGCAAACAACCCGATGCAATTCTGATCCGTAAGTTTAAAATACATGGTTAAACACAAACTGACTTTGAAGGGGCAAAGTTTAAAGGAGATGTGTGGGGCAAGTTTTTTTACACAAAGGATGGTGAGTGCCTGGAATCCACTGCCAGGGGTGGAGGTTGAGGCAGATATGATAGTAATGTAGAAGAGGCTTTTGCATAGGTACATGTATATGCAAGGAATAGAGGGATATGGAGTCAAGAGTGTGTTATTGTCATATGTCCTGAAATGGAACAATGAAACTCCCCTTCCCATTCCCATACTGACCTTTATGTCCTGGGCCTCCTCCACTGTCAGATCGACATGCAAATTGGAGGAACAGCACCTCATATTTTGTGTGGGCAGCTTACAACCCAGCGGTATGAATACTGATTTCTCTAATTTCAGGTAACTCCTGCATTCCTTCTCTCTCCGCACCACCCCAACCATAGTCGTTCAGCTGTTCGCATCCATATATACCTCTTCCACAGCCAACAATGGACCATTGTGGGTTCCACCTTTCCTTGATCATCGGTGCCAGCTGTGATTTGTTCTGTAACTTTTCATACCTTGAGTTTCCCTCTTCCCTGACTCTTAGTCTGAGGAAAGGTCTCGACCCGAAACGTCACCTATTCCTTTTCTCAAGAGACTTTTCTCAAGTCAGGACCCACCGAGTTACACCAGCAACTTGCTTACTTGCAACATATGTAAATATAGTACTCATCATGTACAGGCTGTGAAGAATAGTTTAACGGCATCATGTACGGAATGGACATTTTGGGCCGAAGGGTCTATTCCTGGGCTGTACTGTTCCATAGTCTTTGTTTTAAATCAATGAATTATAGTTCCCGTGGAAGTACTTTTTACTCACCAGAAACGAGTTCCATGGGAGAACCAGGTGTTTAATTTCAAGTTGTAAGCTGATGAAAATCTCACTAAATTTAGCAAGATGCTTGTCTGTTCCAGAATTAAATCTGGCATCCAGTGGAATATATGGGCCTGTGTAGCAAGGAACTGCAGATGCTGGTTTAAACGGAACTTGGTTTAAACGGAAGATAGACACAAAAAGCTGGAGTAACTCAGCAGAACTCAGAAGCTGTCTGAAGAAGGGTCTCGACCCAAAATGTCACCCATTCCTTCTCTCCAGAGATGCTGCCTGTCCTGCTGAGTTACTCCAGCATTTTGTGAATACATGGGCCTTCCATGTAGGGTTATCTCAAATGATAGATAATTCTCACGTCTACCTTCATTTATCATAGAGATGCTTTTTAAAGAGCGATTTTTACAAGTTAGAAATAATGGCTGCACATTACTCATCAAAATTTCATATCAGGCTTTCATGCGGTGGAAGATTTCTGCAGTTATTGATCTATTCAAGCCTCACTGTAATCGTTGGTGTCCCACTCCACATTTTGAAATTAATACTTGGGCGTAACCATCATTTCCACTTCCTCATCTCAAGACTTTACCAGGTACATGATTTATTGCGGGTAAGCTGATCATATGAATCCCACTAACAACTCACTACTGCACAGCCTTTTCTTTCCAAATGCAAGCCTAGTTTCTTAAACCCTTTTTACTGCTCTTTCCTCAATCGTCATCTCTATTAAGAGAGAGGAGGAGCCCAGGGAATTATTTAGCACTAAGATTGAGATTATTGCCTTTCTCTCCATAGCCTATAACAACAAACTTATATTGTTTCCAGTCTCAACCCCAAGCTCACATCTCTTCCAATTTCCTCATATATTCTCTAATGTCATGAAGTCATAGTTTATAGCACAGAAACAGGCCATTCAGCCCAACTCGTCCATGCCATCTGAGATGACCTATCTAAGCTAGTCCATTTACCCACGTTTGGCCTTACCCTTCTAAACCTTTCCTATCAATGTACCTGGCCAAATGTCTTTTAAATGTTACTAGACCAAGTGGGACCCGTTGGGTCCTGTCCCCTCAACGTGCGTTTGCTGGGGGGTGGGGGGTCCTGCGGCGCCACCCACACTAACCCCCCCTCTTGATATTATCTTAATATTATTCATTCGCTCCTTTTACCCCATCCCCGCCCTGGAGAGGCCGAGACAGGGTGAGTGGAGCTTGCTGCCTTTTGGAGCTGGGGTTTCCGATTTGCGGTGTCTTTTTGAGACAGGGAGAGGGCAGAGACAGGGAGAGGGCAGAGACAGGGAGAGGGCAGACACAGGGAGAGGGTAGACACAGGGAGAGGACAGAGACAGAGAGAGGTCTGCGGGCGAACGTGAACTCGAGGAAAGCCCCGGGCGGATGGGGGGGCGGTCAAGAACCCGAGGGCCATGAGCAAGGCGGCGGGCAGCCCCGGGCAGCGGGCGGCCGGGTGACGTGAGCGAGTGTCGACCAAAGGAGTGACGGTTGGGCCTACGTAGTATTCAGCTATCATCTTTGTTCTTCTGTCGCCGGAGCGACATTTGAACAACGGGGGGAGCAGGGAGGGGTGGGAGCTGCCGTTAGTCACAGTGCGAGCTGATGGCAGGCAGGCAGATCCAGTGTCAAGTCATCGGCAAAAAAAACAGGTGTTTTGATTTCAAAGTTTGATCGGATTTGTGAACATTTTTATTATTAACTCAAGAAATAAAGCACAACATTTTCAGGTAAGCCGATTTCGGACTCCAGAGGGTAAATCTCTACCAGAATATGTAAAAATATTCCCGTTCGCCTGTCGTTTTTTTGAGAAGTGAAAACACAGAAACAAATAAATACACACACACACACATCCACATCCAAGATCAGAGTTTTATAGTTATAATAAGGATTATAGTACCTCTCAACCATCTCCTCTGGCAGCTCGTTTCATTTCTATGGGAAATGTTGCCTCTCAGGCTCTAGTTAAATCTTTCTTCTTGCCCCCTTCACTTGTGCTTGCCAGTTCTTGTTTCCCCTATCCTGATAAAAAAGACTGTGCACTCACCATATTGATTCTCTTCATGATGTTACACACCTCTATGAGATCACCTTAAGTCTCTTGTGCTGCAAGGAATAAAGGCTTAGCCTGTCCAATCTCTCCCTATTGCTCAGGCACCCCAGTTCAGACAGCATCCTTATAAAGGGGCTGTCCCACTGCGGCGACCTAATCCGCGAGTTCAGAAGACTGTCTTCGACCTTCAGGCTCGAGGGCACTCACCTGGAAAACATCGAGCTAGATCGACCGTCAGCGATGAAACCGCGAGCTGGATCGACTGACCGCGCACACACAAACACATCGCAAAGGCAGGGGCCAGGGAAAGCGGGGGAGCACTGTCTGAAATTCACACC
The DNA here is from genome assembly GCF_010909765.2 of Amblyraja radiata. NCBI lineage: Eukaryota > Metazoa > Chordata > Chondrichthyes > Rajiformes > Rajidae > Amblyraja > Amblyraja radiata. The sequence continues at coordinate 12,972,294 of NC_045967.1, read as the reverse complement.
CGCGATGAAGAGGAAGGTAAAAGATGGCTGCACAGTGTACGGTAAGTCCTTTAGAGAGCGGGGAGGCGGGGGAAGAGAAGGGGAGAGAGGGGGAGGGAAGGGGAGAGAAGGGAGAGAAAAGGGGGAGAGAAGGGGTAGAGAAGGGGGGGAGAAGGGGGAGAGAAGGAGTGGAGACACTTTTAAGAAGCCAGACAACGTTTAATAAAGTTTAGCGGGCATTTAACATTACCGGTCGGTTTTCCTTGGTCCTGAAAACTCCAATGAGCCAATTAAAATGCCCGGTTAGCGAAGGAGATTGCCTACGGCTGCCCTCGATTGCCTGTAACTAAATGGCGACCCCACTCCACTGCAACACAAGTTCAAAAGAACCATGCCGACCAATTTTTACTCGCTGAACATTTTTCAACCTGCTGAAAAATTTCTGCGACCAAGCTTCCCTCGAGCATGAAGGAGAGTTCCAATGACCTCATAGGACCTCCTAGGACCACGTGTCAACCATGCTGCGAGTTTGAGTCGGGGACAAACTCTTCTAAACTCGCAGATTAGGTGGCCGCAGTGGGACAGCCGCTAAGTCTTCTCTACATACTCTCCTGCTTAATGACAACCTTCCTTTAGCAGGGTGACCAATACCGAACACAATATTCCAGGGTGGTCTCACCAATATCTGTACAACTGTACACTAATTCCCCTGACTGATGAAGACCAATATGCCAAAAACCTCCTTCACCTCCATATTTACTTGTGATGCCGGTTTTAAGGATCTATGTACTTGGCTTCTAGATCCCTCTGCTCTACAACAATCCCCAGGGCCCTACTGTTCACTGTGAAAGTCTTGCCCTGGTTTGACTTACCAACATGCTCTCCCTTGGTACTTATCTTGTCCTCTGCAAAATCATCTTGCCTTATTTGCTCTTAATATTTATACTCATTCAACGTTCATTTCCTGTTTATATGTGGGCAAATGGGACTAGCTTAGATAAGACATCTTGGTCAGCAGTGACGAGCTGAGCCAAAGGGCCAGTTCTGTGCTGTAGGATTGTGTAACTCTCTTTGACTCCATCTCTATTCCAATTGAACCACCAACAACATAATGTCCCTTTCTGTCCGTATGATATAGGACTCTCCATAAAATTTGCCGTTAACATCTCCAATTCTCAATATTTCTCAGAGGATTAGTCAAGTTGGCAGCACATTGGCACACCAGTAGAGTTGCTGCCTTACAGCGCCAGAGACCCGGGTTCAATCCTGACTAAGGGTGCTGCCTGTATGGAGTTTGTACGTTCTCCCTGTAACCGCATGGGCTTTCTCCGGGTGCTCAAGTTTCCTCCCACACTCCAAAGACGCACAGGTTTGTAGGTTAATTGGCTTTTGTAAATTGTAAATTGTCCTTGGTGTGCAGGATAGTGCTAGTGTACGGGGATTGCTGGTCGATGCGAGCACGACGGGATGAAGGGCCTGTATCCACACTGTCTAACGCAAAGTCAAAATGAATTACAGTAAAAATCAGCAGGCCCAGAAATCTTGTTGTGTTCTGTAATAAAATGTAATCGGAAGCTGTGTTATACATTTATTTGAAGCTGAGAAAAATAGATATGTTTGATAGCACTGTTAACAAAACCTCTCTTATCTAATGGTTGCAAGAATACTGATGGGACAGTGTTTAACTGCTTTGGATTTGACGGTTCTTGTAGATCAGACAGGTGAGGACAATTTTCCACATCATCAGATGGGTGCCAGTGTTATGCGTTTACCGGAACAACTTAATTCAATTTTCAAAAGACGAAATGCTGGAGGAACTGAGTGGGTCAGGCTGCATTCATGGGAACATTCAGGATCTTGACCCAAAACGTCACCCGTCCATTCCCTCCACAGATGCCGCCGGTATTGCTGAGTTCTTCCAACACATTCTGGTATAGAGTTGCAGAGTTATGGGACAATTTACAGATGCCATTTAACCTACAACCCGGCACATCTTTAGAATGTGTGAGGGAACCAGAGCACCCGGAGGAAACCCACACAGTCACAGGGAGAATGTACAAACCCCGTAGAAACATCACCTTTAGTCAGGATTGAGCCCGGGCCTCTGGCACTGCAAGGCAACAACTCTACCGCTGCGCCACTGTGCCACGCCAAATGGGAGCTGTGTAAATGGGTTGTTAACGGTCAATGGGACGGACCTATTTCCTCGCTATTTAATCTATAATTCTATAACTTTAAACCTGTATAAGCATTAGCACAGAGGTACAGAGATTTACCAGTGAGTTACCTGGGAGTGAGGAGTTTTATGTATGAGGAGTGGTTGAAAAATTCTGGGCTATTTTACTTGGCTAAAAGATGAAATGGAGAACAGTGAGTGTTTCAAACTGATGAGAGTATTCTCTCTCCCTCAGTATTGTCAATGGTATCAAATCAGGAAAAGGTTTGTTTTTGGCCACTTGTCAGGCTCTGGAATATTCCATCAGAAACGTACAAATGCTGGTTGCCGATTGAATGAAGGGCTGAGCAGAAAGAACATGTAGGGATACAGCCCAAAGCACCGATGTGAGATGAAGCCTTCAAAGAAACAACACTGACAAGGCAGGTCAGATGGATGTTTTTGTGTTGCAAAATTGAGGGATTATATGAAATGATTGCTCCGTATGGATTCTTGATCTGGGCATTTCACTAGAACTGTGTCTAAATTTCAAGAGCGAATAGACTTTCAAAAGTACTCTACTGACTTTGAAGCACGTCTTGCCAGTTAGTTATATGAATGCTATTTTCTGTCGTCCTTTGCAAGCAGGTTTTTCCTGATATTTACTATGCTACACTGGTCGAACATTCAGGCTGCCAGCCATCAGAATGGAAGCCTTGGAGGTCTGGAGAAGGGTCCAGACCCGAAATGTCACCTACCCATGTTCTCCAAGGATGCTGCCTGACCCGCTGAGTTACTCCAGCACTTTGTGTCTTTAAACATGGAAGCCTTGATTTGTGTCCCACCCGACAACCCCCAGCCCCTTACTCTACTAAATTCCCAATCATACTCAATCTCTTTCGGCCTTGGTCTGTGCATTATTGTATAGGATGTATATTAAGGGGCTGAGAAAGCATCCTTGTGGACCACCGTTATAGTTTAGTATAGTTTAGAGATACAGGAATAGGCCCTTTGGCCCATCAATTCTGTGCTGACTAACAATCGCCACTATCATTTACAATCTTTAACAAAGCCAATTAACCTACAAACATGTACGTCTTTGTAGTGTGGGAAGAAACCAACGCACCCGGAGAAAACCCAAGTGGTGATGGGGAGAACATACAAACTCTGTATGGACAGCAGCTGTAGTCAGGATCGGACACTGGTCTCTGCCTCTGGAAAGGCTGTAACTACTGGTGCGCCACCGTACCTCCAAATGGTGTTGAGAATTATTGTGGAGGATGTATTGTTGCCTTTCCTCGCTGAATGTGGTCAATGGTTTTCCAAGTTGTTGCAAGTGCATACCTGGCTATTATAACTAGTCTCGTTTGAGAATTAAAGATGGTTTAGAATAGCCATTCTTGCTCCTCATATAAAGGAAATGACATTATTCATAAATTATTCATCATCTTTGCTTTATATTCCAAAATCTTTGGACTTACACACCCCTTCATTGCCACAAAAGATAAAATAGTAATTCCCTTACAATTGTTTTCTTTGTATTCTTTTCAATTTACACAACTCACAGCAATCATTTCTCAAAATGTCACAAAGATTATTAAAGTCGTCAATCAAGAACAGTTTTACAGGCTTCACATCAAGGTCAGAGGTTCAAAAATATTCTTGGCTGTTTTTAATAGATTCAAGCAATTTTCTTTCATTGACCGAGCATGAATTTTTTACCCAGAGAGTTGTGAATTTGTGGAATTCTCTGCCTCAGTGTCAGTGAAGGCCGATTCACTGGATGCATTCAAAAGAGAGTTGGATAGAGCTCTTAGGGCTAGCAGAATCAAGGGATATGGGGAGAAAGCAGGAACGGGGTACTGATTGTGGATGATCAGCCATGATCAAATTGAATGGTGGTGCTGGCTCGAAGGGCCGAATGGCCTACTCCTGCACCTATTTTCTAAGTATCTGAAGAAGGGTCTCGACCCGAAACGTCACCTATTCCTTCGCTCCATAGATGCTGCCTCACCCGCTGAGTTTCTCCAGCAATTTTGTCTACCTTCTATGTATCTATGTATCTATACAATGTAAATCTCCTCATCACTTAACAAATGCTGCAGTGTGATTATTATACAGCAAATTAATAACCATCAGCACAGGGGTACTACAAGGCTGTGTGCTCAGCCCACTTCTTTACTCACCCTATACTGACTGGTTACATCATGGCCTGGTTTGGCAATTTGAACACCTGCGAATTAAGGAGATTAAGCAAAGTGGTGAACACTGCCCAGTCCATCAGGGTACTGACCTCTCCACCATTGAAGGGATGTACAGGAGGCTCTGCCTCAAAAAGGCAGCCAGCATCATCAGAAACCCACACCACCTTGCTCACGCTCCCATTTAACTCCTGCCATCGGGGAAGAAGGTATAGGAGCCTGAAAACTGTAACATCCAGATTCAGGAACAGGTACTTCCCAACAACCATGAGGTTGTTAAACACTCCAACTAAACTCCAAACTGTGAACTGCCTGGGCAGCACTAAGGACTTTGGGGTTTATTTTTGTTTTTGCATTATATTGCTTTTTTATTTTATTGAACTTCTGATTGTTTATTGTGGTAACTTCTAAGTATTATATTTACTGACTGCTGCTGCAAGTAAGAATTTCATTGTTCTGGGGCACATGACAATAAAACTGTCTTGACATTCTCTTGACTATTGAACTCATAGTTTACTGCCATAAACCCTTAAAGAGCAATCGGTGTAATGTGTGGTTGGTAAACATCCTATCCTCTTTCTTCACCTTTTTTTCCCCTTTTCTTTTCCATTCCTCTCTTCCCCCTTCCATTCTTCCCTTTACCTTCCCTTTCCTCACTTCCAGCTCTGCCATCTTGTTTGCCTTGCCTAATCCCAAAGACTGTTAACATTCTTACCAAGTCTTTTACACCTCCGGACTTCATTCTTCCAATGCTTCCACCCAACATGGACGCCACCTAGTTTACATTAGTTCATTTTAGTTTAGTTTACTTTACTTTACTTAGAAAAGACCACCAGGGGCACCAGGGAGATGGCAGCCCTGCCGGCAGTCTGTTCGTTTTTTCTTTCTTTTTGATATTTTTAGTGCGTTAAAAGTTTGTTTTAATGTTCTTCGGTATGTTTTATGTGGGGCGAGGGGGGAAACTTTTTTTTCAAGTTCCTACCTTCCCGGAGATGTGATCAATTTTTGGATCACATTCTCCGGGCTCTGCTGCCTGCCATCACTGGAGCTGGAGGCCTCCTCGGACTGTCGTGAGCCCCACCGCGGGGCGCGGAGTTAACATTGGTGCGGATCCCTTGCCTGGGATTGCTCCCACCGTGACCACCGTGGACTTACCATCTAGAGCTCGCAGTCTCGGGAGAGGCTAGTCGGGAGCTCCAATACTGCGGAAGGCTCGACCAGCCCCGACGCGAGGTTCTATCGCACGGCGTGGGGGAGCTGACATTCCCCCGATGCCAGAGCAGATCGCCTCGACGTGGAAGGCCCGAACGCCGCCGGCTACAGGAGTCAAGACCGTCCCGTCAACGGAGGGGTCGAGGCCCCCAACTGAGGAAGAACAAAAGGATGGACTTGAACTTTATTTCGCCTTCCATCACAGTGAGGAATATGTAAGAGTCACTGTGGTGGATGTTCATGTTAAAATGTGTTTTTGAGTGATTTGTTGCTTTTAATTGTATGACTGACCTGGCCAATGAAATTCCTCGTATGTTGCAAAACATACTTGGCGAATAAAGTGTGATTCTGATTCTGATTCTGATTTACTTTAGTTTACTCTAGTTTAGTTTACTTTAGTTTATTTTAGTTCAGTTTAGTTTAGTTTGTTGCCAAGTGTACCGAGATACAATGAAAAGCTTTTTTGTTGCGTGCTATCCGGTCAGCGGAATGACTATACATGCTTACAATCATGCTGTCCACAGTGTACAGACCAGGCACCTGCCATCAGGGTAGGCAAGGTAGGCAGTGCTGACTAAAATGGTAAATATTAAATATAAACTAGACTAAGTGGGACCCGTTGGGTCCCAGTCACACGAGAGGGCTGGTCCCCCCCCAACGCAACCCATTCCCCAATATAATATTCCCCCATTCACCTGTTCCCCCAACGCAACCAGTTGCCCCAAAGCAATGTTCCATCACACTGGGGAGGGGGAGGGGGGGAGGGGAGGGGTGTGGGGGAGGGGAGGTGTGGGGGTGTGGGGGAGGGGTGGCTGTGGGGGAAGGGGACCTTCAAACCCTTCATAACTTTTGTACTATTTCACTGATCGGAACAAAACTTATTTGACTTGCAGCAGAGGAGAATGGTGAGTACGGTGGCGAAAAATCTTAGCGCTATGGGGGATCGTTTTTGTGCAAATATAATTACAACGCAGACAGGAAGTGGTCAAGATGAGAGTTTTAGTAATATATAGATAGATAGTAAAGGCACGGGAGAATTATGCCTACCTAAGAGATCGATCTCATAATTCTCCCGTGCCTTTCATCCGCAGTACATGTAACATGCGAAAGTATGTGCAACTCGCGTGCCGTCGACGCTGCTTCAAGCCTTCAATGACAACGGTCTATAAAGGCAGCTGAAATTCTGCCTTTGCACCGTGGTCTGCGTGTATGTGCTGAGCAACGCAAGTTTCTTGGCGGGTTTTTCAAACATGGATTGTCATTATCTTAAGAGTATCTTAAGAAACAAAGAGGGAAGAATGGAGTTTGTGTACAAATAATGTGGTAAGTAAATTTCTTTGAGCTATATTTTTTTAAATACTTTATTTAGAGATAAGGCTTTTGAAGACAAATGACTATAAAAGTCAACTGACTGCCTACCGGAGAGGATGTTATCTCACCATGCAAGCAAAAGAAGGACGACATTTTAATTCTTCCCTTTCACAGGGATGCTGCCTGGCCTGCTGAGTGTTTCCATCATTATCTGTTTTATTATCTGTGTCTGTACCAGGCATGTGCCATCATGAGCAGTCAGTCGGCTTTTAAAAAATCTTGAAAACCGCGCATGCGCAGATTGTTCTCCTCTCCGGTAGGCAGTCAGTTGACTTTTATAGTCATTTGTCTTCAAAAGCCTTATCTCTTAATAAAGGCAAATGACTATAAAAGTCAACTGACTGCCTACCGGAGAGGAGAACAATCTGCGCATGCGCGGTTTTCAAGATTTTTTAAAAGCCGACTGACTGCTCATGATGGCACATGCCTGGTACAGACACAGATAATAAAACAGATAATGATGGAAACACTCAGCAGGCCAGGCAGCATCCCCGTGAAAGGGAAGAATTAAAATGTCGTCCTTCTTTTGCTTGCATGGTATTATTGTGCCCATTGACCCATGTCCACTCTAATGTTGGGAGAGGCAAAGAGTACTCAGAGCTCACTACACTTACTGATGTTGTGTGACCCATTGCACACTTGCGCAGGGTGATTGAAAGACTGAAACCTCACAGCATGTTCCCCAGAAATCAGGCGAGTGAACTGTGAAAGAGAGAAATCTCCTTCTCAACAAACCAAATTGGGGTGGCACAGTGTCACAGCTGGTAGAGCTGCCGCCTCACAGAGCCTGAGCCCCGGGTTCAATCCTGACCGTGAGTACTGTCTGCGTGCGGTTTGCACGTTCTCCTTGTGGGTTTCCTCCGGGTGTTCCAGTAACTCCCACATCCCAAAGACGTACAGGTTTTAAGGTTAATTGGCCTCTGTAAATTGCCTGTTCGTGTGTGGAGAGTTGATGAGAAAATGAGATAACATAGAACTAGAGTGAAAGGGTGATTGATTGTTGGTGTGGACTCAGTGAGCCATTGGGCCTGTTTCCAGGCGTGAGTTTTCCCTGGGTGCTCCGGTTTCCTCCCACACTCTAAAGACATGTAGGTTTGTATGTTTAAGAAGGAATGTTCCCAATAACAACTAAACAAATGAACAATGGCAACTAAGAGGGTCCCAATCCGAAACATTGCCTTTCAATTCCTTCCACAGATGCTACCTGTCCTGCTAAGATACTCCGTTGTTTAAGAAGGAACTGCAGATGCTGGAAAATCGAAGGTGGACAAAATGCTGGAGAAACTCAGCGGGTGAGGCAGCATCTATGGAGCGAAGGAAATAGGCGACCAAGCATAGGCTAGGCAATCGCTTCGCCCAACACCTCCGCACGTAGGGCCGGCCTTAAGCCGATTTGACCGATTGCTCCCAATTGGGCCCCGCGCCTAAGCGGGGCCCCGCACTAATGTTCCGTATTTCGTACGGAAATACGAATTCTCTTTGGTAAATAAAGATTTTTTTAAATTCGCCATCCGGATTTCTTTTAAACGAACATGTATAACAACCGCTGCACGGCCATCAGACACAAATGATTTGTTAACTAGTACTGTTAGCACTTCGTAACAGCAAGTAGTTAACACCTTGTTATGCAATGTCATCAATCTGCATCCATCCGCATTCCTCAGTAAATGTTATTGTGTTTTGAACAAGTATTAATGACGCCGTGTTCCTTTGAATAAAATTCACTCGGCGTCATTAATACTTGTTTAAAACACAATTACATTTACTGAGGAATGTAGATCGATGACACGTTGAGAATTTCATTAAACTCACCATCATGAGTGAGGGCCCCGGACCGCGAGAAGGGGCTTCTTCCTGGTGTGCAGGTTAGTCATTCACCTACCGACCCACGTTAGTCATTCACCTACCGACCTATTTCCTTCGCTCCATAGATGCTGCTGCACCCGCTGAGTCTCTCCAACATTTTTGTGTACCTTGTGTCTCTCTGTGTTTTGCACTCTGTGTTTTTTGTTTGGCTCTGAAGTTGAAGGTGGCTCAGCGGGACGGGCAGCGGCTCTGGGGAGAGGGTTGCGTTTCTGGTCGAGACCCTTCTTCAGACAATCACAAGTACTCTCACCGACGCGAGTTCAGTTCAGTCTGAAGAAGGGTCTTCTCTCCAGAGTCGCTGCGCTGCCTGTCCTGCTGAGTTACTCCAGCTTTATGTCTATCTTCAATTTCAGAGAATTACAATTTCTCACGGGGGGGGTGGGGGGGGGGCTTATAACGTCTCTAAACGCCTCTGGGACCCTCTGAACACCTCTAAACCCCCTCTAAACCGCCTCTAGCCCCCCTATTCCCCTCTAAACAATTCTAAACACACCTGAACCCATCTGAAGCCCTCTAAACATCTCTAAACCGTTTAAACCCCTCTAAACTAGGAGGCTGCAAGGTGACTTGGATAGGGTGGGTGAGTGGGCAAATGCATGGCAGATGCAGTATAATGTGGATAAATGTGAGGTTATCCACTTTGGTGGCAAAAAGAGGAAAGTAGATTATTATCTGAATTGTGGTCGATTAGGAAAAGGGGAGATGCAACGAGACCTGGGTGTCATGGTTCACCAGTCATTCAAAGTAGGCACGCAGGTGCAGCAGGCAGTGAAGAAAGCGAAAGGTATGTTAGCATTCATAGTAAAAGGATTTGAGTATAGGAGCAGGGAGGTTCTACTGCAGTTGTACAGGGTCTTGGTGAGACCACATTTGGAGTATTGGTACAGTTTTGGGCTCCTAATCTTGCCATAGAGGGAGTACAGAGAAGCTTCACCAGACTGATTCCTGGGATGTCACGACTTTCATATGAAGAAAGACTGGATAGACTCGGCTTGTACTCGCTAGAATTTATAAGATTGAGGGGGGATCTTATAGAAACTTACAAAATTCTTAAGGGGTTGGACAGGCTAGATGCAGGAAGATTGTTCCCGATGTTGGGGAAGTCCAGAACAAGGGGTCACAGTTTAAGGATAAAGGGGAAATCTTTTAGGACTGAGATGAGAAAAAACGTTTTTTCCACAGAGAGCTGTGAATCTGTGGAATTCTCTGCCACAGAAGGTAGTTGAGGCATAATTAGCAGCTACGGTAAAGGTTGGAAGCCAGCGGAGCTACTGACAGTCAAACGGGAGGGAGCAGGAGAGATTCACACAGTGTATAATCCATAGCACCTAGTGTACAATTTCATAATATAAACTAAATAACTGGGCTGACATACCTTGGCTGGGAATCTGGGGTTCACCAAAATTGTTCCCAATTGGGCCCCGCACCCCCTAAGGCCGACCCTGTCCGCACGGTTCGCAATAACCAACCTGGTCTCCCAGTGGCTCAGCACTTCAACTCCCCCTCCCATTTCAAATCCGATCTTTCTGGCTTGGGCCTCCTCCATCACCAGAGTGAGCCCCACCGTAAATTGGAGGAGCAGCACCTCATATTTCGCTTGGGCAGTTTACACCCCAGTGGTATGAACATTGATTTCTCCAATTTCAGTTAGTCCCTGCTTTCTCCTCCCCTTCCCAGCTCTCCCTCAGCCCACTGTCTCTGCCTACACAATTCCCTCTCTGCTATGATTTGATATCAGTATTGGTTTATCACTGCCACGTATACCAAGATGTGTCGGCTATATTCTACTTGGATAGCGTATAGCTCAATGGTATAAACATTGAATTCTCAATTTTAGGTAACAACCAATCCACATTCTCCCCTCCCACACTTTCTTTCTATCTCACCCCCTCCAACCCTGTGCCCACCCAAATGCACACCTCTTTCTCCCATTTTTCAGCCCCCTTTCCCATCCACTTCCCCACATATCCTTTCCTCTGACTATACAATTTACTCCTATATTCCCCTTATCAGCCTTTTGCCTGCTTTTCATCTCTGGTCTTTGCCCACACATCTGCCAATAAACTACAATCCCTTCGCACTCCCCTAAGCTGTATCCACCTATCACTTGCCAGGAGAGACACAAAGAGCTGGAGTAACTCAGCATCTCTGGAGATGCAGCATCTCAGGAGAAAATGAATGGGTGATGTTCCGGGCCTGAACCCCTCTTCCTCACTGACCAGGCTTTGTTCTGCTCCCACCTCATTTCTCAGTCAAGAAGGGTATCGACCTGAAACATCAACTATCCATTTCCTCCAGAGAAGCTGCCTGACCCGCTGAGTTATGTACTTTGTGCTTTTTTTGCATCGTGAAACATTCTGTAATGCTGTTAAAGGTGTAGTAGTCTAGTGGCGGCGCGGCTCTGGCTGCAGCGGCTCTCCGGCAGTCCTGTTTGTTTTGTGTTTTTTGGGTTGTTTATTTTCGTTTTGGTTAGTCTAGTTTTGGTTTTTAGTTTGTGTTTTGGGGGGGGGGGTTGAAACGGGGCTTGCTGTCTCTCCCTGCGGGGGAATGCGACTTTTTTGTCGTATTCCCCTTCTCTGCCTCCGTCTGCGCTGAGGCCTAATGGCGGAGCTGGCGACCTCGAGGCTCAGGAGGCAGAGCCCGCCAGGACTCGCACTGAGCTCGCTCCCGTGAGGACGGCCCGGCTCGGGGCTGGAACAGGGCTTTCGTGAGGGACTGTGACGGCCGGCCCGAGGAAGGAACGGTGCTCACGTCGGGAGTAGCCGAGCTCGGGGAGGGACGGCGTTACCCAGTCAGAGGGAGGGGAGAGCGCGCTCGGACGTCGGGCGGCACACGACAAGAGGGAGGAGACAGGTGAATAAGGTAGGGGCGGCCCAGCAAGAGGGCAGGAGCGGGGGGCCCACCCCCCATTAAGGTCGGGCCGGCCCAGGCCAGAGGGTGGGAAAGGAGCCGCAGCGGCGCCACGTTCGGGGCGCCCAGCCCGAGGGAAGGAGCGGTGAACTGTCGGGGAGCCCAGCCCGAGGGAGAGACGGCTCCCGTCGGGGCGGCCAGCCCGAGGGGCGGAAGCGGAGGCCTGGCGGCGAGGGGAGGAGCGGCGGCCTGGCGCGAGGCTGAGACGGTGGCAGTACTCACGTGAGGGCGATCCGGCTCGGGAGCTGGAACGATGCTCCGGGGGCTGGGACGGCAGTTCTGGTGGCGGTGGCCTGAGACCGGGGGTTCGGCCGCGGGCCAGCGGCTGCGTCAGCAGGTCTGGTGAGCGGCAGCTTCGACTACCCCGGGCCGCGGTGTTTGAGCCGCAGGACAGGTTTTAACATCGCCCGGGGGGTATCGCCTCAGCGCAGAAGGAGAAGAGGAGGGAAGAGACTGCAGCCCTAAGACTTTTGCCTCCATCACAGTGAGGAGATGTTGGGTGGACTCACTGTGGTGGATGTTAATATGTGTTTATTGTTGTTTTTTATTGTATTGTATTGTATGTATGACTGCTTAAATTTCGTTCAGACTTCGGTCTGGATGACAATAAAAGGCTATTCTATTCTAGACAAGAAAAATAACAGTTTAACATTTATTCATTTCTTGGATAATTGGTCCAAATATACATTTCAATAGACAATAGACAATAGACAATAGGTGCAGGAGTAGGTCATTCGGCCCTTCGATCCAGCACCGCCATTCAATGTGATCATCTCTTCTGTGACTTGGTATTTGTCTTGGTTTATGTGGTCACGTCTGCAGAGACAGGAAAAAACTTTGTTTTGCATCCTAACCAGGCAAATCATACCAGACATGAAAACATCAGGTGGAGGACATTGACACATTGACGCATGGCCAGGCCAGGTCAGGCCAACCCCTGCACTACCAACCCAGTGCCGCTGCCAGGACAACGGGCATCAAGAGAATATAAACAGCGCTGGATATAGTGTTTCTTATGATGTGGTAAAGTTCCTGCAAGGAGGTAAACCTAAGTGCACAAAACTCTGGAGTGTTGTGAGTATAATCACAAGTTCATCTAGAATTTACTTTTCTGATTTGTGATCTTCTGTTTGAAATGGACCGGAGAACCGGAGAGGAGGATGGAGGTAGTCATCGATGGTGGACGCAAAGAGCAAAGGTCTGGTAAGAGGAATAGGGGTCATACCTTTGGCGCCCTCAAGGTCAGCTGCAGGAGGTGCCATCGGGCCACTAGGCTGAATGGTGGCCGGGCGAGGAGAGGGACGTTGGTTTGCTAGCTGATACGGATCGAGGCAGGGGCGGAAATCCTGGGGGGGTAGGGACACCCACCCCCCTGCTTTGAGAGGTGGAAGACGATCCCCCCTCCCCCATGTTTTGTAATCCGGACTTTATCAGACGCTTTCTAAGGGTTGAATCGGCCCGTTCGCGGGGCCTTTCAGCGCCTGGCGTGGCTTAAAAGCAAACTGCTGCATAAAGGCGATTGAGGCTCCCGATGTTGAAGCCCCCACCGGCTGATGAAAAACCCCGTTAACGGGCTGATTCAAGCCCCACGATTTGGGGTGGACGAAGCTGCTGTTGCTGGAGTTCGGAGTCGGTCACCAACCAAGTCAGCTCCCGATGTTACCGTCCATAGGGCCCACGGCCGAAGCCTCGCGTGTATGCGTATGCGCGCGTGTGTGTGTATGCATATGCGCACGCGCGGCCGCCAAGAAATGTTGTCCCCCGCATGGTTTGACAGCGATTTCCATGCCTGAATCGAGGGGATGGCTGGAGGCCCGGCAGCAGCCTGGGGCTCGACTAGATCGGGCACCGCTCCAGAAGACCGAGCACGCGGCCTGCAGCAGCACAAAACGGTGGAATGTAGGAGGACGGGGAAGGGAGAAATAGGTGCAAGTCCAGGTGGGACATAGGGATGGGGAGGGGAAGGGAAGGTGGTTGGTATAGAAGTTATATAGAATGTATATAGAAGAAACACGTTACTTCTTAAATCTTACCAATATGTTTAAAAACATTTAGTAAAGCTCGCAGATGTCAGCTATTTTGTGTGCTCAGAAACAAAAACATGTTATTGCTTAGTTTATTTTTGCTTCAGTTTAGAACATTATGGTAACTCAGAGATTGGAGATAAAAGGCAAGGACAGTGAAAAGTTAAAGTTGGTAAAAACATGCATGCAAAGCATCCAAAGATAAGAACTGAAATTATAATAAAACGCTGCATGAAAGTATAGATCAGAGAACATTTGGAGAGTGGCCGAGCTGTACTATCTCTGAATGTTCCAGGCCCAGATTTGTACAAATTAAAGGCTTCTCGTCTTCTTGAAGAATTCTCCGTGTCTGTGTCATTTATATCTTTAATTTGAGTCATGTAAACCACGACAAATTGGCGCAGCGAGCAGGGTCGGTAAGAGACCATTAATTAAAAGACAAGTAGCCCAGGGCCTTCCCAGCCCCTAATGTGGCTCTTAATGATAACAGGACAAAGGTGGCAACCTGAAAACCATGCGGATTTCCGCTTCATTTGGACTAATGTTGTTCATGATAAACCATTGGGGACACAGAAGTGCCTAGGTAGTTAGAAGGTCTCTCCGACTCAAGAATCTGGCACTAAATTGTTCTAAAAAGGAGGACCGGGTGGATTGTCCAAGAAGGCCGCGCTGTGTGTGGTGAGTAATAATAGTTGTGATAAGAAAGTAATGTGATAGTATTAAGAGTTTATTAAGACCTTGTGGTTACCGCCCTGAGAAGTCAGGGGTCTGTACGGGCGAGGCAGGTATTAAGACCTCGTGGTTATCACCCTGAGAAGTCAGGGGATTTGCACGGGCGAGGCAGGTATTGTGTGGACAACGCCTTGGGTGACCAGGGGTCATCCGGGCAAAATACCAATTTGGGGTAGGTGCGTGGCAGAAGGTGTACACAGTGATAGAATATTGTAGAATAGCAGAAAGTAGAATAGCAATAATAATAGTGTATGGTTTAAGGACTGAGTGTCTTAACTGTTTGTGGAGATAAGCTTTCAGTATTCTTTAAGCTGAGAGATCAGAAAATAAATGTGTTTCCTTTGTCTGGAAATTAATGGGAGTGGTGTGATCAGATGTTGAGTGCCTAGGATTTTGATTGGTTGTGATTTAGTGGGGTGTGGTTAGAATTTGAGTGACGGTGAGTCTGACTGGTCACGATCTGAATCAATGTCCAATCACAGCGTTTGGGAACCTGACTGCTGGAGGATTGGATCATCCTACTTTGGCTTGGGAGGGAGATAAGAATTATACAAATGTGAATTTTGAAATTTTAATACGTGTAAAAAATTGAATAATTTCTTTGAAGTAAGAATGGAACGAATGTGATTTGTGTGTAAAAACCGGTTTGGAATGAATGAGGAAGTTTATATATGTGATAATTATTTTGTTTATTGTATTTGTAGACCACATTGTAAGGGTAAGTAAGTAAGTAAGTAAGTAAGTTTTATTTATATAGCACCTTTTGAGTCAACTCGCATTAACACCAAAGCGTTTTACATAAAATAGATAATAAGTTTCCATAACAACCAGAGAAAAAGGTTAATAAATAAATAAAAGAAAATAGAACACAACAAATTATAGAGTTGAACACAAACGTCCCCCCAGAGCAGAATCAAAAATTTCCACTGTGGGTAGGTGTATGTTCCTTTAAATAAATTGGAAGCAATGGGGGAAGGTTACGAACAGCTGTAAGATAACGATTAACTGTTTGTATCCCCGTAACCTAAAAGGGGAAGTTGGAAAATGTAGGTGGTTTGTTTTTTTCTGATGTTTCTTTTAGATTTCTTTTCAGTAAAGTTAAGTTGGAAAATTGTTACTCGTGCTAGGAATTGGACATTTAAAATAGTGGTGAGAATGGATTGAAATAATTGGAAATAAGTTAATTGATGAAACATGACCAGCTTTTATGGTTTGTTGTTTTATGGTAAACATTCAAGTTGTAAAAGTGGGAAAAGCGGAAAGGAAAGGAATTAGATACACTTAGGCAGGTTAGAAAGAAAGGAGAGAGAGGCAGTTAGGAGATAACAGAAGTAGGAAACGACAGGTGTGAAAGTAATAAAGCAGGAGGAGTCAGTGGAAGATTTAAAAAGCAAGGTTGAATGAATTTGCAAGGAGGCTAGAATATTTGAGAAGCAAGAAATTGAGTTTAGAATAAGAAAGAAGGCAGACCAGAAAGGATTAAAGTGGGAAGCATAGGGATAAATTGATGAGTGCATTAGAGAAAAGAGAAGGACAGATACAGATTATCCCTTGGGGCACCCATAAACGGAGAGGGCTAAAAAATACCTCACCCTATATCCCTGATGGGGGAGGAAATGGATTAGGGCTTTGGAGGAGGAGAACGTGGGATGATTATTGGCTATGGGAGATTTGAAGGCACTGCTGGTGAAAGTGATAGGAACCACTAAACTGACAGAACTACTGAAGATGGATGGTATAAAATGGTGCGAACAATGTAATAAGCAACGGCATGCTGTTTGACAGTCAGGCAGAGGGTATGGCAGGCCCTCAGACAATGTTACCCACTTAAGGTGAACCCCAAGGAATAAAGGGGAGATACACTAGGAGAGGCAAATAATCATGCAGCCTATCTGGAAAACCAGCTGAAAAGGTGGAGAGTTGAAAATGAACAAGAAATAGAAGGCAACCAGTTTATGAACATTAGATTATGAACTATTGTGGTGGATGGCATTCCTCTTACATTGGTCGAAGTTACCTAAAATTTGAAAATTCATTGGAGATTGTGGAGTTTGGGACCTCTACCATGGGACTGAGGATTGGAGTCTCATGGGAAGGGTTGAGAGTTGGAGTCTGTGTCTGTCATTTTGGAGGCCAGTGGGCAAGATTGACAATGGTGGATGGGAGAGACAGCTGAAAAGATTAGTACTGAGCTGATAAAATCTGGTTGCCTTGGAAATGCCCAATGATGATGAACCATGGAGAGCCTGATTTTTATTTCCTAAAATCTCTCCAAAAGGAAAACATGAAGCAGTGGGCGGCACGGTGGCACAGCAGTAGAATTGCTGCCTTACTGCACCAGAGACCCGGGTTTGTTCCTGACTGCTGGTGCTGTCTGTACAGAGTTTCTACGTTCTCCCTGTGACTGCATGGGTTTTTTCCGGTTGTTCCGGATTCCTCCCACGCTCCAAAGACGTGCAGGTTTGTAGGTTAATTGGCTTCTGTGAATTGTCCCTAGAGTGTAGGATAGAACTAGTGTATGGGTGATTGCTGGTTAGTGTGGACTTGGTGGGCTGAAGGACCATGTTACCACGCTGTATCTCTAAACTAAATTAAACACATGGAACTGATTTTCAAATTCGTTTAGGTGTAACAAAGCATTTCCGACAAGGCACAAAATGACACAGAAATTCCACCTTGGATTGATTCAATTATTATTTGAATGTCTGTAGAAAAAATAACTTGAATGTGGGTTATATTAATTCTGTTACCATCAAATTCCATTAAGTTCACTTAATTAATCAAGGTCATCTCCAAAGCAACTGATTCTTCCCACTTCTATTGGGATGCTGGCTCATTATATGGTGCATGAAAGTTTCCTTCAGTTATACAACTTCATTCTCTAATTCTGCAAAGCATTTATTGTTATCAGCGATCTTTTGCTGTATTCTCTTTCATGCCGCTCAGAACTGGAGATAATAATGCGATCTCCATTGAGTTGCTCTGGCATTATCAGCCACTGTATCTTGAGTAATGTTACAAAATCTCTACCATTTGTATCCCTCAGTGCACCAATAAAGTCCTTAAAGATCCTCATAAACTTAATTTAGTTTTAGCCCAACTAACCTGTTTCAAAAAGTCCTCTTCATGCATCATTACCCCCGCCTCTCTCAGTCCCATGGTAACACCTTTAACACCATGATCTGCCTTCAGTAAAGATTGATTGAAACACGAGGTTGTTATATCGGAGATCGTTAACAATCATTAAACACTGATAATCTCAGGATTTCACCTTATCTTTCGCATAGTTTTTTTTTTAAAGGTTGTGATTATTTTTAAATACTTTGCTCTTTCAAGAAGTAATTTGTCATGCTGGCCTTGAAATGGGTATTGAATATAATAGTGCGGGACATTATGTTGCAATAGTCCTGGAATTGGTGAAGCCAAGCTTGGAGTATTGTGGTTACAATGAAGTAGGAAATACATCAATGAGCTGGAAAGAGTGCAAAGAAGATTTACGAGAATGCATCAAGGGCCTAAGTTAGAGGGAGAGATTGGACAGGCTAGGAAACAGTTCTTCTTGGTTTCTTGGTCCAGATCAAGGGAGCAGATTTAAGATAAGACTGTCACATCAGTAAACCATGAACCATTGGCCATGACGCAATGTCACCACCTTTGCCCGAGCCTGAGAAATCTGTACAGTCCATACAATGCATGGAGAAACCCTCAGGTTGTAAAGCAGGGACAGGTATATCAGGGGTGAGAAGACACAAGGTGGTGGAGTAACTCAGCAGGTCAGGCAGCATCTCTGGAGAACATGTATTGGTGAATTTTCAGGTTGGGACCCTTCTATAGACCACGGCCCCAAAGACCATCATCTCCCAGATTAAATAAGGGTCCCGATCCAAAATGTCACCTATCCATGTTCTCCAACGAAGCTGCCTGTCCCACTGAGTTACTCCAGCATTTTCTCTCTTGTTTTAGAAACCAGCACCAGCAGTTTCTTGTTTATATGTATCGGAGGTGAGCCATGTTTCAGTAAAACCAAAAACACAGCAGTCCCTGATCTGCCTTTGAAACAGAGGGCTTGCTGCAAACTCTCAAAGTTTGTTCTTGAGTGATTAAACATTAGCTAGAAGTGTTGCTGGAGAGGGGGCAGGAACCAGGATCCTTGTCAGCTCAGTCGTACCTGCAGCCCCTTTTTACACAGTGGGTGCCCGGAACGCACTGCTGGGGATGGTGGTGGAGCAAGATATATTGGTGGCATTTCAATTAAATGGATAGTCACATGGATATGCAGGGAATGGAGGGATATGGATTATGTGCCGGCAGATAAGAATTGATCTTGGCATCATGTTCGGTACAGACATTGTGGGCCGAAGGGCCTGTTCTTATGCTGTACTGTTCTATGTTCTATGTTCAATGTTGCCACAGCTGTACCAAAAGGATGAGGTGTAATAAAGACATATAATTCATTTGATGCAGAGATGACGGGCAGGAGATTTTCAGAATGTGTAAGAAAGAAATGCAGATGTTGGTTAAAATCGGTGCTAATTACTTTTTTTCAGCTGGAACAGGTAGATAATAAGGACAATCCATCATAAGAGGACTGTTTTATCTGTTTTAAGAGGCGCTTCCCTTACACTGTATTTTAATCTGGAGGGAATGAGTGAAGGGAATATTGTGAGCAATTTTGGGCACCATATCTGAGGAAGGAAGTGCTGGCTCTTGAGAGGGTCCAGAGGAGGTTTACAAGAATAATCCCAGGAATAAATAGGTTAACCTATGATGAGCGTTTGTCGGCACTGGGCCCGTACTCGCTGGAGTTTCGAAGAATGAGGGGGGACCTCATTGAAACATACAGAATAATGAAAGGCTTGGATGGAGTGGATGTGGAAAGGATATTTCCACGTGGGAGAGTCTAGGACTAGAGGTCATAGCCTCAGAATTATGGGATGTTTTTTTAGGAAGGAGATGAGGAGAAATGTCTTAAGGGGTCTTAAGGGGTTGGACAGGCTAGATGCAGGAAGATTGCTCCCGATGTTGGGGAAGTCCAGGACAAGGGGTCACAGCTTAAGGATAAGGGGGAAATCCTTTAAAACCGAGATGAGAAGAACTTTTTTCACACAGAGAGTGGTGAATCTCTGGAACTCCCTGCCACGGAGGGTAGTCGAGGCCAGTTCATTGGCTATATTTAAGTTAGATGTGGCCCTTGTGGCTAAGGGGATCAGAGGGTATGGAGAGAAGGCAGGTACGGGATACTGAGTTGGATGATCAGCCATGATCATATTGAATGGCGGTGCAGGCTCGAAGGGCCGAATGGCCTACTCCTGCACCTAATTTCTATGTTTCTATGTTTCTATGTCTTTAGTCAGAGGGTGTTGAATCTGTGGAATTCTTTGGATATGGAGGCCAAGTCAGTGGATATTTTTAAGGCAGAGATAGATTTTTGATTAGTCAGAGGTTATGGGGAGAAGGCAAAATGGGGTTAGGAGGGAGAGATAGATCAGCCATGAATGAATGGTGGAGTAGACTTGATGGGCCGAATGGCCTAATTCTAATCCTATCACTTATGATCTTATGACATGACCTTAAGTCAATGAATCAATTGATATCTCTGAAAATAATTATATGGGCACGAGGACATTGATACTTGTGGGATCTTTCTGTACAGAAATAATCTGCCACATTGCAACAATGATTAACCTTTAAATCTTCATGACTTGGGCCATTAAAGGCACCTTGAAAACAAAAAGCTTTCTTTTATCCATCACTGTCCTAATGTACTGCTGAATTAAATTAGTACCTGATTGGAATGTTAATTTGAAATGCCTTTTCCATCTAAAGTTCCACTTGCACTGATTTCTGGAGGCACAGGAGACCACAGATGCTGGAATCTGAAGCAAAGGAATGAACTGCTGGAGGCAGCGAAGGGGCCCGACAGCATTTGTGGAGAAGGAAAATCAGATGATGTTTCGGGTCGGGACCCTGCATTATATCCTGATGCAGAGTCTTGCCTGAATCGTCAACAATTCCTTCCTCCAAAGATGTCGCTTGCCCTGCGGAGGCTCCTACAGTAGATTGTGTGGTCTCATGTAGCTTCCACCTCACCTTACATGTTACTGTCTTAATTCACGCACTTTTTATATTCACACTTGCCCTCTTTTGTTGGCTGGTAAACACTAGCATGATGTAGTCCTGTCTGTGAACAGAGCTGAACATAAAAATATAGCAGCACCAGTGGTCCGCTCGGCCCTTCCATCCTACCCCCCCCCCCTCCCTTCCCCCATTCAATGTATTAAGGCCGATCTGTCCCAACTCATTGTTTAAGAAGGAACTGCAGATGCTGGAAAATCGAAGGTACACAAAAATGCTGCAGAAACTCAGTGGGTGCAGCAGCATCTATGGAGCGAAGGAAATAGGCAACGTTTCGGGCCAAAACCCTTCTTCAGACTGATGGGGAGTGGGAGGGGGGAGGGGGCGGGGCGGGGAGAAGAAAGGAAAAAGGAGGAGGAGGAGCCTGAGGGCTGAGGGATGGGAGGAGACAGCTAGGGCTAACAAAATTGGGAGAATTCAATGTTCATGCCTGCAGGATGCAGACTCCCCAAGCAGAATATGAGGTGCTGTTCCTCCAATTCCTTTAGTGCCTGTTCCCCAAAGCCCTCAATTCCCTGAGAGAGATATAGAATCACAGAATCATGCAGTACGGAAACAGACGCTTTGGCCCAACTTGCCCATGCGGACCAAAATGCCCCACCTTCGCTATTCCCACCTGAGCCACATTTGTCCCGTATCCTTTGGCCCACATCTAAACCTTTGCTATCCATCTACCTATCTAAGATGGTACCAAGGCCAGGTGACCCTTTGTGCGCTCGTTACAGAAATGGATCTGCAATCACGCATTATAATCGCTTCACTCTTTTATTTGTACTCTATGGATAGCTCAATTGTAATCATGTATCGTCTTTCTGCTGACTGGATAGCACACAACAAAAAATATTTTATTGTAACTTGTACCAAGCTAGGTCCAAGTTGTTTCTTTGTTTTTACACACAAAGTACATGAAAGAGTCGCCACATGGTGCTGACAAAGTCACAAAAAGTACTCATCTCTTCTTTGTCCCCTCCACTGGATCCCCCTTAGTTCTCGAAGGCTAAACATTGCAACAATTGCAGTCTGAAGAAGGGTCCTGACCCAAAATGTGCCCGTCAATTTCTCTCACGGACTAATTTTAGTTTTAGGTCAGTAAACATCATGGAAACAGGCCCTCCAGCCCACTGAGTCCACGCAGACAATCGATCACCCATTCACACTAGTTCTATCTTATCCCACTTTCTCATCCACTTTCTACACACCAGGGGCAATTTACAGAGACAAATTAATTTACAAACCCATACGTCTTTGGGGTGTGGGAAGAAACCGGAGCATTCGGGGGAAACCCACACGGTCACAGGGAGAACGGGCAAACTCCACACAGCCAGCAGCTGAATGAAGGATTGAATTTGTGGCTCTGGCGCTGTGAGGCAGCAACTCTATCAGCTGCCCCACTTTGATGAAGATGATACTTTATTGTCACGTACCTATGTACAGTGAAATTCTTTGTTATGCATACAATCTAGTAAAACCAGGCTATGGATAAACACAATCATAGATAAATACACAAGTGCAACAGTACATAAAGAGTCGCCACGTTTCCGGCACCCACAATGTGTCAAAGTTCTTAAGATTGCAGTCTTATCTTGGCCTTGAAGGCCCGTTGTCCTGGCAACACCGATCCTCACCTCCATGCGCCGCCATCTTGAAAATATCCATTTGTCCAGCATCCACCGCAGTTACTGACTCCCTCCACCCTTCTCCCCACTTCCAGGTATCAAGGGTCCAGCCAGGTGGGTTACAGATTCTGTGGCGCCAGAGCCAGGCCGGCTTCCGAGATGTGGCCGCGGCTCACCAGATCTGTTTGCCGCCACGGGTGGCCCACTGATTCACCATAATAGTCTGACCCCTCCGACCAGCTGAGTTCCTCCACTTAGTGTTTTGTGCAGCAACTTCCCCCTTAGAATCCCACAGCATTAACACTGTAGAATTGCCAACACACAGGCTCATCATTACAAATACGACAAAGGAGAGACTGAATGATGCTGGTGATGTTTGGGACTAAAGCACTCTCTTGTGGTTACTTGTAATTTCCTTATTAATTCTGCTACAATTTGCACCATTTATCTTGTAACTGGCGGTGAAAATAAAAATATACTGCAGTTTGACAGGATAACATCAAGCTGTTTTATTTCATTTCCTCAACCATCAAAAGGCTGCAGGGAATATTAGATTTTTTTTTGAAAGGGAAAGGCCACAAATTGCACAAATTTTCACGTCATCATCTCAATAAGATGCGATGGACATCTCTCCTCACACAACTCATTAGAGGCTGGCAAGATATCTATCACGCTTGCCCTGATTACATTAATGCCAACAATCGACTTTTTATCAATAGTGAAGGCAAACCACAAAGCTATCCGAGTTTGAAGAGGAGGACACGATGGGCGATTTTTTTCAATGACACACTTTCTCCTCACAAGTCTGAGAACGATGTAGAGAGCCTAAACAAATTTGTCTTGACAAAACAAATTGACACAAGTTAGACACAGGAAGCAGGCCCTTCGGCCCACCGAGTCCACGCCGACCAGCTGACCCTGTACACCATCACTATCCTACACACTAGGAACAATTTACAATTTTTACGGAAGCCAATTAACTTACAAACCTTTATGTCTTTGGAGTGTGGGAGTAAACCCACGCGGTTACAGGGAGAACATACAAACTCCGTACAGACAACGCCTGTAGTCAGGATCGAACCCGGGTAACTGCCGCTGTGAGTCAGCAACTCTACCGCTGTGCAACGCTGAGTTACTCCAGCATTTTGTGTCTATCTTTGGTATAAACCAGCATCTGCGGTTTCTTGTTATTACGAACAGATACAAGTAACTGCAGGTGCTGGAGCCCTGAGAAAAAACGCAAAGTGCTGGAGTAATTCAGAGGGTCGGGCAGCATCTATGGAGGGAATGGGCAGACGACATTTCGGGTCGGAAGAGAGGGCCCCAACCCAAAACGTTGCCTATCCATGCCCCTCACAAATGCTGCCTGAGCCGTCGAGTTACTCCAGCATTTTGCGTTTGCTTTAAAGAACAGCTGATAATCTAGTTCAATGTTCATCCCACCAGGCATTTGCGGGATTGTACCTTGCACCAGAGTGCCAGTTTAGAAGATGTTTTGTGATAGCCTTAGAAATGGTTAAAGCTCTCTTTAAAAATAATCCCAATTCTCTTTGTACACTGGTTACCGACTTCGAACAGAACTGGTTACCTAAATCAACACGTAAATGCCAAGGTCTAATTTCAAAGCTAAAGTCCAAAGCACCTCTCCTTAATCACTCTCTGCACATAAGGAGCCTTGTCGAAGTTACTGGCTTCATATTGTTGAATGCTACATTAAGCAGTAAAAATGAATATTCAGCAACGTTCCGTCTCTCTTGTCTGCATCCCTGAACATGTCTGGATCCAGCCTTTTCTCCAGATTGCACCACGCCTTGCATCTCGTCCATTCATTAAGCATGTGTCTCAGTTTTGCTTCCAATGTCAAAGTGAATTAAATTAACCCCGGTTTTATCCAATTGCTTGAAATTATTTTATCCTCTAATCCTTGCTGCATTTCAGTTTTTAATACTTGATCCAGCTCTCCTTGTTTACCTCTATTCTATCTGCTTTATCGTATCGCATAATTGAAGAAAATTAAATCATTTCCTTACCTTAAATTCACACAATAGATTCCACAATCAAAGAGTCTTCCAGCTCAGTCAAGGGCCCTTCAGCCCAATGGGGCCAACCATCAAACACCCATTTACGCTAATCCATCACTAATCCCAATTTATTTCCCCCTTATTCCCATTCATTCTTCCCATTTCTACCTCTCATCTCACAAGGCGGCACAGTGGTAGAGACCCAGGCTCAAACCTGACTCCAGGTGCTGCCAGTGTAGAGCGGAGTTTGTACATTCTCCCTGCGACTAGGTGGGTTTCCTCCATGTGCTCCGATTTCCTCCCATATCCCAAAGATTAATTTGCAGGTTTGCAGACTAATTGGCTTCTGTAAAAAATATTGTGAGTGTGTAGGAATACACACTAATCCTACACATGAATATACCTAGGATAGAACTAGTGTGAACGGGTGATCAATGGTCAGCGCGGACTCATTGGGTCGAACGGCCTGTTTCCATGCTGTATCTCTAAACTAAATTAAACTAAATCTATACGCAAGGGACAATTAGTCGTGATGACCAATTAACCTATCAACATGTTGTTTAAGAAGGAACTGCAGATGCTGGAAAATCGAAGGTACACAAAAAAGCTGGAGAAACTCAGCGGGTGCAGCAGCATCTATGGAGCGAAGGAAATAGGCAACGTTTCGGGCCGAAACGTTGCCTATTTCCTTCGCTCCATAGAACCTATCAACATGCATGTTTTTGGGGAGGCTAGGGACGGTGTGATCCCAAGAGGGATACATCGTTGCAAACTGTGGAACTGGTTAACCAACATTTAGTGGAGGAAGGAGAGTGATTGTATAAATTACCTAAAGTTAGAGATTCAACATTCATATTGTTGGGTTGTTAGCTTGCTTAGACTTGGACTGAAGGGCCTGTCCCACTTCGGCCATTTTTAAGCGAACTGCTGGCGACTGACAATTCGCCGGCACTCGCCTGAAAAACTGGGAACTGGAACGGCAACTGTCAGAGTGGCACACACACGCACACGCGCGCACGCACACGCACGCGCACACACGAGCGCGCACACACGAGCGCGCACACACACGAGCGCGCACACACACACACACACACACACACACACACACACACACACACACACACACACACACACACACACACACACACATACACACACACACACACACACACACACACACACACACACCACACACACACACACACACACACACGACTGCCGAAACCAAATTTCAATGAGGTTCAAATGACAACGAATAAATTGTATAATTGTATCATAAAACTACCTACGACCACCTCGACTACCTATAACTACATGGCGACCCCACTACCACTGCAGCTACAACTGCACTACAGGATTATCGATTTTCTCCATGGCGACCAATTTTTGGTCGCAGAACAATGTTCAACATGTTGAAAAATTTGCGCCGACCTTACTGAGGCCGCGACTAGTTCCCAGAATGCGGGAACCCCTCGCGACCATGAAGGAGTCTCACCAGAGACCACCAGCGAACATGTGACGACCATGTGGCGATCATGTGGCGAGCGCAGAGTCTCCTGCACTCGCCTAAAAGTCGCCTAGGTGGGACAGGTCATTTAGTTCCTCCCACACTGTTGAGTGCATTGGGCAGCAAGCTTTCGCCATTCTGTTCGGTTATATATGACGTCTTCCACCCTCAATAGGCTTGCGTCCTGGGCTTCCAAATCCTTCTGGAATGTTCACCTCCATGTGAGTTTTGGTCGGCCTCTTTTCCTTCTTCCGTCCGGTTGCCATGTCATTGCAATCTTAGGTGCACGTTCTGGTGACATTCTGAGTAAATGTCCTGCAAATTTCATCCAGCGTCCCTCTATGTCCTGGCTGAGAGGCTTTGTTGCAGTTTCACGATAGATCTCCTCGTTTGTGATGTGGTCTCTGTAACTAGTCTTCAGGATCTTCCTCAAGCAGCGTTGATGGAATGCATCCAATTTCTTTTTCATCTTCACATTGATTTTCCATGTCTCACTGGCATAGTTGTAAGCTACCCAGGTGAAATATGAAGAGCTGTTCCTCCAATTTGCATGTGGCCTCCCTCTGGAGGAGGCCCAGGACAGAAAGGTCGGTGTGGAGACAGGAAGGGGAGTTGAAATGGCTAGCAACTGGGAGATCCAGTAGGCCTTGATGGACCGAGCGCAAGTGTTCAGCGAAGCGATCACCGAGTCTACGCTTGGTCTTGCCGTCTATCTTTGGGTAATAATCAGCAGCTGCAGTTCATTTTTATTATACCGAAATACTGGGGAGGAAGCTAGATAACTCTGAGGAAACCTACATGGTCACATTGAGAACATGAAAACTCTGTGAATTCGAGCTCACTTAATTAATGTTCTCAAGTTGACCAAGACCATTTTAAAGTGAGAGTTGGATTGTTTCTATTTGTTAAAGATGTCACAGGAATTGTCGTAAGCCATGATTTTAAGTAGTCCCAAATTTGAGGCAAAATACTGAATTTACTAAAAATACTTTAATTTTTCTGAAAGTTAAACCTGATGAAAGTTAAAATGTGCTCAAACTGCACCTTAATCACTTTTTTGAACATCATATGATATTGTTTCCATTTTATAAAATAGTATTCCACTGAAGATTTGTATAGATCAGATTAAATGCAAATATTAAGTGACAACGATTTCTCCTCCATGACAAGGTAAAACAGCAATTCCATTTTTTATTACTCTACCCATCCTTGTATTGATTGAATGAATTGAAATAGACAACCCCAGCTTGAGGGCGAATTCCATGCAATACTTATCTCCAGAATCAAACCTCATAGAGTGCAACAGTTCATTTCAAATTCCCCAAAACCAGTCAAGCTTTTTAGCCTATTAAAGTAATTGCTTTTTAAAAAACTTATTCTCTTGATTTAACCTCACTGGAATTACTATTTTATTCAAGATAAACACAAAATGCTGGAGTAACCAACTGGGTCAGGCAGCATCGCTGGAGAAAAGGAATAGGTGACGTTTTGGGTTGAAACCTTTCTTAAGGCTTCAGACTTGCTACTTTATTGTTCGGTTTAGTTTAGTTTAGAGATACAGTGTGGAAACAGGCCCTTCGGCCCATCGTGTCCGCGCCGACCGTCCATCACCCACACGATAATTCTATCCTACACACTATCCTAAAGAAACAATATACAGAAGCCATTTAAACCAACAATTTAAAATTTTCCACTGCACTATGTCCCTAAATTAAAAAGTGAAGGACTGCAAATCTTTCCATCTCTATTGCTCTGACAAGCGCTGGCGTAACTCAATTGGTCAGGCAGCATCTCTGGAGAACATGGATAGGTGACGTTTTGGATCAAGACTATTGCTTTGGCTCGAAGCTTTGCCCAACAGCAATGTTCTCTGGAACTATGCCAGAGTTTCAACATGCATCACACAAATTAATATTACAGTACGGTTGGTCAAGCATGAGTTGACCAAAGAGTGTCAGCATGGATTTGTAAAAGGTGGGTTATATCTGACTAATCTCATTGAATTTAATGAGGAGCCTATTAGTATGGTAAACTTGGAGTGCCTGTGGATGTTGTCAATGTGGATTTTGGAAGATATTTAATAAGATTCCACACTAGGGATTCCCTGTGAAGTTTAAACAGCATGCAGATGCAGATAGCCTTGTACCATGAGTTAGGAATTGGAAAAGGGGATATGGGAATCAAGAACCAGAGGATATATGTTAAATAGAAGTGGAACAAGATTTAATATGAACCTGAGGGACTACATTTCACTCAGAGGGTGGTGGGTATGTGGAACAAGCTGCCAGAGGAGGTAGTTGATGCAGGTACTATAATAGCATTTCAAAGACACTTGGACAGGTTCATGGATAGGATAGGTTTGGAGGGATATGGGTCAAAAGTGGAAAGGTGGGTCTATTGTAGATGGGGTATCTTGGACGGCATGAAAGAGTTGGGCTGATGAGACCTGTTTCCATGTTGTATCCCTCTATGGCAGAATTGCTATTTTAAGATAAACGCAAAATGCTGGAGTAACCCACTGGGTCAGTCAGCATCACTGGAGAAACGGAATACGTGACTTTTGGGTCAGAACCTTTCTTCAGGCTTCAGACTTACTACTTATTGTTTGGTTTAGTTTAGTTTAGAGATAGAGTGTGGAAACAGGCCCTTCGGCCCATCGCATCCTCGCCGACCATCCATCACCCATATGATAGTTCTATCCTACACACTATCCTACAGGGACAATTTACAGAAGCCATTTAAACCAACAAACCTGCATGTCTTTGGGATGTGGGGTGAAACCAGGAGAAAACCTATGTGGTCACAGGGAGAACATGCAAACTCCACACAGACAGCACCTGTTGTCAGGATTGAACTCAGGGCATCTGGCCTTTAAGGCAGCAACTCTGCCGCTGTGCAATTTCGCCATCGTCGTTGCCCATGTGCTGAGGAAGCAGTATAGAATATAGAATGAACACAATGGTTGGTGTGGAGTCATGCATAAACCCAGACTTAGTGATGATGGTGGATTTGCTTCTTAACAGGACACTGTTGAACCAGTGGCACAGCTGGTAAAACCGATACCTCACTGCGCCAGAGACGCTGGTTCAATCCTGAACTCGAGTGCTGTCTGTGTGGAGTTTGCACGTTCTTTCTGTGACCGCATGGGTTTTCTCCGGGCGCTCCAGTTTTTTTCCTACATCCCAAAGATGGGCAGGCTTGTGAATTCATTTGCCTCTGTAAATTGCCCCTAGTTTGTAGGGAGTAGGTAGAACTCATGCAAGAACGGGTCGCCGATGGTTGGCATGGACTCGGTGGGCCGAGAGTCCTATTTCCGTGCCATATGTTTCAAACAATTCAATCAATCAATATCTAAAACATTTCTATGCTGTATCTCTAATCCAAACTTAGTTTGGAGATACAGTATGGAAATAGGCCCTTCAGCCCATCGAGTCTGTGCTGACCATCGATTACCCCTTCACATTAGTTCTATCCCATATATACTAATGTGTAGGATTTGTGTGCATTTTTCACACAGAGAGTGGTGAATCTCTGGAACTCTCTGCCACAGAAGGTAGTTGAGGCCAGTTCATTGGCTATATTTAAGTTTGATGTGGCCCTTGTGGCTAAAGGGATCAGGAGGTATGGAGAGAAGGCAGGTACAGGATACTGAGTTGGATGATCAGCCATGATCATATTGAATGGCGGTGCAGGCTCGAAGGGCCGAATGGCCGACTCCTGCACCTATTTTCTATGTTTCTATGTTTCTATTCCTACAGGCTAGGGACATTTTTTTACAATTAACCTACAAACCTCCACGTCTTTTGGAGTGTGGGAGGAAACTGGAGCACCCAGAGAAAACCCACGCGGTCACAGGTAGATAGTACAAACTCTATACAGATAGCACCCGCAGTCAGGATCAAACCTAGGTCTCTGGTGCTGTAAGGTTAAGACCATCCAGTAGTTTCCTGTCTACCATTATTGCAGCCAGCACTCTTTTTAAAATATCTACATTTACTAAAATTTAAATTTCCCATCTGCTGAGGTAAAATTTGAACTCATGTCTATGGGTCAATGCTTCTGAAATCTGGCCACACCTCAGTAATTTTCCAACTGCACTATGTCCCTAAATTACCAAAGAAGCTTATTTTTGAAGGTAAAGTGAAGGACTGCACTTCTTTCCAACTCTATTGCTCTGACAAGCGCTGACCTAACTCAATTGGTCAGGCACCATCTCTGGAGAACATGGATAGGTGGCGTTTTGGCTCAAAGCTTTGCCCAACAGCAATGTTCTCTGGAACTATGCCAGAGTTTCAACTTGTATCAGACAAATTAATATTACAGTACGGTTAGACAAGCATGAGTTGACCAAAGAGTGTCAGCATGGATTTGTAAAAGGTGGGTTATATCTGACTAAGCTCATTGAATTTAATGAGGAGCCTATTAATATGGTAGACTTGGAGTGCCTGTGGATGTTGTCAATGTGGATTTGGGAAGATTGTTAATAAGGTTCCACACTAGGGATTCCCTGTGAAGTTAAAACGGCTTACAGATGCAGATAGCCTTGTACCATGAGTTAGGAATTGGAAAAGGGGATTATGGGTATTAAGAACCAGAGGATATATGTTAAATAGAAGTGGAGCAAGATTTAATATGAACCTGAGGGACAACATTTCACTCAGAGGGTGGTGGGTATGTGGAACAAGCTGCCAGAGGAGGTAGTTGATGCTGGTACTATAACAGCATTTTACTTCGGAGTCACGTGAGTGACTATGTGAAGAAGGCCGTCATCCCACTTGGCGCGTCATTACGTTGACTCGCTTTGCGCAAACGTGCCGACTGGCGGCAGCATTTGCGCTGTCCAGCGGTAAGTTTCAACCAACAAGGTATGTTTTAAACTTACCTCTGGGATGGGTTTTTGTTTTGCAGGAAACTCATTACAGAATTTGCCTGCTGGATTGGGGGCGAAGTCCGGACGGGCAGCGGGTAAACCATTATGGACCGTGGGAACCCCAGTCACAGACCATAAGGAATCCCCGGTCATGACCTCGGGGATACCGGAAACCGACCGCGGGACCCACTACGGAGACCGCGGAAGTACGAGTGGCGGGGGCGGTCGAAATTCGCCTCTCGAATTGCTGGCAGTGGAGCCAGCAGCATCAGACTGATGCCAACAGCACCTAGACAGCCGTTGGAAGGTTAGTCACAAAAATTGTATCTCCCTCTCTGCGGCGGGGAGTGTAGGGAAGATGCCCATTCATTAAAACAAAACGGGCCAGGAGTACCTAGGCAAACCCAATTGGAGGGTTAGCCACTATTTGATCTCTCTCTCTGAGGAAGGGAGCGCAAGGAGAAAGCCCGCAAACAAGTCGGGCCAGGAGGATTCCGGATGGAGAGGATTACCTCCTTCATGGGTAATGTGTTTAAACGTTCAAATCCACATGGAGCACCTGGTGGAGAGGTGCTCCACAATGATATACTCCAAAGGAAGGAGTTATTAGCCCGGGTATTATGGAGAGCCCGCAGGCAGCGGCACCTGTTTCAGGGCTGCACAAATGTCTCCTGCTCTGAGGAGAGGAGCATCCACGATCAGTTTCCAAAGCAAAGAACCTGATATAGGTCCGCTGGAGGGGCCATGTCAGCGCAGGTATCCTCAGGGGCCTGCGGCAGCACCTGTTTTCAGGGCTGCCTACGATTCTCACTCTCTGTGGAGGGGAGTGCGAGTGATCAGTAGGTAACTGATCTCAAATTTAAAGTATAAACATACTGAAGCACATGCATATGGCCTCAAGAGTACTCGCAAACAAAGGGTTTGCTGCCTGGAAGAGTTGGTCTCCAGCCATTGGCAGAATACCCGGAAGGGGCCAGAGTTCTCACTCTACAAGTGCCAACAAGGGAACAACGCTATCAGGGTGACATTGGAGGGCAAAATCCAGGAAATGAAACCAGCCGCCGAATCCTCTCTTTAGGTAAGACCAGAAGAAGGAAGCAAAAGCTATCGGACAAATCAAGGTACCAACGACAAGCAAAGCTTCATCAATAGGCGACAACACACCCCACACCTCCATAGGGGGTAAGCGGTTCACTGAAGCCGGTGGTAGCTTGAAAGCTGGGCACGGAAATATGACCAGAGTCGTCTTTCAAGGCAGACTCAGAGTTATGGCCAGAATTGTCTTACAAGGCAGGCTCAGTATGATGAGGTTTCAGACCAAGACCCAAGACGGGGTCAGGAGAAATATGGAATCCACACTCCCTACCAGTCCTACTCCCCAATCAAGGAGAGAAAAGGAACCCGCATCAGCGGCCTTTGGGCTTACCATAAGACCACAGGTAGCCATGGAGGTAGGCGGGTCTGGGTTTTCCGAAACAAGGGATTGTGGACCAGTTACATGTTGGTAATTTTTACTCTTGTGTGTTTGTACAAATGACAATGAAAAACAACATGAGAGTCAGATCTGGTTTAAAAAAAACAACAACAAAAAAACAGATGACAACATGTGATTATTTTACTGCACAACATACATAGGTTCCAAGCAGACTTGGAATTGGGACCGGAGTTGTCTTCGAGGCAGGCCCAGTATTATGGGCAGGATTGCCTTTCAGGACAGGTGACAGATGGAGGATGTCACTTCATCCAGGTTTAACTCATATGTGCAGTACAGACTTTCAGAATAGTATATTTTGTTACGGTCTAACAATTGTTTTTCATAGGAGCTATATGGCAAGCATCGATCTCAAAGATGCATGCTATGCATTTTCCCATTCACTGAGATCGACGGAGATATTTGAAATTTATCTGGATGGGTCTATAATAACAGTTAAAGCGTTGTAAAATAGACTAACTTCAGTTCCCAGGTCTATTTACCAAATTTCTAAAACCGGAGTTTGGGCTGCTCAGAGCTCAAGAACATTAGTTATCGCCTATCTGGATGATGTTAAACGCTGTTTTTTGCTAAAAATTAACTGTTATAGGCCCAAACTATATTTGAGGAATCAGGGTCCCACACCTATCCAGTTAAAATTACGTTGATACTCAGAACTACTGAGTATTGGGATTTACATTTAACAATCAACTTAACAGGGACTCCGCCCTGGAGCAAGAGATGCAATTAACAGAAGCCTGTAACAACCTCGTTGGTTATTCAGCAGCCTTCTATTCATCAAGTGTAGTTGACAATATAGCAGCTGTGTATCAGCGGTACAAATTGGGCTTTGCATTACCTGAACTTATAACATGCAAGAATTAACCTCTCAAGTACCATATAGGTCATTACAAATAAACCTATGCTATTCTCAGCTGAAGCTACCAAAGTCACGATGGTGGCAATATTTAGCATTGTTCCAGTATTTTTGGTCAGTAATACTCAGTAATTACAAATTGATGCTCGTGCTCAAAAATGAGAAGTATGGAATGCCATCTCCAGTTACGGAGGTGGATGCAGGTTGCATAAGTTACCGATTTTTCAGTAATTGGTATCAACTACCTATAACTCGGTGCATTCTATACGTTAAAGGTTATTGTAACAATGTGCACAATCTGCATGCTTAACTCCAAGTTGATACACTATGGGGGTGGCATATATTAGTCACATGGGTGCTATGAAGTTTAAATATCCTGTGATATTTACCTAATCTCATTTGAAACTATTGTCTCATGTGAAATCAATGACAACACAGGATGGATGTTGGATTACAAAGTATTTAATGTCATTTTGGCTCGATGGAACACCGAATATCGATATGTTTACATACAGGCTCATTTACCAGCTGCAAAACATGTGGCATACAGTGGCAAGAGATACATCATCGCCACTCGGTGGAGGAATGTTATTGCATGTGTTTTTTCTCTATTCTGCCTCATCAGTCGGGTTTTGCAATTAATCCAGCAAGATACCGCTTCAGGCATCAAACTGCCTGACTGGCATACGCAGACATGGTTCCCGCTAATGTAAGGAATGATATAGAACCTTATATGGTTATCCAAAACATAAAACTTGCTGGTACAGCCTGTGACTCGGGAGACCAGCCTCTGCATGATACATCAAGTCATTGACTTGAAGACTCCGAGACAATTTTCCTGCGCCGCGGGTTGTCAGACCAATCCGTGTAGTGCTCACTGCAGAATGCAGGATAAGCACCAAAAAAGGCAGGACATCTCCACTTCAGCAGATGGGAAATGTATTTGGCTGAATACACATGTTACATACTATACAGCACGGATAGAGTACAGAGGAGATTTACTAGAATGTTGCCTGGGTTTCAGCAACTAAGTTACAGAGAAAGGTTGAACAAGTTAGGGCTTTATTCTTTGGAGCGCAGAAGGTTAAGGGGGGACTTGATAGAGGTCTTTAAAATGATGAGAGGATACACAGAGTTGACGTGGATAAGCTTTTCCCACTGAGAGTAGGGAAGATTCAAACAAGGGGACATGACTTGAGAATTAAGGGACAGAAGTTTAGGGGTAACATGAGGGGGAACTTCTTTACTCAGAGAGTGGTGGCTGTGTGGAATGAGCTTCCAGTGAAGGTGGTGGAGGCAGGTTCATTTTTATCATTTAAAAATAAATTGGATAGTTATATGGACGGGAAAGGAATGGAGGGTTATGGTCTGAGCGCAGGTATATGGGACTAGGGGAGAATACGTGTTCGGCACGGACTAGAAGGGTCGAGATGGCCTGTTTCCATGCTGTAATTGTTATATGGTTATATGGTTATATGGTTATAACTGATATCCTAGAGTTCATTTCAAATGTGTCTTTGACAATACTAAGTTAGTGCCATTAAACTGTGCAAACGTGCTTTCTCATCATATTTGCTGCAGCAAGTGGAACCCACACTGTCGGGCCTCACCCTCTGATATCCAAAATTGTATAGGATATCTTAACACAAGTTCTCCCAGGCCCAGTAACATGGGAGTATGGGACAATGACGTAATGTTAACATTACTTCAGCAGGGGGCTCCAGCTACATCCTTATCTTAAGCCGGCTCTCAAAAGGTAACAGTCCTCATGGCACTGGCCTCAGTGCAACGGGTCCGGTCACGACATAAATTACGACTGGACAGGGTGGTTACATCTGCTAATAACATAATATATTATGTTTTAATTTAATAAACCAGAGCTAACCAGGCGTTAGGTACAAACAGTGTCATGGCATACCCGATGGACCTTCGGGAATGTGTGGTCACACATTCACAACAATATGTCTAGATCACTAGAGCCTCAAAGGCTCCAAACGAAACAATGTTTGTTAGTAAATAAAATAAAATAAATATATAAACTTCATAAGAAGTTTAGTTCTACCATCTCCAGGTGGTAAAACGGGGTTTTGGCGAATGCAGGAGTCAATACTAATATTTTCAACAGCTGCTACCACATCAGCTCAAAGGATTATGTACGTTTCCATTGGACCACATCCTAGCAGCTGCAGGATGGTCAAACAAACATACTTTACCAACTTTAAATACAACCCGTTGTCAAATCGGGGGTATTTGCCAACTCCATTGTTTGACTCTGTTTATAGTTTCCTCTGGATGAAAGGGGTCACTATTATTTTCATTGGATGATTAAGCATCAGCATAACAAACCAAGTCATGTCTGAATGCATGAATCTTTTTTCACTCATCCATGGTCACTTCATGCAGTGTGTAACGCATGGATTCATTTCCGGCATGAAATCACAGAGCTTTGAAATCTTCACGTAGTCACTCACGTGACTCCGAAGTAAAATAGTAAGATTAAACGAGAACTTACCAGTTTGAAGTTTGATCTTGATTTTATGAGGAGTTACGATGAGCGATTACGTGCCCACCGCTCCCACCCTCATATTATCAAGGTCATATGGTAGTTCTAGTTCTCAAAATCTTACTATGTTCAGGTCAACTACTTGTTTCTGTGATTCCATACCACTGCTTTGAAGTATGACGCACCAAGTGGGATGATGGCCTTCTTCACGTAATCGCTCATCGTAACTCCTGATAAAATCAAGATCAAACTTCAAACTGGTAAGTTCTCGGTGAATCTTACTATTTCAAAGACACTTGGGCAGGTTCATGGGTAGGATATGTTTGGAGGGATATGGGTGAAACATGGACAGGTAGGTCTATCGTGGATGGGGCATCTTGGACGGCATGAAAGAGTTGGGCTGATGGGACCTGTTTCCGTGTTGTAACATTCTATGACGCTAGCTTTCCCATAGATTCTACTGCTCACCTGCACACTAAATGACTACCGACTTGCACATATTTGGAACATGCTACATGGAATGAGCTGCCAGAGGAGGCAGGTACTATAACAGCATTTCAAAGATACTTGGACCGGTGCATCGATAGGAGAGGATTAGAGGTACATCACCCAATTGTGGACCAATGGGACTAGCTTAAATGGGGCATCATGGTCGGCATGGATGATTTGGGCCAAAGGGCCTGATTCCATGCTGTTTGCCACTAACGCTATGATAGTGAATCTCCACTATTGGGCAAATGTCATTAACCCTTGAAAGACACAAAATGTTGGCACAACTCAGCAGGTCAGGCAGCATCTCTGGAGAACATGGATAGGTGACATTCCGGGTTGGAACCCTTCTTCATACTGAATGTAGGGGGGAGCGGGAATAAAAGTTGGAAGAGAGATGGGGGCCGGACAAAGTACAGACAGCACCACATGACCACAAATAAAAGGGTTCCCTAACAGGAAGAAAGTTGAACAAAGAGATAGAAGCAGGTGTGAGCCCAATGGGGATGTATAATTGCAAACTTTGAAGCTAGTTGAAAGACTCTTTTGCAAAGTCAACCAGGATTCAGGAGAAGGGAGTTGGGGGGAGAGTGCGGAGGGGCCAAGGGCCTGTTTCCACGCTGTATCTCTAAACTAAACTAAAAAAAAGATGTCCCATTGTCTGAATGTTCCACTGTGTAGTGTTACAAAACTACATTAACATCTGCAGCCTGAAGAAAGGTCTCGATCTGAAGCATCACCTATTCCTTTTCTCCAGAGATGCTGCCTGACCCGCTGAGTTACTCCAGCATATTGTGTCTATCTCTGGTGTAAACCAGTATCTGCAGTTCCTTCTTTAAATTGGCCCTAATTTTCCACTGAGATATTGATCCCGTGGGATGCTATGCCTGCATTTACCTGCATCCCACAGATTCCCTGCTGTGGTATGTTGCTGGGAGCAAGAAACATGGCGATGACAGGTATCCGAGGATAAGATATTCAGGAACTGAGTGGGATATGATATGTGTAGGAAGGAACTGCAGATGTTGGTTTAAACCAAAGATAGACAGAAAATGCTAGAGTAACTCAGTGGGACAGGAAGCATCTCTGGATAGAAGGAGTGGGTGACGTTTCGATCTGAAGAAGGGTCTCGACCCGAAATGTCACCCATACCTTCTCTCAAGGGATGCTGCCTGTCCCGCTGAGTTACCTCAGCATTTTGCGTCTAATTTCATGTCATCTGATTTGATTGGTTATCATGAACAAAGCTTTTCATTGTACCTTGGTACACACTTGCCAATAATAAACCTAAATCTAAACCTAATGCTTTGTAGCGTCTTGCCATTAACTGTAGAATTAAATTAGGGTACAGTCCCGATCTTCCAACCAACTTCATTGCGGACATTGGACTTTTTTTCTGGAACCGTTGTGCTACAATGATGAGAACTATATTCTGTACTCTAGTATTTTTCTTTTCACTCTACCTCTTTTACATATGTTTGCTTAATTGTATGCACATATGGTTTTATCTAATTTAGTTTAGTTTAGACTAGAGATACAACGCGGAAACAGGCCCTTCGGCACACCGGATCCGCACTGATCAGCGATCCCCGCACATTAACACTATCCTACACACACTAGGGACAATTTACACATGCACAGAGCCAATTAACCTGCATACCTGTACGTCTTTGGAGTGTGTGTGGAAACCGAAGATCTTGAAGAAAACCCATGCAGGTCACGGGGAAAGCGTACAAACTCTGTGCAGACAGCACCCATAGTCGAGATCCAACCCGGTAACTCAGCGGGTCCGGTGCTACAAGCGCTGTAAGGCAGCAACTCTACCACTGCACCACCATGCCGCCCTGTTTGATTGCCAAGCAAAATTCTTTACACTGTAACTCGAATATGTGATAATAATAAACCAATACAAGATACAAGGAGAATGAGTGAACTCTTGAAACTGTGGCAGGATTGATTTATGTGGAATAATGTGAAGTTATCCACTTTTTATCCAAAGAAGGTAAAGCAAAAAGTATTCACAATAAATCAATTACTGTTTGAAGAAGCTGGGCACATTGAAAAAATATTTTTTGACACAGCACTTAGACCAGGCAATGGTAGTTAGATATCTGAAGGATAATGTTGAATT
Organism: Amblyraja radiata; assembly: GCF_010909765.2. Taxonomy (NCBI): domain Eukaryota; kingdom Metazoa; phylum Chordata; class Chondrichthyes; order Rajiformes; family Rajidae; genus Amblyraja; species Amblyraja radiata. The sequence continues at coordinate 12,934,224 of NC_045967.1, read as the reverse complement.
AAACTAGTCGTTGATATCCAGTTGTATAAATGCTTGCAAGTGTGACCTTTAGTACAGCCTGTGTTTTGGTGCTTGTGCATTGAATATAATATCAGACCCCAGAGAACATGGTAAAGAGAGTTAATTGTAGTGAAGCAGATCACTCAGCAATTCAAATAAATATATGGAAAAGTAACATTTTGAGAATAAAGATAAATGTTTATGCTGCTTCCCACATTCACAGTGCATAATTGTACTCATAGATCAAGTCACTCAACTACAGAGAGAGACCCAAGAATTCTCATCCACTCCATCAGGGGCAATCTTTCAGAATTACCATCTTTTCAGAAAGGTAAGTGAATTTATGTGACTACTGTTAGATCGCTAAAAATCAAATGAAGCCAGAAGTACATGAAGAAGTTGCTGCCTCACAGCGCCAGATACCTGGGTTTGATCCTGACCTTGGGTGCTGTCTGTGTGGAGTTAGTTTGTCAAGTTTATTGTCATGTGTACTGAGGTGCTACACTGTCAGTGGAAAGACTATACATGATTACAATCGAGCCGTCCACACTGTACAGATAAAGGGAATAATGTTTAGAGCAAGATAACGCCCAGTAAAGTCCAATTATACACGTTCTCCCAGTGACTACGTGGATTTCCTCCTGGTGCTCCGGTTTTCTCCCACATCCCAAAGACGTGCGGGTTTGTGGGTTGATTGGCTACTGTAAAATTGCCCCTGATGGAGTGGATGAGAAAGCGGGCTAGCATAGAACTAGTGTGAACAGGTGATCAATAGTGGGCGTAGACTCGGTAGATTAATGGGCCTGTTTCCATGCTGTGCCTCCGAACTAAACTGAACAAAATTGCATGTTATGGAGAATGTAAGACACACAGACAAATCTTGTGTATCAATCCCCAGAAGCAACAGTGCTTAGTGATCATGTCCCAAGAACTTAAGCAATTAGAATGAACCTTACAGAAGGAATCTTGGACAAAAGCCTTTCTCATCAGCACAGTATGTCCTCCCAAAATGAACTGGACTATAATCAAGTTCACTTTGAAGGCAGTGGTCCCTCGCGATCATGGAGAAGAACCTGGTCAGTAGATACTCTTGGCGTTGCCGTGCAGACCAGAGGTGGACCATACCCTACTCCTGCCCTGTAGTAGTCAACCGAGCTATTGCCCATTTTACCCTGAGACTGGAAACAGCCACTGTAATAACTGACCCGACCTCATGTCACATTTTCCAGAGGGATCTTGGCCCCCTGAAAGCGACAGGTATGTGTGTGTGTGTGTGTGTGTGTGTGTGTGTGTGTGGGGGGGGGGGGGGGGGGGGGGGGGGGGGGGGGGAGGAGGGAAGAAGTAGGGCATGCTTCCTTCATTGGCTGGGGCGATGAGTATTAAAGTCGGGAAGTCATGTTGCAGCTCTATAAGACTTTACTTAGGCCACTTAACCCAGCATGGTTACTCTATGCGTGCTGGACTCAGCTATCAGAATAAGCTATCATTCATTACAATCGCTCCACTCTTTTAAATCTTTATTATCTATAGACTGTGGACACTTGATTGTAATGATGTCCAGTCTTTTCTTTGACAAGTTGGCATGCAACAAAAGTTTTTCACTGTACCTCAGTCCATGTGACAATAAGCTAAATTAAAGCTTATTAAACTTCATTACATTGCTGGCCTTCCAGTGCAAGTAGCGGTCTACACTAGAAATGCTGGAGTAACTCAATGGGTCAGACAGCATCTCTACATGTCTTCAATCTACCGTTGTTGCCTGGATGTCTACGGTCTACAATCCGTGGCTACCCACAGGCACGTTCGAAAGGTCTGAAGTACATGCGGATAGACACACTGAAGCCTAGTACAAACCCCAAAAGGACTCTGAAAAAAATAAGACAGATTAAGATGTTCCTGCTATTGCACATTGAAAGGTTGAAACCTGGGTTAAATCACTTTGGATTATTTGCTCCAGGAAAGTACATCACGTTCCTGTTTATTGTCATATGCTGAAGTATAGTAAGGAGCAGTTTAATTTAGTTTAGAGATACAGCATGGAAACAGGCCCTTTGGCCCACCGACATGCCAAACCTCAATCCGTATACTAGTTCTATCCTATACATTAGTGACATTTTACAGAAGTCAATTAACCTACAAAACTGCACATCTTTGGAATTTGGTGGGAAACTGGATCACCTGGAGAAAACCCTCGTGGTCACAGGGAAAACATACAAACTCCGTACAGACAGCACCCATAGCCAGGTCGAACCCGGGTCTCTGGAGCTGTAAGGCAGCAACTCTCTGTACCGCCCAGGTCCAACGAAAAGTCTTGCTTGCAGCAACATCACTGGCACATAGACCTAGATACTACATCAAAACAAATTATATAACAAATATCCATAAATTACACACAAAATTCTAAAAGAAAGATGACATAATACAAGACATTTGTGTAAAAAGCAATCATAAAAAATCCAAGTCCACAGCAAGAGGTGACCTGTCGTGTCGTGTTGTCGAGGTAGGATTAGATTTAGAAAATAGATTTATTTATTGCTTATATTTATGTCACTTTTCTAGGGAGATGCTAACTGCATTTCATTGTCTCTGTACTGTACACTGCACAATGACAATAAAGTTGAATCTGAATCTGAATTGGATATGTAAATTGGTGCAAGAACCTGGTAGTTGTAGGAAAATAGCTATTAGAAAATAGAACAGTACAGCGCAGAAATGGGCCCTTCAACCCACAATATTTGTGCCGAACATGATGCCAAGTTAAACTGATCTCACCTGCCTGTACGTGATCCATACCCCACTATTTCCTGCACTTCCACATGTCTATCTGAAAGCCCCTTTAATGCCACTATCATATCTGCCTCCACCACCACCCCTGGCAGTGTTTTCCAGGTCCCCACCATTCTCTGTGTAAAAAACTTGTCCCATGCATCTCCATTAAACTTTCCCCCGCTCACCTTATAGCTTTGCCCTCTAGTGTTGTACATTTCCACCCTGGGAAAAAGGTTCTGAATTCCTATCTACGTCCATCATAATTTTACATACTTCTACCAAGCCTCATCCTCCGATGTAACAGAGAAAACAATCCAAGTCTATCCAAACTCTCCCTTTAACTGAAACCTTCTTATCCAGGTCCTAATCTAGATTCTGGTAAACCTCCTCTGCGCCCTCTCCAAAGCATCCACATCTTTCCTGTACTGGGGCAACCAGAACTGCACACAGTGCTCCTGAGCCTGGAGGTGTGGGTCTTCAGGCTTCTGCATCTCCTGCCCAATTGTGAGAAGAGGGCATGGCCTGGATGGTGGAGATCCTTAATGACAAATGCCGCCTTCTTGAGGCAGCACCTCTTGTGAATGTTTTCGATGGAGGGGAGGGCTGTGCCCATGGTGGACCAGGCTGAGTCTCTTTCATGTTTTCATTAAGTGTAATGGCAATTTCTAACTTTTCCTGTTTATTCTTTTCTGTTGCCATTGCTACACAGGTAAGTAGGTGATGTTACGCAGACCTAATAGAACAGATCTTCCAGTCGTTTATTTCCAGATTTTCCAGTCGTTATTGGTTCTTTATTGAAGTAGTTGTACAAACAAAGAGATGAATTTTCCTTATTCTGCATACGTTGTTGCTAGGCTGTTCTCCCCGACCTGGTGAGAACTGTGTACACTACACCCCTGTGCCTGGACTGAATCACTCCTTGTCCACTATGCCCATATGTTACGCCTCTCTATGCATCTAATGACCGCCCCCCTCTGTGCCTGGAATAATACTGCAAGTTATATCTAGACAAAATAATATAATATCACAACAGTAGCTAGCCTAAACATAAATGGCTCCTACATTAAGTAAACCTTATATCATAGTTATATAATGTAAACATAATGACATTGCTTGTACTGAGAATGCTGACATATGAAGGTACTGCATTATGTATTTGCATATTTTTATCAATAAAGTAATTGTTATGTAAAAAATATGCAATGCTCATATTTTAGAGAATTTCAATGAATCTCATCTCGATTATACAGATATAATTTGATCACTTACAAAACCAACTAACATTATTCAGATTGTGTTTATTACACAACTTGATTTAACATTTGAAGAGAAGGAAATAACAAAATATAACAATGGCATATATAATGGTAAATTAATATGGAATATTGTTTTAATCACAAATCTTGGAACAAGAACAACATGATTTTCATTTCCTTCGACTTTAAAAATTAAATAGTAAAGGATGCTCCAGGTGTGTTCTGTAGGAGGGCGAGTATGTTATACTTTGTCTCAAAAGGTTATTCTTCCAGATACACATGATCACATTGAATGACGGTGCTGGCTCGAAGGTCCAAATGGCCTACTCCTGCACCTATTGTCTATTATTTTCACTCACTTATTTCCACCATTATTTGTGCACCTGAGGATGGCTCAATTTAATCCCACGTATTGCCTTACTGCTGACTGGTTGGCATGCAATAAAAGGTTTTCACTGTCCCTTGGCACACATAACAATAAACTAAACTAATCGTAGAAAAGTGCAGCACAGGAACAGGCCCTTCGGCCCATAATGTCTGTGCCGAACTTGATGAAAAGACCAACTCTTATCTGCATTTATGTAATCCATATCCCTCCATTCCCTGCATTACCATGTGCCTGTCCAAAAGTCTCTGAAATGCCACTTTTGTCATTTTCAGCAGGGCTAACTCTATCTCTGGGCAACTTATTCATTTCAAAATGATTTGCCAAATTTGCATGATCAAATGAAAAATTGAAAGTGCGCTAATCTATTGTGTGCAAACGTAAATAGACCTAAGTATAGCTCTCACTACCTTTCTGGCTGTCTCGGGCCCAGTGGGAGAGCTGCTGCCTCACAACACCAGACAATCGGGATCCTGATCTCGGGTGCTGTCTGTGTGGAGTTTACAGGTTCTTTCTTTGGGTGCCCCGGTTTCCTTTCACATCCCAAAAATGTGCAGGTTTGTGGGCTAATTGGCCTCTGTAAATTTCCCCAAGTGTTTAGGGAGTATATGCAAGAATGGAATAACAATGGGTGGTCGAGGGTCAGCATGGACTTGGTGGGCTGAAGGGCCTGTTTCCTTACTGTTTCTCAAACTAAACTAAACTGGCTATGTCCCTGAAAATTTATAGAATGTCATTAATCTGAAGCCTGAAGATGGGCCCCGACCTGAAACATCACCCATCTATGTTCTCCAGAGATGCTGCTTGACCCATTGAGTTATTCCAGAACTATGTCCTTTGTTCTGTAAACCAGCATCTGCAGTTCCTTGTTTCCATGAGTCAGTGAAAATATCTGAACAGACTACTTCATGATATGCCTGCCTGATAAATTATGGCAATGGAAAGCGAGGACCAAATCGGGAGAGTGCCAGTTGGCCAAGTTGCCTGCCTGAGGACAATTGGAAGATGCAGTTGATAGTTCGCAAGCTGAGGGGTTCTTGAGATCTTCCAAGATGATTAATGGGCCTCTGAAGTAGATAAACAGAATGAGATTTTTGCACAGACATGCTGTCCTTGTTAATGTTTGTGTGCAGCTATGCTGGTGGCCAAGAGAGAGAGTTGTATGCTTAAAAAAGACATGGGACTGGAGTAACTCCACGGGTCAGGCAGCACCTGTGGAGGGAATCATAGGCAATGTTTCGAGTCGATTGAGGAAGGGTCCTAACCTATCCCCTCTACAAATGCTGCCTCCTGAGTCACTCAATGTGTAGGAGTAGATGAGGTTGGAGGAGGTGCAAGTCAACCTCTGCCTCACCTGAAAGAACTGTCAGGGTCCTTGGATGGAGTCGAGGGAGGAGGTACAAGGACAGTTGTTGCATCTCCTGTGGTTCCCACTCTGTGATTCCAGTTGCTATTTTGCTCCTCAACCATGTTCCACGTCTAAAGTGTCCTGACCCAAAAGGTTGTCTATCCATTCCCTCCACAGATGTTGTCTGACCTGCTGAGTTACTCCAGCGCTGTACTTACCCATCACCTGAGGAATTTGTGCAGGGACCTGAAAACTGTTCAATCATCTGCAAATATCTCTACTTCTGACAATTTGGATGAAAAACTTTGATGAAGTAGTTGAGGACAGTGGGGCCAAAGATACTTCCCTGAAGGACTTCTGCGATCATGTCTGGGCCTGAGATTGTTGTCTTCCAACAAACAAAACAAGGTTTCTGCAGTGCTAGGCCTGATTTGAACGTGGAGAGTTTTCCCATTATTCATTTGACTTCCGTGCTTCCTCAGTTGGCTTCCCATCCTCCTCAGAGCATCTAGTAATTCTGTGATCGTTCAGATTTTGGAGATACAGTGCAGATACAAATAACACTATCCTACACACTCAGGACAATTGTACAATTTTACTGAAACCAATTAACCTACAAACCTGTACAGCTGTGGAAACAGGCTCTTCGGTCCACCGAGATCAGCACCGACCAGCAATCACCCCGTACACTGGCATTATCCTACACACCAGGGACAATTTTACAATTTTACCAAAGCCAATAAACATTCAAAAATCTCTCTTTGTAGTGTGGGAAGAATCCAGAGCACTCGGAGACAACAATAGGCAGTAGAAAATAGGTGCAGGAGTAGGCCATTCGGCCCTTCGAGCCAGCACCGCCATTCAATGTGATCATGGCTGATTATCCCCAATCAGTACCCCGTTCCTGCCTTCTCCCCATATCCCCTGACTCCACTATTTTTAAGAGCCCTATCTAGCTCTCTCTTGAAAGCATCCAAAATGGAGCAACTGTACCTAATTCATGGCTCCAGCTAGTTTATCTTGTTTCTCTCTACAATGTTCTCCATCAATACCTAATGCAGATTGATTAACTACCATTAACACGCGTTCACCCTCAGACTACTAATAGCCATACCGCACTGAAATAGGCCGATCAGCCAAACTCATCCATGCCAACTAAAATGACCAATTTGTCTGCATTTGCCCCATATTCCTCCTATCCTGCCAAATTATACCCTCTGGCAGCTCGTTACATACATCCACGAAACTCTGTGTGAAAGAGTTGCCCCTCAGGTTCCTATTATATCTTTCCCATCACCTTTAAACCTACATCCTTGGGCTTTCACTACCTACCCTGAGTTACAGGCCCTGCGCATTCACCCTATCTTTTCCCGTCATGATTGTATACACCACCTCTCAACCTCCTGAGCTCTATGGAATAAAGTCCCAGCCTGCCCAATCGCGTTTTATAGTTGAGGAAATCAAGTCCTGGCAACATCCTCATAAACCTTCTCTGTGCCCTTTGCAGCTTAATGGCATCTTCTGTGAGGGTCTTCAATTTGCTCTAGGCACCAGTGCATCACAGGCATATTGTTTGTTCTACCACACTCCCCCCCTCTCCACAACTTACAGCATTGCACTTTGAAGAAATGATCATTAACCCAAAACTAAAGGGCCTGTCCCACTGTACGAGGTAATTCAAGAGTTCTCCCAAGTTCTCCCCTGATTCGAGCTCGTGTAATGTACGTAGCGGGTACGTAATGGCTCTTATGAGTAAAAAGTAACAATTTTTTTCATCACGAGTATTTTTTTACTCATGGACATTTTTTGCAGTTTTGGAAAAACGTCACAAGTTTACCGGATTTCCGGAGTACATACCGTCACTCGTACGAGCCGCTACGTGACATCCACAAGCTCCTACGTACCCGCTGCATACATTACACGAGCTCGAATCAGGAGGGAATTTGGGAGAACTCTTGAATTACCTCGTACAGTGGGACAGGCCCTTTACTCTATATCGCACTCTGCAGAAGTTGCCCCCACTGAGTATTATCAGAAAATTCTGCTTCTATTCAACTGGGCAGCACAGTGGTGCAGCTGGTAGAGCTGCTGCCTCACGGCACCGGAGAACTGGGTTCGATCCCGACCTTGGTCGATGTATGTGTGGAATTTGTAAGTTTCCTCTGGGTGCTCTGCTTTCCTCCCACATGTCAAGGACATGTGACGTTTGTAGATTGTTTGGCCTCTGTAAATTGCCCCTAATAGAGTGGGTGTGAAAGTGGGATAACAGAACTTGTGTGTACGGGTGATCAATAGTTGGCGTGGACTCGGTGGGCCGAATGGCCTGTTTCCATGCTATATTTTTCAACCAATTGATTCCAGATTTGCAGCAGTTGTGGTTTTTAAAAGACTTTTCAGAGCTTCCATGGCGCTGGGAAGATATTATTTATTTTCAAGATGTAAATCAAGATCATGTGTACTCTTTTACAGCTATTGAATTTCCCAAAGGTCGATGGTGCTTGCTGAATCTTTCAACTCATATCATTTTTCCCTATTTGAATCGTAAAAAGAGAATGTCAGGATTGTTTAGAAATATTTCACTCAAGATATTACTGAGTGGTGGTGTTAATTTGCTTTTTTATACTTCAGCTTTTACTGAGGTTTAAATCTGTCTACTGCAGCGTGCTAAATTATATTTCCATGGATCCATCACTTAAAGAACTAAATGCATAAACATAAATAGTCTCAGCAAAGATACTTTATCTCACAGCTTCAGTAGCACATCATCGGAGACTCAAATAAAGTATTGCACCTTCCATGATTTTATTGCCTGCAAGGCAACAAAGTTTCTCCAGAACACTGCATTATTGTATTGACCTCCTACTTGTGGAGTAAATCTATGGGCCTGTCCCACAGCCGATGTTTCAGCTGACTGCCGGCGACTGTCAAATTGCCGGTAGTTGCCTGAAAGCTGGCAACTGGAACGGCAACTGTCAGAGCGGAACACACACACAAACACATCGCTTCCTTCACAAGCCCGTTATGCAGTTGTGGGACAGGGCAAGCGGGGGCAACGCTGTCTAAAAAATTCACACGGTGCAAAGCCAAGGTGATACTGACACACACCGCGATGAGCAGGAAGGTTGGCGCTGTAAGTAAGACAGCTAAGGCACAGTGTACAGTAAGTCCTTTTAAAGAATGGGGGGGGGGGGGGCGGGGGAGAGAGGGAGGAAACAGGGGAGAAGGAGTGGTGACAGCTTTTATGAAGCCAGTGATACACGGCTGTGAAGCTCGGCAGACATTAACATTACCGGTCGGTTATCCTTGGTTCTGAAAACTACTGCTTACCTGTTTTTTTTCGCAATGAGCCAATGAAATTCACTGGTCAGCACCGGCTCCAACCTATGAGAACCTCCGAGAACCTTCGACCCCCTGTCAACCCACTAGGACCTCCTGACGACCCACCTACGGCACGAGAATTCTCGCTACACTCCATGGCGGCTTCTTTCTAGTCCCAGCTAATTTTTCAAAATGTTGAAAAATTTGCGCCGACCATAATGAGGCTGCGACTAGTTCCCAGATGCAGGAACTCCTCGCGACCGTGAAGGCGACTTCCCGGCAACCACCCGCGAACATGTGGCGACCGCATAGTCTCCAGCAGTCGCCTAAAAAGTCGCCTAAGTGGGACAGGCCCATTAAGGTAACTTAGAATTGATGCATCACCGAAACACAACACTCCAGTTGATTACAACAATCACCTGTATCATGTTATGTTGCAATTGTTAATCATGCATCTCAGTTTCTTAAGATAAAAGCAGCCCTTGTCACAATTGCATGTAACTGCTGATGTATATAAATCACATACAAACATACATTTACTAATGATGTAATGCAGAAAGTTCAACAGCTGATTTATATTGCTATTGGCGTATTACTGTCATGTGTGGAAGGATATAGTGAAAAGCTTTTGTTTAGTGGAAGTGAGGACTTGAGTTTATCATTATCATATGTACTGAGGTACAGTGAAAAGCTTTCTTGCTGCGTGCTATCCAGTCAGCGGGAAGACTACACATGATTACAATCAAGCCATATGAGTATTGAAAAGAGAAATTGTTGGAAATATTCGGCTGACTTAATTTTAGTTGAGTTTAGAATTTAGAGATACAGTGCGGAAACAGGCCCTTCGGCCCACCGCGTCAGTGCCGACCAGCGATCCCTGTACACTAGCACAATCCTACAAGCTAGGGACAATTTACAATCTTTACCGAAGCAAATTAACCTACAAACCTGTACGTCTTTCGAGTGTGGGAGGAAACCGATGTACCGGAGAAACCCCATATGTTCATTGGCAGAACCTTCTAACTCCGTACGGACAGCATCTGAGGTCAGTATCGAACCTGGGTCTCTGGCGCTGTAAGTCAGCAACTTTACAGTGACGCTGTAAGGTGCCACCATGCCGTCCTTAATGTTAGAGATAACATTGGGACTGAAATCGGGAAAGAAAGAAATGTGTTATTTGCCATTCACCTTAAAGAACTACACAGACAATGGACTGGATTGTGCTACTCACCAACACACCCCCACCCACCTACTTGCTAACCCGTTCACATTAACCCCATGACCACACTAACCTTGGCTCCCGCTCCCATCAAACTCAAGTCCTCACTTCCACTAATTACAGGCAACTTAAAATAGTTGATTTGGTGACTTAAAAAATTTAATTATTAAAATAATTTAAAATAATGTATATTTTTTAAATGCTTAAATATATTTTAATTAATTTAAAACAAAGAAATAAAGAAAAGTAAGCCAAAACCTTTGTAAAATTGAATTTTTCAAGAGAAAAAGGCAGTACGATAGGGGACAGTCAGACAGAGTGGAAACAGGCTCTTCAGCCCAACTTGTCCATGCTTACCAACGTGCCCCAATTACAATAGTCCCATCCGCCAGCATTTGGCCCATATCCCTCTAAACCTATCCTATCCGTGTACCTGTATAAATGTTTCTTAAACACTGTGATAGTACCTGCCTCAACTACCTACTCCGGCAGCTTCTTCCGTGCATCCACCACCCTTTCTGTAAAAAAGTTACCCCTGTTAAGTGTAAAAATGTGGGGCCAGATGCAAAGGGTGTCCTATCCTCAGCTCAGAAAGTTATACAAGTGGTGGGTCCAGGGATGGAGCCAGAGTTTAGATCATCGATGCTTTCAGTGGTTCTGTACTGCATTGGGCAAGCAGGGAAGTACTGACAGGGGATGCAACCAGGTGGTGGTTACATGCAGAGCCTTGGCTAATTGTCAGCATGATGTGGCTTTATGAAATATCTTTGAAGGCAAACAAGTTCACAGTCCGTGTGTGCACAGCAAGTTCGCTCAGCGAGCAGCATGATAATAATTAGGGATGGACACAAAGTGCTGGAGTAACTCAGCAGGTCAGGCAGCATCTCTGGAGAACATGGATTGGTGACGCTTTGGGTTGGTACCCTTCTTCAGGCTGATAGAGGGGTGGGGGGAGGGGAACTGGAAAAGAGGAATGACCAGGACATTTGAATGGCTGAAATAAAGAAATGTGGAATATTTCCTCAAATATGTGGATATGGAACGAGCAGCCACAGGAGGAGCAGCCAGAGGAGGTAGTTAAAGCGGGTACTATGACAATATTTAAAAGACATGTGGATGGGTACGCGGAAAGGAAAGGTTTAGAGGAATATGGGTCAAATGCGGGCAGGTGATGTAGATTAAGCATCTTGGTTGGCATGGGCAAGTTGGGCCAAAGGGCCTGTTTCAATGATGTATGACTCTATAAATGATTTATTACTATTTAATATTGTTGTCATCACGGCACAAACTGTTACCTCATTGTCTTGTCTACATCTGGACAACAAGTGTTTGCAGGCGATGCATCCATTATTGTGTCGGAAGGAATTGTAGATGCTGGTTTGCACTGAAAAAAGACACAAAATGCAGGAGAAACTCAGCGGGTTTTTGAAGAAGGGTCTTGATCCAAAATGTCACCTATTCCTTTTCTCCAGAGATGCTGCCTGACCCGCTGAGTTACTCCAGCACTTTGTGCCCACTTGATGAGATTCTAATTCCCGGTCCATCTCCGTTTTAATGCAAACATAGAAACATAGAAAATAGGTGCAGGAGGAGGCCATTCGGCCCTTCAAGCCAGCACCGCCATTCATTGTGATCATGGCTGATCGTTCCCTATCAATAACCCGTGCCTGCCTTCTCCCCATATCCCTTGACTCCACTAGCCCATAGAGCTCTATCTAACTCTCTCTTAAATCCATCCAGTGACTTGGCCTCCACTGCCCTCTGTGGCAGGGAATTCCATAAATTCACAACTCTCTGGGTGAAAACATTTTTTCTCACCTCAGTCTTAAATGACCTCCCCTTTATTCTAAGACTGTGGCCCCTGGTTCTGGACTCGCCCAACATTGGGAACATTTCTCCTGCATCTAGCTTGTCCAGTCCTTTTATAATTTTATATGTTTCTATAAGATCCCCCTCATCCTTCTAAACTCCAGTGAATACAAGCCTAGTCTTTTCAATCTTTCCTCATATGACAGTCCCGCCATCTCAGGGATCAGTCTCGTGAACCTACGCTGCACTGCCTCAATCACAAGGATGTCCTTCCTCAAATTAGGAGACCAAAACTGTACACAATACTCCAGATGTGGTCTCACCAGGTGCCTATACAACTGCCGAAGAACCTCTTTACTCCTATACTGAAATCCTCTTGTTATGAAGGCCAACATTCCATTAGCTTTCTTCACTGCCTGCTGTATCTGTAAGCCAGCTTTCAGTGACCGGTGTACAAGGACACCCAGGTCTCGCTGCACCTCCTCCTTACCTAACCTAACCTAACCCCATTGAGAAAATAATCTGCCCCCTTGTATTTGCCGCCAAAGTGGATAACCTCACATTTATCTATATTATACTGCATCTGCCATGCATCTGCCCACTCACTCAACCTGTCCAGGTGACCCTGCAACCTCCTAACATCCTCTTCACAGTTCACACTGCCACCCAGCTTTCTGTCATCCGCAAACTTGCTAGTGTTGCTCCTAATTTCCTCTTCCAAATCATTAATATATATGGTAAACAGTTGCGGCCCCAACACCGAGCCTTGCGGCACTCCACTCACCACTGCCTGCCATTCTGAAAAGGACCCGTTCACTCCTACTCTTTGCTTCCGGTCTGCCAACCAATTTTCTATCCATGTCAACACCCTACCCCCAATACCATGTGCTCTAATTTTAGTCATCAGTCTCCTGTGCGGGACCTTATCAAAGGATTTCTGAAAGTCTAGATACACTACATCCACTGGAACACCTTCATCCATTTTACTTGTCACATCCTCAAAAAACTCCAGAAGATTAGTCAAGCATGATTTCCCTTTCATAAATCCATGCTGACTTGGACTAATCCTTTTACTGCTATCCAAATGCCCCATTATTACCTCTTTAATAATTGACTCCAGCATCTTTCCCACCACCGAAGTCATGCTAACTGGTCTGTAATTCCCCGTTTTCTCTCTCGCTCCTTTCTTGACTTCACAATGGGTGAGTGCATCTGGACATCTGAAATATTTGTGATCCACTTGATCATGAAGATCAAATAAATACTCAAAGAAATACTCCTTGCGCAGCCTGTTGTTTGAATATTGATCTGCTTTCTCTCCCTTTGAAGTAAAGGACATTCGCCACTGCAAAATAATGAGCTTCCTACATGTGATTAGAATGGCTGAAGTAGGAAAATGGCTGATCCCCCATCTTCAAATCTTAACCTTGAAGTTAAAAGAGCAAAATTTCAATATTTATGAATTTTTGATAATTGTAAGATCTGTGAATTTTGATTTGCATTAAAGAGTATATTTCAGTTAAAGGTTGCACAGAACTACCAGCCAAGTATCAATTAGTTTTCTTTTGTTTATATCTCCAACTCTGGTGTTTCTTCTGCCAAGGAACACAGTGGGACAAGAGGAGTGTCGTCGATGAATGTTGGCCTTGCCAAACTTTGCCACATTCCCTGACTGAATAAAACAGATTCTAAAGAGAGACACAAAAACCTGGAGTTAAAAATAGACACAAAAACCTTGCTCAGTATGAAGAAGGGTCGCGACCTGAAACGTCACCCATTCCTTCTCTTCAGAGATGCTGCCTGTCCTGCTGAGTTACTCCAGTTTTTTGTGCCTATCTTCAGTTTAAACCAGCACCTGCAGTTCCTTCCTAAAACAGATTCTAACTACATTACCCTCCCTCTCTCCCTTCTCCCCCATATAACTTACTCCCCTCTTCCCCTCACTCCCCCTCCACTCATCGCCTAAGCCCCACCTGGGCTCGCACCTATTTCTACGCTCCCCCTTCCACCCACAGTCATTCCTCTAGCTTCACAATTCCACAATTTGCAACTCTTCAAACTTTTTGTCTCCCACCTTCTTCTGTCTTTTCATACTCTGGCCTTTGACCAACTATCTGTCTATCAAAAAAAACCCTCCTCACTTGTATCAACCTATTATGTGCCTGGCTTTGCCCTGCCCCTCCTCCTGTTCAGCTTTCCTTCCTTTCCTACAAACAGTGTGAAGAAGGGCCCTGACCCAAAACGTCACCTATCCATGCCCCAGTGGCATTGTCTTTCTTGAAACTGCAGCAGGGGAACACAGCTAGCAGGGAGGCACTCCACTTGGAAGGGAAATACTCTTATTTATTCATCCTGCCCCTGCCTCTTCCTCCATGTTTGGGGGGGGGCACCTCAAACATTCCCTGAGTTGACTTCCCAATGATTTCCTTGCCTAAACTTCAGCTTCCACACTCCATAACCTCTCCGCAGTCAAAGCTTCACTCCTACTTTCTGAACCTGCACTCCTAAACGGACAGACTGCAATGGGGAAGGTGCAGAGAAGATGCACCAGTCTTGCAATGGGGGGGGGGGGGGGGGGGGGGGGGGGGGGTTGAGGTGGGGGGGAGGAAGAGGATGGAATGTTGCAAATATGTGGGGAATCAGTCGGGATTGTTCTCCATGGAGCAGAGGGGGCTCAGAGGGTTCCTGATGGAGCTGAACAAAACGACGAGGTGCATAGACAGGGTATTCAGCAAGAAACCTTTCCCCATGGCAGAGGTGTCCGAGTCAAGAAGACACGTGTTTAAGAGTTTTAGTGGGGAACTGAAGGAAATCATTTTCATCCAGAATCTGAGTAGGTGCTGGAGACACGGACTCTCACAACACTTCAGAAGCATGTGGGTGAGCACTTGAATTGCAAAAGCTTAGAAGGCTTTAAGCCATGTGCTGATAAACGAGATCAGTGTAGATTGGTACTTGATGCTCAGCATGAAAATGGTAGGCCAAAGGGCCTGTTTCTGTGCTGTAACTATGATCCAATCATTTATCCCAAGTCGCAGTCACTGTTCACTCACATTCGCCCCCAGTGCAGAATCATCTCAAATCTAACATTCTGAACTCCCTGCAGTCTGCTCAGTCCCTGTTCACCACCAAGCTATCACCTCCCATCAAGATACCAGGATGGAAATG
Source organism: Amblyraja radiata (assembly GCF_010909765.2). NCBI lineage: Eukaryota > Metazoa > Chordata > Chondrichthyes > Rajiformes > Rajidae > Amblyraja > Amblyraja radiata. The sequence continues at coordinate 12,918,952 of NC_045967.1, read as the reverse complement.
CCAAATACTAGAGGGCATAGCTTTAAGGTGAGAGCTGTAACAGTTCAAAGAAGATGATGAGGGCAAGTAATTTTATGCAGAAATAGGTGGGTGTCTGGAATGTGTTGCCAGGGGTAATGGTGGAGACAGGTACAATAGTGGTGTTTAGAAAGCTTTGAGATAGGCACATGGATATGCAGGGGATTGAGGGATGAGGATCACATGCATGCAGATGAAATTAGTTTATCTTAATGTCATGTTTGGCACAGACATTGTAGGCTAAGGGGCTGTTCCTCTGCGTACTGTTCTATGTTCTCTGTTCTAGTTCCATTCTCTTGGGCATCCCATATTCTATTCCAAGCCTAACATCCTGAAATACCCTTTTTAAGGTTTCCAGACAGGCTCAAGACTGTCGTTAAAGCCTTTTATGCCACCCTGAGATTAGTTTGTTTGGCTTTGTGACATGATTCTGTGCATTGCCTTTGGATATTGTGTTGCGTTAAAGGTGCAATGGAAATGTTTGCAAGGATTGAAAATGAGCAGCTGCTTTAGCTGTGGCACTGTGCCACTTCTCAAGCATGTCGGTCAATGAAAATAAATTAAACATTTTTGCCATGATTTAGTTTAGTTTAGTTTATTGTCACATTTACCGAGGTACAGTGAAAAGCTTTTTGGTGCATTCTATCCAGTTAGTAGATAGACTATACAAGATTACAATTGAGCCATCCACAGTGTACAGATACAGGATAAAGGGAATAATGTTTAGTTCAAGATAGTCCAGTAAAGTCCGATTAAAGTTATCCCAATGGTCTCCAATGAGGTAGATGGTAGGTCAGGACAGCTCTCTAATTGGTGATAGTGTAAATTGCTCGTATCTAAGCCTCCCCCCAGTCTAGTTTCAGTAAAAACACTGAATCAAGCACTTGAACAACTAATCTTTATTTTAACAAAAGCGCATTACAGTTCAACTACTGTACCTATCCCACCGCGGGTTTGGTCCTCGTATCTGCCTGATCAAGCCCTCTAGGCCTCGCTCAAACAGAGACACTCCAGAAAGTCACGCAGTCCCAAGCGCTCTCCCAGAAGATCGATGCTGGACCTCGTGTTAGCGGACTTTTATATGTCCCGGGACATCAAGGGACCGAACCACATGGGGGTGGTCTCTTAATAATCCAATTACAGATATCGATTAACCCCATACATAACAGACATTTCCCTAACCCAATAATACAGCAGCTCAATACATTGTATTCAAACCGGACTTCTCAAGGAAGCCAACTTTGAAACATTTACCCTGATCTGCAAGAAACCCAGACAAGGCTCAATACCTCATCCAATCAACACTCGGCAAAGTAGAACTATTTACTAGAATTATTTACAATTATTTACAAGGTGCATGTCTGGTTTGCAGCCATCCAATCCATTCTATGCATTTTGCACCTAATTGACAGGATCTGCAGATGCTCTTACTCTCTTCTTGAAACTTGTATCTAGGCTCGAGACGCACTGGCACCATTCCGCAGCTTGTCCCAGCTCTGCAGAGAGCAATTCCAAATTGACCAAATCTCCCAGCAGCCCTGAAGCTTTTACCCCATTTTAAAGTCCTAGCCTCTCCAATTTGGCCAGGATTAACAATAGAATGGTTCAGTTGCCTGATAATGGCTGGGCAGAAGCTGACCCCGAGTAGATGGAGTCACAGGAAGGGAGGTTGGTTTGGGTGAAGGTCTTCCAATCCATGCTGTGATGCATCGTGATTTTCTATGCTGCATCTGTAGGATCGTTATCTCAGCCACGTATCCAACTTTACCATCTGCCAAGGCAATCTAAGTGCAAGTTCTTTCAGTGAAAGACAGTACCCTTCGGTAATAAAGGTTTTGTTTTATCAACTTTAATGCCAGTGTTCTTGTTAGACCAAGGCGTGACTTTCCAATGCTACCTTCCATTGACCATTCGACTATTTGATGTATGATGTATGATGGGCAGCCAATATGAACTGCCTGTTCTGTACTTCTACAGAAAGTTAAACTTAGCACCTAAGCCTGAATTGGATCCCATTTACTGAAACAGAAAGGTAAAACAGTACTTCCTCCATTAATCAGTCTGAAGAAGACACCTGAACTGAAACGTCACCTACCCATGTTCTCCGAAGAAGCACAAAGTGTGGCACAATGGTACAGCGGTAGATTTGCTGCCTTACAGCACAAGAGTCCCAGGTTCAATCCTGACTACCGGTGCTGTCTGTACAGAGTTTATTTGTCCTCCCTGTGACCACATGGGTTTTTTGCGGGTGCTCCGGTTTCCTCCCACACTCCAAAGACCTCTTGGTTTGTCAGTTATAAATTATATTGTTAATTACAAATTGTCCCCAATGTGTAGGATAGTGCTAATGTACGGGTGGGTGATTGCTGGTCAGCAAGGACTCAGTCGGCAGAAGGGGCAGTTTCCACGCTGTATCTCCATTATCGCCACTTGGTCATCTGTTGCTGGCCTTGATTTGTTCTGGCCTTTTCCTTCCTCCAGTTCCCTCACCTCTACTTTCAGTCTGAAGGAGGATCAGAGCCGAAATGTCACCCATCCCTTTCTCCAAAGATGCTGCCTGACACACTGAGTTACTCCAGAACGTTTATCTTTTTTTATAAACGGAATCTGCCGTTCCTTGGATCTCCGCCTCTGTTAACATCGATTGATTCCTTTACTGCCTCCCATTCAATTAAATCCCCCCCCCCCCCCCCCCCCCCCCCCCCCCCACCCCCACCCACTCTGCACCCTCAATCACACTTATTGCTGTGGTATAAAGATGAAAATGCACTTCCATAAATCTTTCTGCTCTCTAAATAAATGGAAGATTATTGCAAATTTGCTTGCAGATATGAATCAACAAACAATGTCAACATATCCATGATCCTCAAGGTCTGGCTGTTTTAATCCCGTGTAATGGTATGTAAACTGGTGTCATGGCTTTGCTGTCTTCTTAAGAAGGTCAACATTTTTAAAGCCACAAGCTTGCTATCGCAATCCATATCCGTCCAAATTCCTCCAGCTAGGCACAAATAAGAATATAAATATTGTTAATAATTGAATTGTTTCAGGATTGGAAAGTGAAGTAGAATTGTGATACTTATTTGAAATTTAAAGCAGGTTTTTGCACAGTCAAAATGAATAATTGAATCTATAAATTAACTGACAAAAAAAAAAGACTTATTGTCCTGGAAGCCGCACGGTGGAATTAAAGATTAAATGGACATATACAGTTTACTCATTAGTCACTAATACATCAGACTCATTCTCAATATAACACCAGGAACCTCCTATATAAAAAAGAAAATTGTTTCTTTGACAGCACCAGATACCACTATGAATTAGAGAAGAGATGAATAATTCTCAGCTAAACTGCAGCTAAAGAAATCACTTTACAATCGTTTCAAAATGGCAGGTAATTTATAACATAATTTATATCACATAGGTGATGTGGGAAATGTTTCAGTAGGTCTTTGGAACTTCATGCCAACTTGCACAGTCGATGGATAGTAATCAAACCGTGAGATTAGTCATTGTGAATTGACCCCAATCAGATTCTGATTCAGAATTCAGATTTAAGTTCAAATTAATTTACCGTCATATGCAGCAAGGTGCAATGGAATTACAGTACGTGTTCCCACAGAATAAACATACTGTAGCGGCGCCTGCTGGCGCACGCAGGTATCGAGCCCGGCGTTCGGAAGCCGCGGTCACGTGACTCAGGAGGGGTTGTTGGTTTTGCGCGGTTTTCGCTTTCGCGCGGCAGTTGAGCGACTGACCACCGTTGTGGCCAGTCGCATGTGTGTACAGCTGTCAACCATAAAACAATTTCGCAATAAAATCTGTTAAAATCAACTGGTGGTCGTCTCTGCACCGCTAAAATACAATAATGAGAAAGACAATACCAAATTCGATAAAGGTGCAAAATAACAGAATTGTACAAGATTGTAGTGCAATCTGAAGCAGTGCAAAGAAACATTCAATTACAATAACAAGATGAGGTGAAATTATGTGATGGCATAGAGGCACAGAGCTACTGCCTCACAGTGTCAGAGAACTGGGTTGGATCCTGACCGGCGGTGCTGTCTGAACAGAGTTTGTATGTTCTCCCTGTGACCACCTGGGTTTTCTCCGGGTGCTCCAATTAATAGGAGTAGTATGCGTGGGTGTTTGATGGCTAGCATGGGCTTGATGGGTTGAAGGGCCTGCCTCCCTGCTGTATCCTTATTTAACTATGACATTCTCAACAGTGGCACTTGAAGATGACAAAAGTTCAGTTGTGAAGGAACTACTTAGGTAACTGCCGTTTAGACTTACAGAAAATGCCACACAGCTGGATGCGAGAGAGGGAACGCTGTGGCAGTCAAACTGATGTTTCTGCCCCTGGGACCAGGAATAAGCCGGCAAATATCTTCTCAGGTGGCTTGGAATATGCAGTGGTATTAAAGCTTAATCCTGTGGTAACCTTCAAGCAATTGAAAGTGCCATCACTGTTCAGGAAGGTATCTGCTTGGAACAGATGGCAGGACATGTGTAAGAAAGAACTGCAGATGCTGGTTTAAAACGAAGGTAGACAATAAAGCTGGAGTAACTCAGCGGGTGAGGCAGCATCGCAGGAAGGAATGGGTGATGTTTCGGATCAAGACCCTTCTTCAGTCTGAAGTGGGTCTCGACCCGAAACGTCGCCCATTCCTTCTCTCCAGAGATGTTGCCTCACCCAATAATTAATACAATTGGTCTATTAAGATATGTTTTATGCTCAATGTTATTTATGCAGAATCATTCAACAATTGCTGCTGTGAATCACAGTTCAAGTCCCACAGAGAAAACATTACTAGCCATCATTTTGAAGGTAATTTGAAAATCAATTCACCTGACTAACATGTTTTTTCTTAGGATAGATAAAAAAAGCTGGATTAACTCAGCAAGCCTTTGAGCCTTCTCCGCTGTGAAACCTGATTGGGTGGAAAAATCTATGATATTCTTCAGTAAAAGTTATGTTGACTTGAATCTTAATCAGAGTTCTTCAGCAACGGAGGCAAAAGGTGAGCAGCTTCGAGGGCCCATGAACTCTACCTACCAGATGGTTTCATCTAGTTCAGGGATACAGCATGGAAACAGGGCTTTCAGCCCACCGAGTCCATGCTGACCAGCTCACACTAGTTCTATGTAGAAACAAAGAACTGCAGATTCTAGTTAAAACACAAAAGGACACAAAGACTGAAGTAGGTGCTGGACCTGAAATGTCACCTATCAATGTTCTCCAGAGATGTTGCCTGACCCGCTGAGTTATTCCAGCACATTGGGTCCTTTTACACACTGGTTCTATGTTATTCCACTTTCGCATCCACTCCCTACACACTAGGGCCGCACATCTTTGGGATGTGGGAGGTAACACACGCGGTCAGGGAGGGGGAGATCGTGCAAATTCCACGCAGACTGAGGTCAGGTTTGAACCAGGGTCTCTGTCTCTGTGAAACAGCAGTTCTACCAGCTGTGCCACTGTGCCACCACTGTGGTGTCGGCTACTGTGACTGTCACAGATTAGAATGGCCCTTAGGGAATGCATGAAATTACTAGTTTATATATATACAGTAACCTTTCATGTAACCATTTTGATACAACAGCCTCCCATTGTAACATTGCATGAAACACCAGGGGCCACATGCCATTGAGTATTACTCTTGTTAAAATTCCACCTTGTTCTAAGGATAACAGTGACACTATTCAAAAGCACTCTTCATGGTCTGTAACTTCTTCGGGTTGTGCTGATGCTGAGTAAAGTTCATAATATTTACTCTCGCAAAACACTGAAGGAATTCAGAGGATCAGGCAGCATCTGTGGATGGAATGGAGAAGTGACATTTCTGGTCGGGACAAATCTTCAGACTCTCTATAGTGGTCTATAAAATCATGAATGACATAGACACACTCCACACATATAAGCACCCATGGTCAGGATCGAACCTGGGTCTCTGGTGCTGTAAGGCAGAAGCTCTACTGCTACGCCACCGTGCCGCTCAGTAACTTGAGTTTGACACAATTGTATTTATGTATAGCATTATCTGATTTGATAGGATAACATACAAAGCGAAGCTTTTCACTGTACCACAGTGCAGGTAACAATAATTAACCACACCTATTCTATTTCCCATCTAATTAAATCTATTCTCCAGGGTTGTTTTTTAATATAGCAATTCTTTTAAAATAAGCTAAAGACACTCATATATCAAAGTTAAGTGCAGCAGTGCCAAAGTTTAGAAATACCATTAGTTCTGCTATAAATAGATACAAAGTGCTGAAGTAACAGAGCAGGTCAGGCAACATCTCTGGAGAAAATGGATAGGTGACGTTTCTGGTCGGGCCCTTCTTCAGATTGCTATAACATGTGTTTCCATACTGCAAATTAAATATAAAACAATTGCTCAATTAGTGAACACCATTTGCATCGTACAGGTTGAATTGGTACCAAATTTTGACCAGGAAATGGAGAACCACATAAAAGTCACTTTTTTTAAATTGACAAGCAGAAAAAAAGCTATATTGCAAACAAAAACAGTGCAGAGAAAAAAATGTTAACATGTACTGTAACCTCCCCATGGTAATCTGACACCATTGTCTCTTAAGAACACAGTCTGTCAGTTTCACCACAGGTAATCATTGAAATTGACCAGCAATCACTTCAATTGATACTCTTGCAATGATATGCTATTAAACAATTTAACATAAAACCTTTAGCATTTTCAGTTTACTGTAACAAACTTTCTTATTGTATGTCTGAAATACTTCCACCTCACCCCCTTCTCCCCTCTAACACACTTGTTTTTATAACATGGTTTTTTGTAATCTTATATATTACTAAAAGTCTGATCTTGACCTCTTGGCACACTGTGGTGTGATTTCCGAGAGAACGCCGCCACCTATGACTGTCCTTTTTGGCCACCTCGCTCAGAACCCCCCTTTGCCTTTCGGGACCGGAGGACTTTTCCCATTGATGAAAAATCAGAGAGATATTAATGTTTTTAAAAGATTTGCCATTCTCTCTGCTGCCCCTGCTGGTGGGAGGGGGAGGGACTATAAAACCTGTGTGTGTGCCTCACTCAGTCTCTTCAAGATGGCGGAAGTCAGAGGGTCACGTTTCTCTGAGCTGTGAATAACACTGAACACATGTCAACTCAACTGTGAGTGCCCTTAATGTGGTTCTAAAATGCATGCAAAAAGTGTCTATTGGTTCTAAAATGCTTGCAAAAAGTGTCTATTGGTTCTAAAATGTTGGCAAAAAGTGTCTCTTTTGGTTCTAAAATGCTTACAAAAAGTGTCTATTGGTTCTAAAATGCTTGCAAAAAGTGTCTATTGGTTCTAAAATGCTTGCAAAGAGTGTCTCTATTGGTTCTAAAATGCTTGCAAAGAGTGTCTCTATTGGTTCTAAAATGCTTGCAAAGAGTGTCTATTGGTTCTAAAATGCTTGCAAAGAGTGTCTATTGGTTCTAAAATGCTTGCCAAAAGTGTCTCTATTGGTTCTAAAATGCTTGCAGAAAGTGTCTTGTTTTGGTTCTACAATGCTTGCAGAAAGTGTCTTTTTTGGTTTTTCAATGGTTGCTGAAAGTGTCTATTGGTTCTAAAATGCTTGCAGAAAGTGTCTCGATTGGTTCTAAAATGCTTGCAGAAAGTGTCTCTATTGGTTCTAAAATGCTTGCAGAAAGTGTCTCTATTGGTTCTAAAATGCTTGCAAAAAGTGCCTCTATTGGTTCTCAAATGCTTGCAAAAAGTGTCTATTGGTTCTAGAATGCTTGCAAAAAGTGTGTCTATTGGTTCTAAAATGCTTGCAAAAAGTGTCTATTGGTTCTAAAATGCTTACAAAAAGTGTCTCTATTGGTTCTAAAATGCTTGCAAAAAGTGCCTCTAATGGTTCTAAAATACTTGCAAAAAGTGTCTCAATTGGTTCTAAAATGCTTGCAAAAAATGTATCTATTGGTTCTAAAATGCTTGCAAAGTGTCTATTGGTTCTAAAATGCTTGCAAAGAGTGTGTCTATTGGTTCTAAAATGCTTGCAAAGAGTGTGTCTATTGGTTGTAAAATGCTTGCAAAAAGCCTCTATTGGTTCTAAAATGCTTGCAGAAAATGTCTCTTTTGGTTCTACAACGCTAGCAGAAAGTGTCTTTTTTGGTTCTACAATGCTTGCAAAAAAAAAAGAATAAAAATGGACACAACATATTATAGAGTTCAACACAAACATCCCCCCACAGCAGAATCAAAACATTTCCACTGTGGGGGAAAGGCACCAGAAACTTAAGTCCTCTTCCTCTGTGAAACACCCGAGGTCGGGGCCCATTTATGGCCGTGCAGCCAGTCCGTTGATTTTCAGGGCCCACTTGCCGTAAAGATGGAACATCGGCGTCGGGTGAAACATTCCTCAGCGGCTTGGAAAAGTCTGGAGCGGCTGTCCCCTCCCCGGAGACAGGAGACCGGGGCACTCGTAGTCCTCAGGCCGCGCCGGTTGGAGCTCCAACCCCGGCGAACTTGATCCCTGGCTCTGTGGCGCTCCAAATCCAGCGCCGCCCGCGGCCGGACGCCCGCAGCCCCAGCTCCGCGATGTTGGGAGTCGACGGCCAAAGCGCTCCGGAGCTTACCGCACGGCGACCCGGTATGGTATCGCCCGCTCTGTGTTGGTATCCCAGCGCTGTGCCACCGCCGCTGAAGCTGTAGTCCCGGCCGGTCCCGACAGGAAAACGCCGCTCCAGTTTCGGTGGTAGGCCGCGAGGACGGAGCGAAGAAACAGCACGGAGGGATGCTGCCTCTCCGACCAAGTAGGAGACTAAGAATAAAGTTTCCCCCTTCCCCACCCCCACCCCCCACATAGAAGACCTCCACTAACATTTTTTAACATGACTTAAAATAAAATAAAATAAAGAAAGGTGTAGAGACGGACTGCGGGCAGGCTGCCATACACAGACGGCGCCCACTCCCGCACATCCGCGCGTGTGCAAGTGTGTGCGTGTGTGCGTGTGTACGTGTGCGTGTGTACGTGTGTGTGTGTGTGTGTGTGTGTGTGTGTGTGTGTGTGTGTGTGTGTGTGTGTGTGTGTGTGTGTGTGTGTGTGTGTGTGTGTGTGTGTCTGTGTCTGTGTGTGTGTCTGTGTGTGTGTGTGTGTGTGTGTGTGTGGCTTGGCGTGCACAATTTCTTCTAAATGCTGTGAAATTGGCTTGGTGTGCTGTGAGGTTGGACTTGCAGCCTGCACACCATGATGACTTTTGAGGTAAATTCTCAAATTCTCAATTTGACCGCTTAATCTCTCTATATTAAAATTGTCTTTTTTTAATATCAAAAGCAAAGTGTTATCAAGAGGCAGTGAGCAGCAGAACACAGCAAGAGACACAACAACAAAAAACTTAATAAATCTCATCTATAACATTTAAATTGTTATATTTTAAGTCATTCACATTTTAAACTTTAAATAAATCCTTTTTCCACTTGCCATGCCTGCGTGCTCTTCATCACAATAGTAACCTAATAGGCAGGAATGGTTGCGCTGTCAGATAGCTACTAAGAGTGCATGCGGGGGGGGGGGGGGGGGAGGAGAGAGATTGAGGGGAGATGGACTGAATGCGGGTGGGGGAGGGGAATGGCATGGAGCAGAGTGGGGGGTGAAGGGAGGACGGGTGACTGAGTGAACTGCCACCACCAGCCATGAGTGACTGGGCTGCCAGCCCACCAGCCATGAGTAAGTAAAATGCCAGCCCACCAGCTGTAAGTGACTGAAGTGCCAGCCCACCACCCATGACTTAGTGAACTGCCAGCCCATCTGCCATGACTCACTGAACTGCAAGTCCAAGAATCCATTCAGCCCACAATGTCCATACTAGCCCTCTGGAAACCAGTCCCTTCAGCGCACAACAGACTGAGTGACTGAGCTGCCCAGCCAGAGTGACTGAGCTGCCCAGCCAGAGTGACTGAGCTGCCCGGCCAGAGTGACTGAGCTGCCCGGCCAGAGTGACTGAGCTGCCCGGCCAGAGTGACTGAGCTGCCAGCCCAAGAATCCATTCAGCCCACAATGTCCATACTAGCCCTCTGGAAACCAGTCCCTTTGACCCACAACACACATACTAGCACTACCCCCCCCCCCACCCACTACACCCCCCCCCCCCCCCCCCACTGGCCAGCAATATTTGAATAGGTGCAGAGGTGGAATATTGCATTGGGGGACCAGCCCTCCCGTGTGAAGCTGGGACCCAACGGGTCCCACTTAGTCTAGTAGGTTCTAAGGATCTCAACTATTGTATTATAACAGACCTATCTGGGCAAAAAGAAAAGTGGTGATGACAACAGAAGGACATTGAAATAATAATGAAACAGAGTGAATTTACAAAATGTGAAATGTTGGTCATAAAAATCACAGTCGAAACTGACTGATACGTTATAAAGGGGATGCCAGAACAATGAGATTCACAAATATCTGAAGATGACATAACTAGCAGAAAAAAGCTGTTGAAAGGTATAAGTTGTATGGAACCCTTGGCTATAATAGCAGCAGAGCAGAACATGAAAGCAATAAAGTCATAGCAAACTACACAAAGCACTGGTTGAGCTCCGAGCACCATGTGTTGGAATAACCTTAAAGTAGTCTTGGAGAAACTGAAGAATTTGCTGGTTTCTTCCTCCTTAGAACGATTTAAAAGAGATGTTCGAATGTCATGAACAACTCAGAGAGAGTTCCTGAGGAGAAAGGAGAAAGAATTCTCAGCGGGGGAAGAGATGGTGATCAAACAGCAGATTAAAAATAATTGATAAAAAAGCACAGAAGCAACACAAAACACTCTTTTAACACAGTGGGTTGTAGAAATATAGATTTCAGTACCTGTAAAGAAAGTGAGAGATTTTGTTTCTGTAATTTTCAAGAGGGAATTGAATAAATACGCGGAGCTAAATGTTACACAGAAAATATTGAATGCTGGCTACAGAAAAGTGGAGAGTGAGTCAAATATAGTTAGAGTCACAGATTCACTTATATAGTCATTGTCATGCAGCATGGAAACAGCCCTTTGGCCCAACATGTCCATGTACATCAAGATGCCCCATCTAACCTAGTCCTATTTATCCACGTTTGGCCTATCTTTCCAACCCATTCATGTCCTGTCTGTCTTTTAGTTTGGTTTGATTTAGTTTATTATTGTCACATGTACTGAGGTACAGTGAAAAGCTTTTGTTTGTGGGCTATCCAGTCAGGGAAAAAGACTAAACGATCACTATCAAGCCGTCCGCAGTGCATAGATAAAGGATAAAGGGTATAGCTATTAATGCAAGATAAAGTCAGAGTAAGGACAGTTCAAAGGTACCCGATGAGGGAGATGGGAGATCAGGGTCACACTCTAGCTTATGAGAGGACCGCTCTGTTGCCTGGTAATAGCTGGGAAGGAACTGTCCCTGAATCTGGAAGTGGTGCGTTTTCCAAGTTCTCTACCTCTTGGCTGATGGGAGAGGAGAGAAGAGGGAGTGACTGAGGTGCGATTGGTCCTTGATTATGCTGGCAGCCTTGCCAAGGCAAGTGTATATGGAATCAATGGATGGGAGGTTGGTTTACGTGATGGTCTGGGCTACGTACACAACTCACCCTTCACTCTACCTATTGTACTTCAAGAATCACCAGCGTTTAATTATTACAGGTAAGGACAACGGAACAATGAAATTCTTACTTGCAGCAGAATAACAGGCCTGTAAAAACTCTGCTCAGAGGCAACATAATAAACAAAAAAATAAAAACAAATTAAAAACTCCAATATCGATGCAAGTCCTTAGCACAACCAAGAAGGCAGCTTGGCTTGAGTACGGCTTGATTGTATAATATTATCTGATTTGATTGGATAGCATGCAAAACAAAGCTTTCCATTGTACCTCGGCACACACGATAGTTGTAAACTTAAACCTAAACCTAAACATTTTCTAATCAGAGTTTCATAACATTCTGCCACAGGAATTAAACTCATTGAGGCAGTGACATGTGTTGAGGGCAAAGCAGTTTAGATCTTCTGAATCCTTGATTCCATGTCAATAAAGACAAATGGTGCCCAGTTGACAATAGCCCAGCACAGCACAGCTATTCTGTTCAGTAACCATGGTTCCCACCAACAGTTCTACTGCAGAACATATCCTGAGATCAGATCAAGTCAAGTCAAGAGAGTTTATTGTCATGTGTTCCAGATAGGACAATGAAATTCTTGCTTGCTGCAGCACAACAGAATATTGTACGCAAAAAATACAGAACAGTTCAGATCAATATACACATAAATAAGCAGATAAAGTGCAATAGGCTGTTACAGTTCAGAGTGTTTGTTGGCGAATTTAATAGCCTGAAGGCTGTGGGGAAGAAGCTGTCCCTGAACCTGGATGTAACAGATTTCAGGCTCCTGTACCTTCTGCCCGATGGTAGCGGAGAGATGAGTGCGTGGCCAGGATGGTGTGGGTCCTTGATGATGTTGGCTGCCTTTTTGAGGCAGCGACTGGGTTAGACCCCTTAGATGGTGGGGAGGTCAGAGCCGATGATGGACTGGGCAGTGCTTACAACATTCTGCATCCTTTACCGCTCCTGGACGCTCAAGTTGCTGAACCAAGCCACGATGCAACCAGTCAGCATGCTCTCTACTGTGCACCTGTAGAAGTTCGAGAGAGTCCTCTTTGACATACTGACTCTCCGTAGTCTTCTCAGGAAGTAGAGGAACTGATGTGCTTTCTTTATGATTGCATCAGTGTGCTTGGACCAGGAAAGATCTTCGGAAATGTGCACGCCCAGGAATTTGAAGTTCTTGACCCTTTCCACCATCGTCCCGTTGATATAAACAGGATTGTGGGTCCCTGTCCTACCCCTTCCAAAGTCCACAATCAATTCCTTGGTTTTGCTGGTGTTGAGAGCCAGGTTATAGTGCTGGCACCATTTGGTCAATCGGATCATAAGAAGAAAAGAACAAATTGCTTCATTATGTATGATTTACCTTATCATAAACTGTTAATGCTGCAAGGACATTTATCTGTTGGGTAATGTATCCATGTTAATCTCCCCTGCAGATTTGTGAATTTGTGTATCCTAATGTGTATTTGTCTATGCCCTGAATGTAAGCTGAATGTAATGCGTTTCTTAATTTGAGACCATTGAAAGACCAATTACCATTGAATTTAAACATCAGTTTTCCATTACAGGTAGACACAAATTGCTGGAGTAACTTAGCGAGTCAGCAGCATCTCTGGAGAGAAGGAATGGGTGATGTTTCGGGTCGAGACCCTTCTTCAGGCTGATGTCAGGGGAGGGGGGCGGGACAGAGATAGAATGTAGTCGGAGACAGTAAGACTGGTGGGAGAACTGGGAAGGAGGAGGGGATAGAGAGGGAAAGGAAGGGCTGTCTGAAATTAGAGAAGCCAATGTTCATACCGCTGGAGTGTAAACTACCCAAGCGAAATAAGAGGTGCTGTTCCTCCAATTTGTGCTAAGCCTCACTCTGACAATGGAGGAGGCCCAGGACAGAAAGGTCAGATTGGGAATGGAAGGGGCAGTTTAAGTGCTGAGCCACTGGGAGATCAGTAGGTTAAGACGGACTGAGCGGAGGTGTTCAGCGAAACGATCGGCGAGCCTGCGCTTTGTCTCACCGATGTAGAGAAGTTGACACCTGGAACAGCGGATACAGTAGATGAGGTTGGAGGAGGTGCAAGTGAACCTCTGCCTCACCTGGAAAGACTGTTTGGGTCCTTGGATGGAGATGAGGGGGGAGGTAAAGGGACAGGTGTTGCATCTCCTGCGGTTGCAGGGGAAAGTACCTGGGGAGGGGGTGGTTTGGGTGGGAAGGGACGAGTTGAGCAAGGAGTTTCGGAGGGAACAGTCTCTGTGGAAAGCATAAAGGGGTGGAGGTGGGAAGATGTGGCCAGTAGAGGGGTCCCGTTGGAGGTGGCGAAAATGTTGGAGGATTATATGCTGTATGCGACGGCTGATGGGGTGGAAGGTGAGGACAAGGGGAATTCTCTCCTTGTTACGAATGGGGGGAGGGGAGCAAGAGTGGAGCTGCGGGATATCGAGGAGACCTTATTGAGATCCTCATCTATAATGGAAGAGGGGAACCTCCGTTTCCTAAAGAATGATAACATCTCCGATGCCCTGGTATGGAACACGTCATCCTGGGCGCAAATGCAGCGTAGACGGAGGAATTGGGAGTAGGGGATAGAGTCTTTACAGGAAGCAGGGTGGGAAGAAGTGTAATCAAGATAGCTATGGGAGTCAGTAGGTTTGTAGTAGATGTCGGTCAATAGTCTGTTTCCTGTGATGGAGACGGTGAGATCTAGAAACGGTAGGGAGATGTCGGAGATGGTCCAAGTGAATTTGACTGCAGGATGGAAATTAGTGGTGAAGTTGATGAAGTCAGTGAGTTCTGCATGGGTGCAGGAGGTAGCACCACTGCAGTCATCAATGTAGAGGAGGTAGAGTTCGGGGATAGGGCCAGTATACGCCTGGAACAGTGATTGTTCGACGTACCCTACAAAGAGGCAGGCATAGCTGGAGCCCATGCGAGTGTTCATAGCTACACCTTGGATTTGGAGGAAGTGGGAGGAGTCGAAGGAGAAGTTGTTCAGAGTAAGGACCAGCTCTGCTGGGCGGAGGAGAGTATTGGTGGACGGAAATTGGCTGGTTCTGCGGTCGAGGAAGAAACGGAAGGCTTTAACACCCTCCTGGTGGGGGATGGAGGTGTGGAGTGACTGGACATCCATAGTAAAGATGAGGGAGTGGGAGCCTGGATCTTTACTATGGATGTCCTGCTGAGTTAGTCCAGCATTTTGTGTTTACCTTCGATTTAAACCAGCATCTGCAATTCTTTCCTATACAGTTTTCCATTACAATTACCTTTAAAAATATTGTCCAGAATTGACATCAGGCTGTTTGACAAATAACAGGAATGCAAAGAAAGTGAAAGTAATCTGCGTTTTGTTTGCCTGCCAGAGTGTTTTTCCATTACAAGATGGGACAAAGTCATTCCAATTTGTTTAAAGTGATGTATTTCTCTCTTTCATTACACTGACTGTAGTTTTCATAAAATACAACCTATTCCCTCAAGTTTAGAGGAATTGTAAGGATCAGTTTTTGCTAACCTAATTGTGCGAGATAGGGTAATGCATGATGCTTTCAGTTCTTAATCCCATACCGTTTTCTTACCACCCGTATGTCATTAGACAAACCCTTGGAGCCAAGTCTTAGCTTTGTGCTAATTTTTTATCCATTTTTGTAACAGTGGGAAATAAATTAGTTAACATGCTTTAAAGATCCCCTGGGTAGTTGACTTTTTAAACTCTTGTACTTAATTAAGCTTGTGTAGGAAGGACTGGTTTACACCGAAGACAGACACAAAATGCTGTGTAACACAATGCGTCAGGCATCATCTCTGGAGAAAAGGAATAGGTGATGTTTCGGGTCAAGACCCTTCATCAGACTGAAGAAGTCTGAAGAAGGGTCTCGACAAGAAACGTCACCAATTCATTATAATTAATTCCTGGTACAAATGTTCTCAAATGGCATCTCTTCAGAGAAAATAATCATAGAAAAAATACAGGAGGAGGTCAGTCAGCCCGCTCTACCTCTTCCTGATCTCTGAAAGAGCTAATCAATTGTTCAGGCACCACAATGGCCTGGCCCACAAAAGGGTGCCACATTGGTGCAGCAATAGAGTTGCTGCCTTACAGTGCCATAGACCTGGGTTTGATCCTGACTACGGGTGCTGTCTGTACGAAGTTTGTACGTCCTCCCTGTGAATGCGTGGGCTTTCTCCGGGTGCTCTGGTTTCCACGCACTTTCCAAAGCCATTTGGGTTTGTAGGTTAATTTCCTTCTGTAAATTGTCCCCAGTGTGTGGGTGGAAACTAGTGTACGGGGATCGTTGGTCAGCGTGGACTCAGTGGGCTGAAGGGCCTGTTTCCAGCTGTATCTCTAAAACTGAAACTAAAACTGAAACTAAAACGTAAATCATTTTCAGAGTCCAGACCAAAGATTGGTCCAGACTATCCTACCATTTACCCAGCAGCTGCACTTTCTCTATAAAGTGCCTTGAGTATTAGAAAGGCGCTATATAAATCCCATCCATTATTATTATTATTATAGACTTCCTGGCCACTGGGTAGCCAATATCATTAATGTGAAAATGAAACTACTTGGCCCTAGCAAAGCCTATCTGGTTCAGCAATGTTTTTTGAGAATGGGAAAGCTGTCATCCTTGCCCAATATGACCTCTGCGATTTCATGCCATTAGGTCTATGGTTAATTCTTAACGGGTTTCTGTTAATAGCCCCTGGTGTGTAGAATAGATATCGTGCATGAGTGATTGTTGGTTGGTGCGGACTCGATGGAACAAAGGGTTTGTTTCCATGCTGTATCTCTAAACTAAACTAAACTAAACATAAGGTAGACAAAAAATGCTGGAGGAACTCAGTGGGTGAGGCAGGGAGCGAAGGAAATAGGCAACGTTTCGGGTCGAAACCACTCTTCAGACTAAACGAAACATAATCCTGTTTGTTAACGAGTGGCCTTCCAGTACATGGTATATCATAAGAAGGCGGCATGGCAGTGCAGCTGGTAGAACTGCTGCCTCACAGCACCAGAGACCCGGGTTCGATCCTGACCTCTGGTGTTCTCTGTGTGGAATTTGCACCTACTCCCTGTGATCACGTGTGTTTTCTCCAGGTGCTTCAGTTTCCTCCCACATTCCAAAGACTGGTGGGTTTGTAGTTTAATCGGCCTCTGTAAATTGTCCCTAGCGTATATAGGGAATGGATAAGAAAGTGGGATAACAAAGAACTAATGTGAATGGGTGATCGATGGTTGGCATGGACTCAATTGGCCGAAGGGCTTTTTCCATGATGTATCTTTCATTTAGTCAATCAAAACAACTTGCAGTTCCTTCTACAATCGTCCTCAATGATTCTTTTGCAATTATTTTATAATGCCGGAGATATTAATTTCAAACTGGCGAATGATCCAACCAAACCCTTGAGCACATACAGCCTTGGGGGTCAGTGGCGCAGAGGTAAAGTTGCTGCCTTGCGGCACAGAGGCCTGGGGTAGATCCTGACTAAGTTAATGCAGAATTTTATTTAGAGATTAGTTTAGTTTCGAGATGCAGCGTGGAAACAGGCCCTTCAGTCCACCGTGTCCCCACCAGCCATCAGTCATCATCTGTACACTAAGATCTATGCTATCCCACCTCCCCATCCACTTCCTACAAGCTAGGGGCAATTTACAAAGGCCAATTAACCCACAAACCCTTTTATTTATTATAAAATTATTTAAAAGTCTTTAAAATGTGGGAAGAAATTGGAGCACGCGGAGGAAACCCAGACAGTCACAGGGAAAGCGTGCAAACTCCACACAGACAGCAAACGTAGTCAGGATCAAACTCAGGGCGCTGGCACTGTGAGGCAACAGTTCTACCAGCCGTGCCTCTCTGCTGCCCTGGAGTGATAATATTATTGAAAGAAGGGTGGATAGAGGAACCTGATGGCATCAACATGCGTGTGAGATGCTACTTCAAGGCTGTAAGTATGTCCCACAGATTGGAAGATCTGGAATGTTAATAGTATCAAATAGTATTAAATGCATTAGTGATGTTTTGCTGCTTGAAAACTGTTCCCATGGTTCACAAATTACCAAAGAGTTGAGGAATAATTTTGTTTATTGAGCTGAGGTAATTTGCAACATAATTCTGTAAATGTGAACTATCTCCCAGTCTGGGGTTTGATAGCCGATAGAGCAGAATTAATGTTGCCAGGATACTGGACATGATTGTAGATCAAGAATGTCCGGACTAATGACATGTCGTTGACTACAGACATGTCTCTATTCTAAAAGCAGATAATCGTTATCTATCAGGAACTTGGACCTGAAACTTAGAATTATAGTGTGGAAACAGGCCCTTCAGTCCAACTCACCCACACCGGCCAACAATGTCCCAGCTGCACTGGTCACACTTGCCTGCGCTTGGTCCATATCCCTCCAAACCTGTCATCATGCGGCCACTAGGGGCGCCGCATGATGGCAGCCTCTGCCTACAGTCTGTTTGTTTTTCCATCTTTATTTTAATTTTAATCTGTTTAAAAGTATGATTTTTTATTATATCTTAGTATTTTTATGTGGGGGTGGGTAGGGTAAGGGGAAAACCGTTTCCCAGTCACTTCCTGGCGAGGATGCGACTATTCTTCGAGTCGCGTCCTTCAACAGGTGGCGCTGACCTCAACATCGCGGAGTCTTGGGATCCCTTTGCCGAGGGCCGCCAGTGTGAATCTCCGCCCAGCTCGGCCTGTGGACATCGGGAGCTGGTAAGAAGTGGCCGATTCAGTCCAAGCCACTGAGAATGTTCTTCCGTTCCGACGTTGGAGTTCCATCATCCCGGCGAGAGGGCCTGAACATCGGGTCGCCTGTAGCGGCGACTGCGGGGGGCTCGGGAGGCACCAACCACGGGTGAACATCAAAGAACATCAAAGAGGAGGATAACTGAACTTTGGTGCCTTCCCTCACAGTGGGAAACTTTGATCCCGCTGTGTGGGATGTATGTGTTAAAGTCTATTGTGTGTTGTGTTCTTTATTATTCATATGGCTGTATGGTGACCCAAATTTCACGGTACCAATTGATACATGTGACATTAAATGTCCCTTGAAACTCTTGAATCCTGAATCTATCCACGTACCTGTCTAACTCTTTCTTAAATGATGGGATAGTCCCAGTCTCAACTACCTCCTCTGGCAATTTGTTCCATACACCCATCACCCTTTGGGTAAAAAAGTTAACTCTCGGATTCCTTTTAAATTTTTTCCCCTTCACCTTGAACTCTGGTCCTCGATTCCCCTACTCTGGGTAAAAGACTGTGCATCTACCTGAACTATTCCTCTCATGATCTTATACACCTCTATAAGATCTCCCCTCATCCTCCTGCGCTCGATGGAATAGAGACCCAGCCTACTCAACCTCTCCCTATAGCTCACACCCTCTAGTCCTGACAACATCATCGTAAATCTTTTCTGAACCCTTTCAAACTTGACAATATCTTTCCTATAACATGGTGCCCAGAACTGAACACAATATTCTAAATGCGGTCTCACCAACGTCTTATACAACTGCAACTTGACCTCTCAACGTCTATACTCAACACTCCGACTGATGAAGGCCAAAGTGCCAAAAGCCTTTTTGACCACCTTATCTACCTGCAACTTGACCTTCACGGAACCATGCACCTGTACTCCTAGATTCCTCTGCTCCACAACACTACCCAGAGACGTGCCATTCACTGTGTTGGTCCTGCCCTTGTTCAACATCCCAAAATGCAACACCTCATACTTCTCTGTATTAAATTCCATCAACCATTCCTCAGCCCACCTGGCCAATCGATCCAGATCCTGCTGCAATCGTTCACAACCATCTTCACTATCTGCAAAACCACTCGCTTTTGTATCATCAGCAAACTTGCTAATCTTGTTCTGTATGTTCTCATCCAAATCATTGATGTAGATGACAAACAGTAACGGGCCCAGCACCGAACCCTGAGGCACACCACGAGTCACAACTGCAGCAGATAACTGCTGGCAAATATTGCCGAATGGTCAGTTCTGAGAGCTCTTACAACTTCATCAAAGAACTGGGAGATTCAATCAGCTGATACCGGAGATATTTGATGAAAGTGGTTGTAGATAGTTAAATAAAAATCAGAAATCAATCCCAAGACATCACATCCTCTATGCAGCCCAAATGTATTTTAATCTTAATTTCTGTTTCCCAGTGCATTAGCAAATTAATTTTCCCCAATTGACTTTGATAACCTACCCTGGTATGAAACTAATTAATAGGTTAATTTAATTTGAAGTTAATCAAAATTAAATTATCAAAAAATAAGTGAAACAAAGAATTCTTGTGTTTTGCTTTAAATGATTGGAAGCAATTGATTGAATTGAATTTTCATAAGGAAGTTAAAATACTCAATTACCATTCAAGAAGAGTACAAGTAGATTTATAGCGGAATAGACGAAATGTGTACAAAGGAACTGCATATGCAGGCATATACCGACAATAGACACAAAGTACTGGAGTAAATCAATTAATCTCGCAGCAGCGTTATTTCAGCACTTTGTGTCTATCTTTGGTATATACCAACATCTGCAGTTCCTTTCTACACATTTTGTCTACTCCACTGCAAAATCTCCTCAAACTGTGCCAACTTTGAAGAATTTGTCCTCTCTCCGATGGGAGTCTGTGAGATCCTCTCTCACTGCTCCCCCTCTGTGATTCTACCCACCCAAAATGTCACCCATCCTTTCTCCCCAGAGATGCTGCCTGACCCGCTGAGTTACACCAGCTTTTTGTGTCTGAAGAAAGACACACAGAGAGATAAAACACCTAGTTGAGTGGCAAAACTTGCATAACTTGAAGAGACGTAAAATGGAGACACAAGGAACTGGAGATGCTGGTTAATTTAAAAAAAGACACAAAGTGCTGGAATAAAGCAACAACTGTAATGATAGTGCAGAGAATTGTCAAACCTGCACGTCTTTGGAATGTGGGAGGAAACCGGAGCACCGGGAGGAAATCCATGTGGTCACAGGATGAACTGACAAACTGCACAGAGATCAGGATCATACCCAGGTCTTTTCCCATCTTCAGCCAGTCTACTGTTTCCAGCCCCATCTTCCCACACCCCTCTCTTGGCGATATCCAAGATGGTCTTACAAGTTGGGAGTTTTGACAACATCTGTGATCTTCAGCAGTGCTGAATTATGCTGTTACCCATGAGGATTGTTGAATCATTGAATCATTGAAAGATGTTGCATGAAAACACCCCCTTCAGCCCACCGAGTCCATGCCGACCATCAATTACCCAGTCACACTAGTTGTATGTTATCCTACTTTTGCATCCCACTACGCACTAGGGACAATTTACAGAAGCCAATTAACCTCCAAACCAGCACATCAGTAGCATGTAGGAGGAAACCAGAGCACCAGGAGGAAACCCACACGGTCACAGGGAGAAAGTGCAAACTCCACATAGACAGCATATCAAAGTCGGGTCTGTGGCGCTGTGAGGCAGCAGCTCTACCCACTGAGCCACTGTGCTGCCCTGTGTTGAAGTTTCTATTTATAACTCACTTTCGTTGCCACTGTCAGTATACCTTGAGTGGAATGTCAAACACTGACCATAATGTGGTGTGGTGTACGGAATGATACCCAATGGATGAAGCCAGTAGAGGCTCACTACGAGCAGCCAAATAGTTAAGCCTTTTGTGTAGTTAAATCAATTTGATTAAACATATACTGTAAATCTACTTAAGATAGACACAAAGTGCTGGACTAACTCAACAGGTTAGGCGGCAACTCTGGAGAAAATGGATGGGTGACGTTTTGGGTCGGAACCCTTCTGCAGAATGTCTTTGTCAAATGTCAAATTATCTCCAAATGTCTTTGACCGTATAAAGGAGAAGAGGTCTTTGTAGAAGCATCTGAAGGCGGCTGTCCCCAGCGTACTGACCTGAGGAAATCCCATAGTGATGTATTGCAGGGTCGTGCTGATCAACCTCCAACACATAATGATCTTCCTTTGGATTTATACAAGACATTCAGATAGAATCATGGATGGGAAAGGTTTTGAGGAATATAGACCAAATGCAAACGCAAAGGAAGACATCTTGGGCGGCATGGATGAGTTGAGCTGCTGGGTTGTATGTTGTATAAAGGGCCTGTCTCACTGACGCGACCTTTCAGCGACTGTCTTCGAACTTCAAGCTCGAGGGCACTCGCCTGAAAAACCTCGAGCTGGATCGACCGTCAGCGATGAAACCGCGAGCCGGATCGACCATCTGCACACATACACACAAACACATCGCAAAGGTGGGGGCCAGGGAAAGCGGGGGAGCGCTGTCTGAAGTTCACACCCGTGATGAACAGGAATGTATAAGACGGCCGCATAGTGTACGGTAAGTCCTTTAGAGAGCGGGGAGAAGGGGGGAGAAGGGGTAGAAGGGGGGAGAAGGGGTAGAAGGGGTAGAAGGGGGGAGAAGGGGTAGAAGGGGGAGAGAAGAGGGAGAGAATGGGGAGAGAAGAGAGAAGGAGAGAGAAGGGGGAGAGAAGGGGGAGAGAAGAGGGGGGGGGAGGGGAGAGAAGGGGGGGAGAAGAGGGGGAGAAGAGGGGGAGAAGGAGTGGTGACACTTTTAAGAAGCCAGACAACTTATAATAAAGTTTAGCAGTCATTTAACTTACCGGTTGGTTTTCCTTGGTCCTGAAACTCCAATGAGCCAATTAAAATGCCCGGTCAGCGAAGGACATTGCCTACAGCTGCCCTCGACTGCCTATAACTATATAACGACCCCACTCCACTGTACTATGAATTCAAAAGAACCATGCCGACCAATTTTTACTCGCGGAAAAATTTTCAACATGCTGAAAAGTTTTCCTCGATCAAACTGGCGAGTATGCGGGAACTTCCCTCGAGCATGAAGGAGAGTTCCAGTGACCTCATAGGACCTCCTAGAATCAGGTGTCGACCATGCTGCGAGTTTGAGTCGAAGGCAAACTCTTCTAAACTCGCAGATTAGGTCGCCGCAGTGGGACAGCCCCGTAACATTACGATTCTGAGGTACGACTCCAACCCCTAGGGCGAATTAATCCTGAAAACCATTGGCCATGTTTAGCAGGACTCCTTGATGAAATTCTCCAATTTCAGGAAATATTGAATTTTCCAGTTTCAGGTAACTAATCCACATTTAAGGGTCCAGACCCAAAACTTTATCTATCCATATACACCAGACGTCTGCCTGACCCATTAAGTTACTCCAGTACTTTGTGTATTTTTTCATAAAACCAGCATTGGAGTCCTTTCTACGACAAAAAGTAGTAAACACTGCCCAGTCCATCATTGGCTCTGGCCTCCCTTCCATCGAGGGGATCTATCGCAGTCGCTGCCTCAAAAAGTCTGGCAGTATCATCAAGGACCCACACCATCCTGGCCACACACTCATCTCCCCGCTACCTTCAGGTAGAAGGTACAGGAGCCTGAAGACTGCAATGACCAGGTTCAGGAATAGCTACTTCCCCACAGCCATCAGGCTATTAAACTTGGCTCGGACAAAACTCTGAACATTAATAGCCCATTATCTGTTTATTTGCACTTTATCAGTTTGTTTATTTATTCATGTGTATATATATTTATATAATGGTATATAGACACACTGATCTGTTCTGTAGTCATGCCTGCGATGTTCTGTTGTGCTGAAGCAAAGCAAGAATTTCATTGTCCTATCAGGGACACATGACAATAAACTCTCTTGAATCTTGAACCTTGAATCTTGAATTTAGGGGTGGCAAATAAATCAGCAAACAATGTTTCAAAGAAAAGCAATTTCAACTGATTAAAGGTCACCAGAACAATGGGCAACTAACAAGCTCAATGGTTGTCCATATCTGCAGTCAAAGCAGATACTTTGCTTGTATTGGAAATTGTGTCAGGAATGTCCATGTAGATCAAGATCACAACATGAGACATATCTGAAGACACTGAATCTATTTCCAATGTCAAGACAAAGTCAATTACTTTTTAATAACCACAGAATAGCAGTGTCGAGTCAAGAGGTTATAATTAACTCATTTTCAACGTGATTGGATGGCAATTCAGCACTGTAATTATCAGGTGGAATTCTGCATTAAGATGGAGAGTGACACAGTTAATTCGGAGACTAGGATCCGAAAGAAAGGCGACTGTTGGAATGAGACGGGAATTGGCTAGGATAGACAGGCAAATAATCCTTAAAGGGTTGACGGTGGATATGCAATGGCAAAGATTTAAAAACCACATGGATGCAATACAACAATTGTTCATCCCTGTCTGGCATAAGAATAAAGTGGGGAAGGTGGCTCAATCGTGGCTAGTGAGGTAAATTAAGGATAGTGTTAAATCCAAGGAAGAGGCAAACAAATTGGCCATAGGAACCACCAAACTCAGAGAAATTTAGAACTCAACAGAGGAGGACAAAGAGGTTAATTAAGAGGAGGGGAAAAGAGTATGAAAGAAAGCTTGCGGGGAATATAAAACCTGACTCTAAAAGCTTTGTTAGATATGTGAAGAGGAAAAGATTAGTGAACACAAATGTAGGTCCCTTACAGTCAAAGACAGGTGAATCTATAATGGGAAACAAAGAAATGGCAGACCAGTTAAACAAGTACTTTTGTTTAATCTTCACTAAGGAAGACACAATCTCCCAGAAATACTAAGGGACTGAGGATCTAGTGAGGGGAAGGAACTGAAGGGAATCTGCATTAGTTGGGAAATGGTGTTGGGTAAACTGTTGGGGCTGATAAATCCCAAGGGCCTGATGGTCTGCATCCCAGAATACTCTAGGAGGTTGCCCTAGAAATCGTGGATGCATTGGTGATCATTTTCCAATGTTCTTTAGACTCTAGATCAGTTCCTGTGGACTGGAGGGTAGTTAATGTAGTCCCACTTTAAGAAAGGAGGGAAAGAGAAAACGGGGAATTATAGACCAGTTAGCCTGACATCGATAGTGGTGAAGATGTTGAGTCGATTATTAAAGATGTAATAGAAGCACATTTGGAAAGCAGTAACATGGTCGGTCAAAATCAGCATGGATTTATGAAGGGGAAATCATGCTTGACTAATCTTCTGGAATTTTTTGAGGATGTAATAAGTAGAATGGATAAGGGAGAGCCAGTGGATGTGGTGTATCTGGACTTTAAAAAAAAGACTTTGACAAGGTCCCACACAAGAGATTAGTGTGCAAAATTAGAGCACATGGTATTGACATGGCTAGAGAACTGGTTGGCAGACAGGAAGCAAAGAGTAGGAATTAACGGGTCCACTTCAGAATGGCAGGCAGCGATTAATAGGGTGCCGCAAGGCTCAGTGCTGGGACCCCAGTTATTTACAATATATATTAACGATTTAGACGAGAGAATTAAATGTAACATTTCCAAATTTGCTAAAGACATAAAGATGGGAGGCAGTGTGAGCTGCGATGAGTATGCTATGTGGCTGCCCAGTGACTTGGGTAGGTTGGGTGAGTGGGCAGATGGATGGCAGATGCAGTATAATGTGGATACAATTGAGGTTATTCACTTATCACTTGCAAGAACAGGAAGGCAGATTATTATCAGAATGGTGTCAGATTAGGAAAAGAGGAGGTGCAACGAGACTTGGGTGTGCTTGTACTTCAGTCACTGAGAGTAAGCATGTGGGTACAACAGGTAAAGAAAGCTAATGGCATGTGGCCTTCATTGCGAGAGGATTTGAGTTTAGGAGCAAGGAGGTTCTACTGCAGTTGTACAGGGCCCAGGTGAGACCGCACCTGGAGTATTGTGTGCAATTTTGGCCTCCAGGAAAGACATTATTGCTGTTGTGGAAATGCAGCATAGGTTCTCCAGGTTAATTCCTGGGATGGCGGGACTGACATATGATGAAAGAATGGATCAACTGGGCTTGTATTCACTGGAATTTAGAAGGCTGAAAAGGGATATTGTAGAAACATATAAAATTCTTAAGGGATTGGACAGGCTATATGCAGAAAAAATGTTCCTGATGTTGGGCGGGTCCAGAACCAGGGGTCACAGTTTACAAATAAGGGGTAGGCCATTTAGGACTGAGATGAGGAAAAACGTATTCACCCAGAAAGTTGTGAATCTGTAGAATTCACTGCCACAGTAGGCAGTGGAGGCCAATTCACTGGATGTTTTCAAGAGAGAGTTAGATTTAGCTTTCGGGCTAATGGAATCAAGAGATATACTGTATGGGGAAAAAGCAGGAACGGGATACTGATTTTGGATGATCAACTATGATCATATTCGAATGGCGGTGCTGGCTCGAAGGGCCGAATGGCCTACTCCTGCACCTATTTTCCATGTTTCTAAATTGATAAGTTCATGTCAAAAGCTCAGAATTTGGTCGTTCGGCCCTTCAAGGCTACTCCAAAGATAGACACAAAATGCTGTGGTAACTCAGCGGGTCAGGCAGCATCTCTAGAGGGAAGGAATGGGTGACAGATTGGGTCGAGACCCTTCCTCAACGGTCTCGACCCGAAACATCACCTGTTCCTTCTCTCCAGCGATGCTGCCTGACCCGCTGAGTCACCCCAGCATTTTGTGTTCATCTTAGGTGTAAAACAGCATCTGCAGTTATTTCATACACACTTCAAGTCTACTCTGCCGTTCAATCATGGCCGATCTGCCTTTCCCTCTCAACCCTAAAGGGCTGAGTGGCCTTCTCTAGCGGTAATTAATCTGACCTTGTTCCTGCTTGTATAATATTCTTGCTCGTATTACAACAATCTGCTGCTGTGTTGATCTGTATCTTCTGTGGCTCTCCATAACTCTGGACTCTCATCCCCTTGACCTGTGTCTTATTCTGCAGTTGTTTGCAGTGTAGGTGCTGTTGGATGTGGAAAGGATGTTTCCACTGGTGGAACAGTCCAGGACCAGAGGTCACAGCCTGAGGATTAAAGGGCGCTCTTTTAGAAAAGTGGTGAGAAGGAACTTCTTTAGTCAGAGGGTAGTTAATCTGTGGAACTCATTGCCACAGAGGGCTGTGGAGGCCGTCAGTGGATATTTTTAAGGCAATGATAGACAAATTCTTGATTGGAACGGATGTCAAGGGTTATGGGAAGAAGGCAGGAAAATGGGATTAGGAGGCAGAGGTCTGCCATGATTGAATGGCGGAGTAGACTCGATGGGCCAAATGGCCTAATTCTACTCCTACAACTTGTGGACGTGAATTTTGGCATTACCTGTTGCAAATCTCCTTCTATGGAGGGATATGGGTTATGTGCAGGCAGTTAGGAAATGGCTTCGTGTATGGCACAGACATTGTGGACCGAAGATAGACACAAAATGCGGGAGTAACTGAGCGGGTTAATTCAAGCAGCATCTCTGGAGAAAAGGAATAGGTGACGTTTCAGGTCGACACTCTTCTTAGGATCTAAGGGCCTGTTCCTATGCTCTGTTTAGTTTAGTGCTACAGCATGGCGATGGGCCCTTCAGCCCACCGAGTTCATGCTGACCAACAATCATCTGTACACTTACTATGTTATTAACAATTTCTATGTTATCCTAGTTTCGTATCCTACACACTAGGGGTAATTTTACTGACGCCATTTAACCTACAAACCTGCACGTCTTTGGAATGTGGGAGGAAATCCTGAAGCAAATTCATGTGGTCACAGGGAAAACATACAAACTCCATTCAGACAGCACCCGTAGTCAGGATCAAACCTTCATCTTTGATGCTGCAAGGCAGCAACTCTACCCCTGCGCCACTGTGCTTATACTCTTCTATGCTCTATTTTCTATGACCTCTGAAGAACACCTTGTTAACTCTATGCCGATATTGAAATAAAGAATACATTTGCATTGTAGGTTAGGAAGCGTTGGGTTCTTTAAGAGACACACTGCTGCACTTTTAGATTTTTGAAGCAGAATTAAGGTAAAGAAGACAGTGTATGCACATAATTAGTGGAACCAGCTGAGAATAAAAGTGCTCGAAGGCACCAATACTTCTTTGGCAGAAGAAGAAAGAAAATGGGGTGTCAAGCACGGAATGCTTCGTTATCAGGCAGCAGGGTGGAGGTAGATGATGGTAAAACATGCAGACAGGTGAATCATCCTCATTCTCCCTGGAGAAGATGGAGATATTCTTCCAGGCCTCAAACCGCTATCCTCCTCTCTCCTCTCCCATATCTCTAGACTCCCTTGATGTTGAAGTGTTTATCAGTCTCCACTATGAATATTGTAATACAATACAATACAATACAATACCTTTTATTATCATTTGAACCTCACATGAGGTTCAAACGAAATTTGGTTTCTGCAGCCATACAAAAAAAGAACCAAGACACACACGAACACAATTCAATTCACATAAACATCCATCACAGTGAGTCCTCCTCACTGTGATGGAAGGCAAAACTTAAACATATCTCTCCCCTGCACTCCCCTCTCCCCCCCATGTCAGAGTCAAAGACAGAGTCAAAGCCCCCGGCGGGCGATGTTAAATGTCCCGCAGCCATTAAAGCCACGCCGGGCGATGCAAGGCCACGCACCGGGTCTTGGTGTTGGAGCCCCGGCGGGCTCTTGGTGTTGGAGCCCCGGCGGGCGCTCACAAAATCCCGCGGCCATTCCAAGCCGCGCGGAGCGGTGATGTAAGGCCCCGCTCCAGGTAATCTTCAACCCCGCAACTCGGGCGGGAGAAGTCGCCGCTGCGGAAGCCCCGAAAAGCGGTCACCCAGCAGGGACCCGCGGGCTCCCGGTATTACCGTCCACAGACCTGCGGTAGGAGCTTCCGAAACTCCGGGTGTCGGGTCACAGCAGCGCTCCACCACAGCTCCACCCGCTCCGGACTCGGCCAGCTCCGTGATGGTGAGTAGATCCGCAGCTCCGCGACTGGAGCCCTAGGTCATTCCTGTTGTAGGCCGCTCCACGTTGCAGCCCCAACGACAACGGAGACCCGACAAAGAAAAGGTCGGGTCTCCCGTGCAGGGGAAAGACCTTAAAGTTCCCCCCCCCCCCTTCATTATTTACATTATATACATAATGTATATAATGTAAATGGTGTTATTCGCCTCCAAGCTAAAGGGGGAGCAGTGTAATGTATATCATGTAATTAGCATATGTTATGTCTTGTGCGAGGGGACGCATGCGCTGGAGGAGACTCATGGTGGCGTCCTGCAATAAAGAAGCTGGTTAGTTTACTCCTGTATCTGAGAGTTCTTTTGAGTCAGTTCCAAGTACCCAAAATACACTACAATTGGCGACGAGGATGGGATAGAGTTTGTGAACTCACCCACAGGACTGTTTTGCAACACACAGGATTGTTGAACAGTTTAAACTGTAGATACGGAGTTGTGTCGCAGTTGTTTGCGAGCTGGACAAGAGAGGCCTGCAGATCCCTCGATGCCGGGGACTGCATTTAAAACATCAGCTGTACAAGTCGGCGAGTTTTGTCAGGCTATCTCTATGTTGTGTCTACGTGGCAAGATGTCGTCCTTCGGGTTGTTACTCATTTTAGACTGAGTTTTCTTTTCATCAAATTCCTCAAGCTGAATAGTCTTTGTATAAGTTTTAGGTGAATTGTTACACCAAAACACACAACAACAGCACGACGAGGATAAAAGAACAGAAAAGGAAAGAAGAAGGACAGTCAGAAAAAAAAGGTTGTGTTTGGAAACAAAGTGGAACGGCACCAAGCCAAAAGATTTGGCGCCAAATGGTTTTGAATTGGCGCCAAGGAAAAGCAAGGTCAGAACAGGAAGCAAGGAAAACAAGTGGGGCAGTAAGTAAGTGTCACCGAAGAAAGCAGCCGAAAGCTGGAAGCCTAACCAGCAGGACAGCGACGGTGTCAACTTACCTGGAACATTTTCCAGGGCTGTGCAGCCAAGGCAAAGGAGCAGAAGAGGCCCAGCAGCTGCCACCGACTTCGGACGTTTTCCAGGGCTGTGTAGCCCACAGCCAGGCCCAGGAGCTGCCAACGACGTCGAGTGAGGGCCTAGTACCGGGTAGGTCACGGACAGGTCCAGTGAAGCCACCGACGAAATGGAGTCAGCCCGGCTGGGAGAAGAGTCAACCCGGTCGAGGGAGAAAGCCGGCCGCGTGAGAAGCGGACCGGCAGAGTAAAAGAAAACTGGCCGCGAGAGAAGCGGACCGGTCGTGAAAGAAAGCCCGGTCAGGAGCAGAGTCAGCCCGACCGTGAGCAGAAAAGAGGGTCCGGCCGCGCAAGAGAAGCGGACTGGCCGAGGGGGAAAGCCTGGACGTGAGAGGAAGTCCAGCCCCGAGCAAAGAGTGGGTCTGCACGAGAGAAGCAGTTCAGCACTCAAGCACTTCAGCCCGGTCGGGAGTAGAGTCAGCCCGGTCGTGAGGGCTGTGGAGACAGCAGGCAGGCAAGTCAGCAGAGCAGCAGTAGTCGACTTGGCAGCGAGCCAGCGGCAGCTAAAGTAACGGTGAAGCCCGGAGGAGCCAGCAAAAGCAGCAAAAGTGGAGGTCTGGCGAGGCCAGCAGCAAAAGTACCGGTGGGGACAGCTCGAGAGGAAGAGAAGGCACCGGAGTCCATAGGCCGACAAGCTGGACCAGTGAAATTCTTCAAAGTAAAAGCAGGACTGTTGAATGTAATGTGTTGTTCACTATTCCTTCACAGTAAAAGCGGGACTGTTCAATGTAATGTGTTGTTCACTATTCCTTCACAGTAAAAGCGGGACTGTTTGGATGTAATGCATTGGTCACTGTTATTAATAGTAAATCTGTGTGCATAGCAGGAATATGGTTAAAATGTTCTAAATGTCTATTAACATGAAATGTTGGTTAATAGTATAAATCTATTATTATACGAATTAGTAATAGTCAGTGGACTGGATCACTTCTTAGTGTGTAGAAGGATTAAGTCTAGTGCAGAATACACAGTGAGAGAAAAGAAGATAGTGCACCTGAATAGCAACAGGTAGCATGGCTTTTCAAATTGTAAGAAACGTGCCCCAGTTAGATTATGGGTGTAATTTTGAGAAATGGACCAAAGTCTTGGAGGCTTGTTTCATTTCCAATGATATTGCTGCAGAGGAGAAGAAGAGAGCATGGTTCATATTAGCCTTAGGAAGAGAGGGTTATCAAACCTTACGTATGTTACTGCTGCCAGCAAAACCCACAGATAAAATGTATGAGGAGTGTAAGGAGGCTTTAATGGCTCATTTCTCGCCAAAACCTCCAAGGGCATCCAGAGGCAAGGAGCCTGAACTAAAGAGGGCAGAGAGTCTCTCAAAGGACCAAGGTCAAGTGCAAAAGGACAAAGGTCAAATGCAAAAGGACAAAGGTCAAGTGCAAAAGGACAAAGGTCAAGTGCAAAAGGACAAAGGTCAAGTGCAAAGGGACACAAGTCAAGTGCAAAGGGACACAAGTCAAGTGCAAAATGACACAGGTCAAGTGCTAAGGGACAAAGGGCAAATGCAAAGTGGCAGAAGTCAAAGGCAAAGAGAAATTGCCATCCAAAGGGCAACCCTAGCTATTCAAGCTGCATTCAGGGGTATGAAGGTACGGAGAGAAATCCGGAACAAACAGAAGGCAGCAACGGTAATACAAGCAGCATTTAGAAGGCACAGAGTATACCGTCAATACAAGGCAATGAGATTGGCAGCTATAATAGTACAAACCATTATAGGGCACACCTTCAAATGGAAAGTGATCGCAAAACTTACATGAAGGTACGCAGAAGCGTTGTACTGCTTCAGGCAGCCTACCGTGGAATGCTTGTTCCAAGGCAACTGCGGGGCATGCATAAATCTGTCAAGGTCATACAGACCTATTATCAGATGTATAAACAGCGTCAGTATTTTAAGAAACTACGCTGGTCTGCCATTGCTGTACAGCAACGATACAGAGCATGCCAGATAAGAGATGTCCAAGTGAGATAGTATAAGAGTTTGAGGGAAGCAGTGGTGTGTATTCAGGCCTTATACCGCGGGATCAAAGCCAGAGTATTGGTAGAGAAAACCAAGGCAGCATGCTGTATTAAGTCATTCATAAGAATGTGCATTACAAGAAAGCATTTCTTGATGCAAAAGGCGGCTGTAGTCACTCTGCAAGCTGCATACCGTGGTTACCGATTAAGGGTACGGTACAGAGCTACGCGACAAGCAGTCATTTCGATCCAGAGATGGTACAAAGCATGCAAAATAGGGCATTCCCAGTTTGTGCAATATCAGTCAATGAGGGATGCAACTATTACCATTCAAACTGCCTACAAGAATATGGTGGTTAGGCAGTGGGTTAAGCAAAAGAGAGCTACTGTAAAAGTGCAGTCAGTACTCCGTATGAGTTGGTATAGGAAAGACTTCCTCAAACCGATTTATACAGCAGTTGTAGTGCAGTATCACTACCGTGCTTATGTAGTAAGAGAAATATAAAGAGCGCAAATCAAAGCCACTGCTGTATTGCAAGGACAGTATAGATCCTACTTCTTGATGAATAACCAGAAAGGTGATTTAAGAAGACAAATAGACGAACAGCAGAAAAGGCTTAAACGTTGCAAAGAACGGTTAAATAAATGTGTGACGATGAGCAAAAAGCTGTTAACAGAAAAGTCTAAAGAAGAGAGGCTTGTCGGTCGAGACAAAAGTATGCAGGACCGATTGCGATTAGGACACTTCAGTATAGTCCAGCATGGAGCTTCCTTCACTGAGCAATGGACAAATGTTTATGCATTGCAGAATGTCATTATACAACAAGAGCAGATAAATACGTAGCGCCAGGAAATTGAGCGACAGAGAGCGACTTAAAAACGAAAACCTGCAGTTATGTGTCAGATCCCACCTACAAATAAGGAACAGAAACAGGGGAAATGTTAACTTTAGCAGAATATCAAGAACAGGAAGAAATCTGCAAATTACATTAGGATATGTAAAAAGGGAAGAGGCAGAGATACAGGTAGAGCTAGAGTGATTAGAAAGATGAGTGGAATGAACCATTATAAGTGCTAAGTTTTAGTACGATTATTACAGTTATGAGGATGTAATGTAAGATGACTGTAATAATATAATTGTGCAACAGTGTGTTAATCAATTATATTTAACGTACTAGAAATGGTGTTATTCGCCTCCAAGCTAAAGGGGGAGCAGTGTAATGTATATCATGTAATTAGCATATGTTATGTCTGGTGCGAGGGGACGCATGCACTGGAGGAGACTCATGGTGGCGTCCTACAATAAAGAAGCTGGTTAGTTTACTCCTGTATCTGAGAGTTCTTTTGAGTCAGTTCCAAGTACCCAAAATACACTACAAATATATTCATTGCCTCCACAGCTCTTTGAGTGGAGAATTCTAAACATTCAAGGTTCTCTGAGAGAAGAAATCTTTCATCATCACATCTGAAATTCTGCCATTCAATCGTGGCTGATCTAACTTTCCTTCTCAAACCCATTCTCCTGCCTTCACCCCACAACCCTTGACACTCTTACAAACCATGTACCTGTCAATCTCTGCCTTAAAAATACCCAATGACTTGGCCTCCACAACCATCTGTGGCCCTGAATTCCACACATGCACCACACTCTGACTAAAGTAATTCCACTCATCTTCTTTCTAAAAGTACATACTTTTATTCAGAGGCTATGCCCTCTCATTCTAGACTCCCACTAGTGGAAACATCCACTCTATCCAGGCCTTTCACTATTCGGTAAGTTTCAACGAGGTTCGCCCCTCATCCTTCTAAACTCCAGCGATTACAGACCCAGTCCCGTTAAAGGTTCATCATATGTTATCCCAATCATTCCTGGGATCATTCTTGCAAATCTCTTCTGGCTTCCCATTCCCTTTAACCAAAGCATTTGTAGTCCCTATTTAAATAATAATTGTCTTTTGATTCTTTCTTCAATGTGAATGCTATCACGTTTTTCCACACTACACCCCATCTGCCAACAATCTATCTATTCCCCACTTGTGGCTTTTTTATTCTCCCACCCATAACCGGCCAACCCATCTCTCATTCTCTCATCAAAACTTTGGCTATTGGAAGAATATAGATTATAAATTATGGATAGCTGAGGCCCCAGAACTCATACCTGCGGTACTCCAATAGTATTTGATTGCCAATCTGAATATGATCCACATCTCCTGACTCTTTGTTGCCATTTGCATGTATCCCTATTACCTTCAACCCGATGTGCTAGCTTTAGGTTTAGGTTTATTATTGTCACGTGTACAGAGGTACAGTGAAAAGCTTTGTTTTACATGCTTTCTAAACAGATCAGATATATACCTTGCATAAATACAATCGTCAAACTCAAGTACAGTAGACAGACCAAACATGAAGATGCAGAGTGTAGAATATCATTTGCAGCAAAGTGCATCAGTTCCAGAGGCTTTATGGAATTATCTTGCGTATTCACCAGTCATGCAGCAATTTATCAAAAGCTTTAGAAAATCTAAATAGGTAGGAAGGAACTGCAGATGCTGGTTTAAACCAAAGATAGACACAAAAAGCTGGAACGGGCCAGGCAGCAGGACAGGCAGCATCTCTGGAGAGAAGGAATGGGTGATGTTTCGGGTCGAGACCCTTTTTCAGATTGAAGGACACGGGAAAGGGAAATGAGAGATATAAACAATGGAGTAGAGAGATATAGGCAATGAATGAAAGTTATAGACAATAGACAATAGACAATAGACAATAGACAACAGGTGCAGGAGTAGGACATTCGGCCCTTCGAGCCAGCACCGCCATTCAATGTGATCATGGCTGATTATCCCCAATCAGTACCCCGTTCCTGCCTTCTCCCCATATCCCCTGACTCCGCTATTTTTAAGAGCCCTATCTAGCTCTCTCTTGAAAGCATCCAGAGAACCTGCCTCCACCACCCTCTGAGGCAGAGAATTCCACAGACTCACCACTCTCTGTGAGAAAAAGTGTATCCTCGTCTCCGTTCTAAGTGGCTTACTCCTTATTCTTAAACTGTGGCCCCTGGTTCTGGACTCCCCCAACATCAGGAACATGTTTCCTGCCTCTAGCGTGTCCAAACCCTTAACAATCTTATATGTTTCAATGAGATATCCTCTCATCCTTCTAAACTCCAGAGTGTACAAGCCCAGCTGCTCCATTCTCTCAGCATATGACAGTCCCGCAATCCCGGGAATTAACCTTGTAAACCTACGCTGCACTCCCTCAATAGCAAGAATGTCCTTCCTCAAATTAGGGGACCAAAACTGCACACAATACTCCAGGTGTGGTCTCACTAGGGCTCTGTACAATTGCAAAAGGACCTCCTTGCTCCTATATTCGATTCCTCTTGTTATAAAGGCCAACATGCCATTCGATTTCTTCACTGCCTGCTGTACCTGCATGCTTACTTTCATAAACTGATGTACAAGGACCCCTAGATCCCATTGTACTTCCCCTTTTCCCAACTTGACGCCATTTAGATAGTAATCTGCCTTCCTGATTTTGCTGCCTCACATTTATCCGTATTAAATTTCATCTGCCGTGCAACTGCCCACTCCCTCAACCTGTCCAAGTCACCCTGCATTCTCTTAGCATCCTCCTCACAGTTCACATTGCCACCCAGCTTTGTGTCATCTGCAAATTTGCTAATGTTACTTTGAATCCCTTCATCCAAATCATTGATGTATATTGTAAATAGCTGTGGTCCCAGCACCAAGCCTTGCAGTACCCCACTAGTCACTGCCTGCCATTCTGAAAGGGACCCGTTTATCCCTACTCTTTGTTATGCAAGACATGTACGTTGAATAGTCCAGCCATACACTAGCCCTATCCCCGAACTCTATCTCTGTTACATTGATGACTGCATCGGTGTTACCTCCTGCACCCATGCAGAACTCATGGACTTCAGCAACTTCACCACCAATTTTCATCCTGCACTCAAATTCACTTGGACCATCTCCGATACCTCCTTCCCCTTTCTTGATCTCACTGTCTCCATCACAGGAAATAGACTATCGATTG
This sequence comes from Amblyraja radiata, assembly GCF_010909765.2. Taxonomy (NCBI): domain Eukaryota; kingdom Metazoa; phylum Chordata; class Chondrichthyes; order Rajiformes; family Rajidae; genus Amblyraja; species Amblyraja radiata. The sequence goes on along the minus strand of NC_045967.1, from coordinate 12,883,469 downwards.
ACGTCCATTACAAACCCACTGACTCCCACAATTACCTCGACTACACTTCTTCCCACCCTGCTTCCTGCATCGGCCGTCACATACAACACATAATCCCCTGACATTTTCGCCACCTTCAATGAGATCCCACCACTGGTCACATCTTCCCATCTCCACCTCTTTCCGCCTTCTGCAGAGACTGTTCCCTCCGCAACTCTCTGGTTAACTCATTCCTTCCCACATAAGCCACCCCCACCCCAGGTACCTTGTCCTGCAACTGCAGGAGATGTAACACCTGTCCCTATACCTCCTCCCACTGTCCAGGGACCCTGACAGTCCTTTCAGGTTAGGCAGAGGTTCATTTGTACCTCCTCCAACCTCATCTACTGCATCCATTGTTCAAGGTGTGGACTCTTATACATCGGCGAGACCAAACGTCGACTGGCCGATCATTTAGCTGAACACCTTCGCTCAGTCTGCCTGGACCTACCTGATCTCCCGGTTGCTAAACACTTTAATTCTCCTTCCCATTCCCACACAGACCTTTCTGTCCTGGGTCTCCTCCATTGCCAGAGTGAGGCTAAATGCAAATTGGAAGAACAGTATCTCATGTATTGCTTGAGCAGCTTACAGCCCAGTGGTATGAATATTGATTTCTCTAACTTCAAGTAACGCCAGCATTCCCTCTCTTTCTATCCCTCCCCCACCCATTGCACCAGCTTCTCGTTATCACCCAACAAACAGCTCACAATGGCCTGTTTCCTTATCATAGTTACTTTTTTGCATATCTTTCATTCATTGTTCTTTATCTCTCTACATCATCGTCTATCTCTCTCATTTCCCTTTCCTGTGTCTTTCAGTCTGAAGAAGCATTTCTACCCGAAACATCACCCATTTTTTCTCACCACTGGGTGGCGCCGCAGTGGCTGCTTCGCCAACAGTCTGCCTTGTCCTTTTCTTCTTTGTTGTTTTTTGGTGTTAAATGTATGTTATTTCGTGTTTTTATGTGTTAAATGTATGTTTGTGCTCTTTAGCTTTGTTTTATGTGGGTGTGGGGGGGGGGGGGGGGGGTGTTGGGGGAGACTTTTTTAAATCTCTTACCTCGATGGAGGTGCGATTTTTTTTCCGTATCTTATCTCCGTCCCCACTGCAGCCTAACATTGAGGAGCTGGCGGCCTCTTGCTAGGGATCGACTTCAGGAGCCCCAACCGCGGGAGCCTGCGGACTTTAACATCGTGGAGCTTGGGGCCCCTGATTAGGGACCGACTTTGGGAGCTCCGACCGCAGGACCTACGACCATCCCGATCGCGGGAGCTTCGATCGGCGGCTGCGGGAGCTTTGATCGCCCCAACTGCGGATGGTTCGACTGCCCGTCTGCGGGAGAATAATGAGTGAAGAAGATTAGACTTTATTGCCATCCATCACAGTGAGGAATGTGGGGAATCCGCTGTCGTGAATGTTTATGTTAACTTTTATATAGTTGTGTGTCTTGTTGCTTTTTTTAGTACGATTGTATGGTAAATCGAGTTTCACTGTACCTTAATTGGTACATGTGACAATAAAATACCCTTCAAACCCCTCTAAACCCCTTTGAGAAGCGGCCTGTCCCACTGAGTTATTCCAGCTTTTTGTGAAAATCCAAATACAGAGTCGGAGCTCCGACCAGCGCGGCCTGTCGACTTCAGGTGCTGCAGTCTCCGGGGAGGGAGCGGCCGCTCCAGACATTTCCAAGCCGCTGAGGAGTGTTTACCCAACACCGGAGTTCCAGCTTTCTGGCAAAGAGGGCCTGAAAACATCGGACTGGCTGCAGAGGCCACAAATAGGCCCCGACCTCGGGTGATTCACAGAGGAAGAGGACTTAACTTTTTGATGCCTTTCCCCACAGTGGAAATTTTTGATTCTGTTGTGGGGGGGACGTTCATGTTGAATTCTATAATGTGTTGTGTCATTTTTTCTTATTTTTAATTTTTTCTATGGATGTACGGAAACTTAATTATTTATTTTATGTAAAGCACTTTGGTTTCAACGCAAGTTGATTTAAACGTGTTATATAAATAAAATGTACTTACTTACTTACTTACTTACTTACATGAGATCTAGTGGTTGCTATTATCTACCCATTTATTATATCCTCAAGATACTCGTGAAAAACTGCCAAACAACATTTTCCTTCCATGTGACCAGTTGACACTGTTGATTGGCTTCGGATTTTTATATGTCCTTCTATTACCACCTTCATAATGGATTATAGCATTTTCCCAATAATTGGTGTAAAGGTTTCCAGCTTTCAGAACAGGACATATGGGTAGTCACAATCTTCTCTCTTCATGAGAGAAGACCTCATCTCTTTATCTTTTCCTTATAGTATGGATTTCCTCTTCTGCCATCATCCTTGTTATGATATTTACACATTGCCTAAAAAAATGTCCTTGTTCACCCTGATTCTAGAAAGCAATTTATGTTTTCACCAAAAATATTAAATTTAGTTTAGTTTCGAGATACAACGTATAAAACAGGCCCGTTGGCCCAGTATGTCTGCACTGACCTGCGATCTCCATACGCAAGGTATTTTCTTCTACACTAGGGAAAATTTATAGAAGCCAATTAACAATTTACAGAAGACAATTTACAGAATTCTAGGGGTAATTTTACAATTTTATCAAATACGTTTATCAACCTACAAACCTGCACGTCTTCGTAATGTGGGAGGAGACCGGAGCACCCAGAGAAAACCCACACGGTCACAGGGAGAATGTGCAGGATAATGGAGAGTGCAGTATAATGTAGATAAATGTGAGATTATCCACTATGGTGGCAAGAACAGGAAGGCAGATTATTATCTGAATGGTGTCAGATTAGGAAAAGGGGAAGTGTAACGAGACCTGGGTATCCTTGTACATCAGTCACTGAAAGTAAGCATGCACGTACAGCAGGCAGTGAAGAAAGCAAATGGCATGTTGGCCTTCATTGCGAGAGGATTTGAGTTTAGGAGCAAGGAGGTCCTACTGTAGTTGTACAGATCCCCGGAGAGACCACACCTGGAGTATTGTGTGCAGTTTTGGTCTCCTAATTTGAGGAAGGAAATTCTTGCTATTGAGGGAGTGCAGCGTAGGTTCACCAGGTTAATACCGGGGATGGCTGGACTGACATATAATGAAAGAATGGGTCGACTGGGCTTGTATTCACTGGAATTTAGAAGGATGAGAGGGACCCTTATAGAAACATATAAAATTCTTAAAGGTTTGGACAGGCTAGATGCAGGAAGATTGTTCCCGATGTCGGGGAAGTCAAGAACCAGGGGTCACAGTTTAAGAATAAGGGGGTAGGCCATTTAGGACTGAGATGAGGAAAAACTTTTGTGAATCTGTGGAATTCTCTGCCACAGAAGGCAGTGGAGGCCAACTGACTGGATGTTTTCAAGAGAGAGTTAGATTTAGCTCTTAGGGCTAAAGGAATCAAGGGATATGGGGAAAAAAGCAGGAATGGGATACAGATTTTGGATGATCAGCTATGATAATATTGAATGACGGTGCTGGCTTGAACAGCACCCATACTCAGGATCGAACACGTCTCTGCGCTGTAAGGCAACAACTCAACTTCTATGCCATTGTGCAGCTGTTTTAATTTTGTTTTTGTTTTTTACTACATTATCATTGTTCTCAAGGTGGATTAACTATTGCATGACTCTCATTTGCTTTTATCTGCAGTTTAAAAAAACATATTTCATTTTATGGACTATAGTAGATTTGTGAATTATGGTTCACTACCACTTGTCATTGAATGACTAAACTCCAATTAGAACAATTAAAATTAAAATGTCGCTTTTCTCTTGATCAGTCACTATGATGTGTAATGGCAGAACTATAATTGTGGGAAATATTTAAACCAAATTATTGGTTTATTGGAAATCATCTAAAATGATTTCACTGTGACTCAAACTATAAGCAATAAGTATAAGGATCCTCTTCTAAGCTCATAAGAAGGTCACAAAATAGTTTACTTTGTCCTTAAGCATAATAGATACTGACATTAAATTTGCACAGAGTTGTTGAATTAAATAGTAATGCAGATTATCAAGTAAGAAGGTATTACGTATATTTGACATAAAGCCACATGTGAATTTAATAGTGTTTTCATTCTACAGTGCCAGGAGTGAGTCATTATTTGAACACTTCAGAATACTCATGGCTTTTCAGGAACAGTCCCATGGAATATTTGACATCTCTCTTAGCCTCAATTAAATAAGAGTATCTCTGACAATGTAGCACATCTCCTCCAGGCAACCTAGATTATCATTTTATCTAGATAATCTATCGATGTTATAGAAACATAGAAACATAGAAAGTAGGTGCGAGAGTAGACCACCAGGTCCGTCGAGCCCGCACCGCCATTCGCTCATGGCTGAACACTAAACAGACACACTTACCCACAAACAGTAGACACAAGACACAGAACACAAGACACTACCCTCCCCTTCATACCGCTATCACCCCTCTCCACCCCAAGAACCGCGTGATCTCCTGGGGGAGGCAAAAAACCGGATAAAAACCCAGGTCCAATTCGGGAAAAAAAAATCCGGAGACTTTTGATTGTTTTCAATTTTTAGAGAGGCAGCATGGAGCCAGGCTCATCGACCCACGGAGTCCACACCGACCACTGATCGTCCGTTCACACCAGTTCTATGTTATCCCAACTTTCTAATCCACTCCCTTCGCACCTAGAGACCAAATAACCTACAATCCCACACGTTTTTGGAATATGTGAGGAAGCTGCAGCACCTGGAGTAAACCAACATGGTCACAGGAAGAACACGCAAACTCCTCACAGACATCGCTCCCAGTCAGGAACGAGCCTGTGTCTCTGGCGTTGTGAGACAGCAGCTATACCAGCTGCGCCATTTAAGATGTGGCCCATGAACTTTAAACACAAAAGCACTTTTATAATGACCACTAATCAATCACATCATGTGCTGCAATTCAAATTGTTGCAATCTCAGGACATTGCAAACACAGCGATGACAAGGTACTGCAGATGCTGGTTTACAAAAATAAAGACACAAAGTGCTGGAGTAACTGAGCAAGTCAGACAGCATCTCTGGAGAACATGGATAGGCAACATTTCGGGTCTGAACCTTTCTTTAGAAGAACTAAAATGTTTCAATCCAAAATGTCACCTACACGGATACAAGGAACTGCAGGCTGCCCCACTGAGTTACTCCAGCACTTTGTGTCTTTTCTTGTAAAGTAGCATCTGCAGTTCCTTGTATCCAAAGCTTTTCATTGTACCTCAGTACACGTGACAATAAACTAAACTAAACTAAAGATAGGTGACGTTTCGGGTTGGGACCCTTCTTCGGTTTCAGAAGACATGGCCTATTCATGTTCTCCAGAGATGCTACCTGACCTGCTGAGTTACTCCTGCACATTGAGTCTTTTTTGTTACAGTTATGATATATTTGTTTTTTACCTCCTATGGCCCGCATAACCACTCTAGTTTGAATGCACATAGAATCAATGCTGATTCTATTTGACCGAATGAGTGCAGAAGTTAATATTGATTCCACTTAAGCTGCTACCTTTAATTCCCAAAATGGCAGAATTAAGGCTGAAAATAGTCAATGCTGTGACTGACACAGAAGTCAGAGAATCTACCTGTGAGCAAGAGGCTGAGGGATTCACTTAGAATCAAATCTGCAGGGTATGTGGGGGCTCGTTGTTCGTCTAAGGAAGGCAATGGCGGGCCGCCCCCAGCAGCCTGGAGCTCACCTGGACCGGACACTAACACCTCTTGTCGCCAAAACCTAACTCCTCTTGTATGCGGGATCAGTAGATTATTTCTGTACACTTTGCTAACCGGGGATATGTTTAGGCAAGGCAATACAGTACTGGACTGTATACCAGCAAATAATTTCACTGTGTGTTTGCACATGACAATTAAAGAACCTTTGAATCTTTTGTGTAGAAGGAGACCTGATTTCAAGTAGTACTTTGCAAATAAATACATGACCTCACTGAATAAGCGCAGCTACAATGGTCAATGCGGACAAATAGGATTGGTATTGCATTTTACATTGTTTGGCATTGTAGATTTGTATTGCATCTTACATTGCTTCATCACATCCTTGGGTGTACCAATGTGCGAAAAGTGAAATCAAAGCAATCACCACAAAATGCTTGGCTCCTTACTTTGAGGTAGCTGCATTCTTTTGCTTTAAGTAAAGTCGATTTCTCCTTTGTAACAAATCTCTACAGCCTTAATTAAAGGGGAATCGATTCGCAGTCGCCAAAGAGCAGTGAACCTGGGGCTTTTTCTGCACACCAGAATGAGAAGGTTGTGAAGTGAGATTGGCAGTTTCCCAATATCACTATTCCCAGTCAATCATTTAACGTATGGATGATAATGCAAAAGAAATTCAAAAAGAATGTCATTAGTGACTTTTCAAAGAACCGATAGCAAGGTATTTGACACTGAGATTTAATTCCTGACCAAACTAATGAGATAAGCATTATGTCTGATAGCAATCCTTCTCAATGCGTTATATCAGCCCACAGAGCATATATTTACAAACCTACTTCAGCAGTCCCGTAAGAGCTAACTTGGGAAATGGAATGAAGTTTTGCTTATATTTTAATAAAAAGGCATGCTTTGCTAAAACACAAAGAGCTGGAATACCTCAGCGTGTCAGGCAGCATCACTGGAGGACATGGATAGGCGACGTTTTGGATCGGAACCTTACTTCAGACTGTTGTCTCCATTGTAATATATATCCCTCCCTCTGGCTTTATATTTCACTGCTGCCCTTTAGTCACAGGGTGACACAGTGGCACAGTGGCAGAGCTGCTGCTTTACAGCACCAGAGACCCAGGTTCGATCCTGACCGCGGGTCCTCGTGTGCCTTCTTGGTTGTCGCATAATGTAGTTGGGCCACGACAGATCATTGGTAGTATTACTGACAAGGAACAAGGAAGCTCGCAACAATTTCCACTTCGGCACCAGTCACTGCACAGTAGTCATTGAGGCACACTACCTACTTTTTCTTGGCACCGGGATGATAGTGATCTTTTTGAAGCAGATGAGGACCTCAGAATGGAGTAGTGAGAGGTTAGGGGTGGCACAGTGGCGCAGCAGTAGAGCTGCTGCCTTACAGTGCCAGAGGGCTGGGTTCGACCCTAACTACGAGTATTGTCTGTACGGAGTTTGTACATTCTCACTGTGACCACGTAGGTTTTCTCTGGGTGCTCTGTTTTTCTCCCACACTCCAAAGACGTACAAGCTGGCAGGTTAATTGGTTTTGGGAAAATTGTAAATTGTCCCTCGTGTGTAGGATAGTGCTAGTGCACGTGGTGATCACTAGTCGGTGAGTAATCGGTGGGCCAAAGGGCTTGATTCCACTCTATAAAGTAAAGTCTAAAGTTGGATGAAGTAGTTAGAGATTAGATGCCTCCATCTTCATGAGAAAATGAAAATAACATTATAAAATCTGTTTTGATTGATTGATTGATATAATTTAATTGCCACACAACCAAGGTCGGTGGTATTTGGGTTGCCAGCAGCGGTACAGTAATAAAGAACACAACCACAATAAAAATTTTACACAAACATCCACCACAGCATTCATCACTGTGGTGGAAGGCACTATCTTTCACTTCAGATTTCCAGCACTGCACTAATTTGCATTTGAATTACTACATCTGCAATGGTTTCACTTCATCCTTCATACACAGAAATTAAAGTCAAGCAGCTTTTGGCTATTGAAACTGTGCCAACCATCAAGTACCAACTTTGCTATCCCTGTTTTATTCTCCACACATTCTCGTCATTGCATTCCATTCTACCACCCACTTACGTGTAAGGAGCTCATTGGAGCTGCTGCCTCACAGCGCCAGAGACCCGAGTTCAGTCCTCACCTCAAGTACTGTTTATGTGGGGTTTGCCTGTTCTCCCTGTGACCGTGTGGGTTTCCTCCGGGTGCTCTGGTTTCTTCTCACATCCCAAAGACATGCGTGTTTGTAGGTTCAGTGGCCCCGATAAATTGTTCCTTGTGTGTAAGGAGTGGATAAGAAAGTGATATAACATAGGACTAGTGTGAACGGGTGAGCGATGGTCTGCGTGGATTCGGTGGGCTAAAGGGCATGATGTACCTTTCATTCCATTGAATTCCATTGAATTCAATTCAATTCAATTCATCCAAAGAAAACCCATGCAGTTTCAGGAAGAACATATAAACTCCACAAAGAGAGCGCCTGGGTTGCCAGAGCAGCAAGCAGCAGCACTACCAGCTGCACCACTGTGCCATCCAAATTGTAAAACAATTCCTCTGTGGCTACAAAAATTAAAATCTAACAGTATTTCAGAGGGCACTCTTCACATTATGGTAAAAATGTGTGCATGAGTTTAGTTCAGTTTAGTTTAGTTTACGACAGCATCCGTAGTCAGGATCGAACTGGGTCTCTGGGGTTGTAAGGCAGAAACTCCACCGCTGCGCCACCGTGCCTCACCAAGTTGATAACTTCAAGTTATATGTGAATGTATTTGATGATTATTGGAAGGGCCAGGCTCCTCTTTGACCCCCGCTCCACCGCCCCCTGCTCCCTGTACCATTACACACATCCTCAGTCCGTCCTTTTGTCAATGTTCATTCTAACCTTCAAAGGCTTGGCTTTGGTTTGATCTATAGTGGATCCTTGCCCCGGACTAAGAAAATGAGCGGAGACAGTGCATGAGAATAGAGGAAGAAAAGATGCAATAGTGGCCAATTCATCTTCAAACAAGCACAAAATGGAGGAACCTCATTCCATGCATGACATGCGTGGCAATGTCATACAGTTGCTCATCACAAAAGCTTTGCAATTTGTAACAATCCAGTGCGGATACGACGGCTTCCCTGTGGAGTCCAATTGGAAACAAATCTACATTGGTTTAAACATGACTACACAGATGTTGTCGAATCCTTTGAGTGTTCATTATTTTCTGTGTAGAATTTCAGATTTTCAGTATTCCTGAATTTTACTTTTGATCAAGTGTAACTTGTTTGGGAAGATTTACATTCCTCTGCTGTGTGAAGCCTGAATATCAATGATATCTTCCTGAGAGTTTCCACTGAAGTTTTGCTCCACTGATTGAACTCAAGTGCTGCCTGGATTAGGAGGCATTAACTACAAGGAGAGGTTGGACATACTTGGATTGTTTTCTCTAGAATGCTGCAGATTGAGATTCTTCTTCTTTTCGAGTCTTTGAAGCTGGTTGACTATATAACAGTTTCCCATTCCTTTACACAGTCCTTTGCGTTTTTGTTGAACACTGCAAGACCCTTTGAGCTGCACTGGTTGGGTAGTAGGGGGCAGACAAGGCAGTGCTGCATTGTATGGTCCTCTTCTCCACATTCACAGGTGGTTTGGCCAGTTTCATAGCCCCATCTGGCCATGGCAGCTTTTGATCGCCCTGTTCCTGTTCTCAGGCGGTTGAGCGTCTTCCACTGGACCCATGGTGCTTCTGAGCCCGGAGGGAGGGCTTCAGAAGGAGGGATACCCATGTCAGTAGGAGGGGGGTCGTCCTCAAGCCTTTTTGTCCATAGTTGGAGTCTGGTTTCTTCCCGTGATGTTATTAGGGGCTGGACATGGCTGAGAAAGCTTCTCCTGGACTTCAGCCGTTGGGCCGGGGGTACACGTCCATAGAGGAGGTGGCGTTCATCACTGGTGGCCTTGGTCATCTCTACTCGGCTGGCGACTTCCCGTCTCACATCAGCAGGGGCAATGCCAGCGAGGAGGTGCAGGTTGTTTATGTTGGTGGGCTTCAGGCAGCCAGTGATTGAGCGGCAGGTGTTATTCAACGCTGGGTCTAATTTCTTGGCATGGGATGATCTCTCCCAAACAGGACACGCATACTCCGCAGAGGAGTAGCACAGGGCCAGAGCAGTAGATCTTAATGTGTGTGCTGTGGCTCCCCATTTGGAGTTGGTCAGCTTCCGGAGGATGTTATTTCGGGAGTTAACTTTCAGTTTGGTGTTTTTGACGTGTTCCTTATAGGAGAGAGTGCGATCCAGTGTTACACCGAGGTAGACAGGGTTGGTGCAGTGCCCAAGAGGTGTTCCAGACCATGTGATGTTAAGGGGTCTGTTTGCTTCCCGGTTCCTGAGATGGAACGAGCAGGCTTGGGTCTTCGCAGGGTTTGCGTGTAGGTGGTTGCGCTCGTAGTAGAGGTGTAGCTCATCTAGGGCTGAGGTGAGATTCGCTTCTACAGCTTCAAACGTACTCTCTTGGGATGTTACACAGAGGTCGTCGGCGTAGATGAACCGCTCAGTGTTCTGGTCCATTGGCTGGTCATTGGTGTAGATGTTATATAGTAGTGGAGCCAGCACACTACCTTGAGGCAAGCCATTCCGTTGTCGTCGCCAGCGACTTTGCTTGTTGTTAAGGACAACATAGAAGCGCCTATCTTTCAGGAGGGCTCCGATGAGGTCCGTGAGTGCCAGGTCTTTGGTATTCTCCAAGATCTTTTTTAGGAGGAGGCGGTGGTTCACAGTGTCATACGCGGCAGACAGATCAACAAAGACGGCTCCTGTCACCAGTCCTTTCTGGAACCCGTCTTCAATGTGCTGTGTGAGATTCAGAAGTTGACTTGTTGTGGATTTGCCAGGTCGCAATCCAGCTTGTTGAGGGATGATGGCTGGTTCAGCGGCTGGGGCAAACCTGTTGAGGATCAGGCGCTCAAACAGCTTGTACGGGTGGCATAGCAGGGAGATTGGGCGGAAGCTCTTTGCATATGCTGGATCTTTACCGGGTTTTAGAAGAGCGATGATTTTGGTTTTCCTCCAGATCTTTGGGATGTTTCTTGTCAGCATGCAGTTGTTCATCAGCTCAAGGACCCACTTTGCAGATTGAGATGAGACCTGATGGAAGGATATAAAATCATGAGAGGCATAGATTGGGGAGACAGTCAGAACCTTTTTCCCAGGGTGTAAATATTAAAGACTAGAGGGAATAGCTTTAAGATGACAGGGACAAAGTTTAAAGGAGATGTGCGGGGCACGTTTTTTACATAGGTGGGTGCCTAAAATTCGCAGCCCGGGGTGATGATGGAGGCAGATACAATAGTAGTGTTTAAGAGGCTTTTAAATAGGCACAAGGATGTACAGGGAATGGAGGAATATGGATCATGTGCAGGCATTTGAGATTAGTTAATTAGTTTATCAAATTTACTGATTGCATGCCTCGTTGTCACCTTCCCCTCAGCTAACAATGAACCATTCTACAATTCTTTGATCAGCGTCTGCTTTGATCTGTCATTTCACACTTTACCCTTCCATATCTCTCTTCTCCCTCTCCCCTGACTCTCAGTCTGAAGCAGGGTTTCGATCTGAAACATCTCTCAAGTGATGCTGCCTGTTCCGCTGAGTTACTCAGCTCCCGATGTTCCATATTCTACATTCTATGTGGATTTTTGTAATGTAAAAAAAAAATTTGAAACTTAAGTTGCAACATGTTCAATGACCTCTTAGATTGTGTGTTAAATCCGTGAATCAGCCTCGGTCTCCTCACACGTGTCTATCCGTGGTCTGTGGATATCATTATTTGTGCTGCTGGCAACTACCCAATAGCAGACAATATGTCAGCCACAGTATGTAATTGCTTTGTTGTAGACAAATACATATTTCCTTAGATAGTTGGCAAGGCAAATGATTGCTTATCCATCAAATGCATCCATCTTCTTCATTCTTGTAGTTTAATATCTCTGCACAAAGAGGATTATCCATTATCTCCACAGGGATGACATTGACAGGCAGAATAACCCTTTAAGGCTTTCACACACAATGCTTTCTGGAGGAGCCCATCCCAATGAGAACAACTGGTTGCAGCTGATTAAATACACGGCCAGTTTAATCACAAAATGCTGGAGGAACTCAACGGGTCAGGCAGCATTGTGAAGGGAAAGGTCAGCTGACGTTTTGGGTTGGGACTCTTCTTCAAGACTCAATTAGAGGGGAAATTTAGTTCAGTTTAGTTTAGAGATACAGTGTGGAAACAGGCTCTTTGGCCCACCAAGTTCACACACTGGGCGACAGAGGGACAGGGAGGGAGGGTGGGTAAGGGGAATGGAATCCTAACTAGCAAACACCAATCCGTATACTAGAATAACTCAGAATAAAGAATGAATTACAAACTTGCCATGTACTCACCCTGTGAGTAAATAAATAGCAATAAAATAATTAATGACAATGAGATGAGATCATGTTGTATCATGTTGTATCATGTTGTATCATGTTGTATCATGTTGTATACAATTATTTTGCTATTTATTGTTCATTAGCAAATAAAAGATTTTGTTTGTCCAAATATGGATCCAATTTTGCCAAGAGAAGTGCCGATGAATTCAACTGGAAATTAGAGCATAACTGTAATAATTAATAACATGAATAACGTCACGGAATAAAATTGTAATACAGTACTAATAATGCAACAGGAAAGGACAGACCACAAGGAAAGTAACTGACTCACATGGCTATCTGGACTACACGTCTTCCCACCCTGCCCCCTGTAAAGACTCCATCCCCTACTCCCAATTCCTCCGCATACGCCGCATCTGCTCCCAGGATGAGACGTTCCACACCAGGGCATCGGAAATGTCCTCGTTCTTCAGGGAACGGGGATTCCCCTCCGCCACCATAGATAAGGCTCGCACCAGGGTCTCATCCATACCCCGCAACACTGCTCTCTCTCCCCATCCCCGCGCTCGCAACAAGGACAGAGTCCCCCTAGTCCTCACCTTTCACCCCACCAGCCGGCAAATACCACAAATAATCCTCCGCCATTTCCGCCACCTCCAACGTGACCCCACCACTCGCCACATCTTCCCATCTCCCCCTATGTCTGCCTTCCGCAAAGACCGCTTCCTCCGCAACTCCCTTGTCAATTCTTCCCTTCCCTCCTGTACCACCCCCTCCCCAGGCACTTTCCGTTGCAACCGCAAGAAATGCAACACCTGTCCCTTCACCTCCCCCCTCGACTCCATTCAAGGATCCAAGCAATCGTTCAGGTGCGACAAAGATTCACCTGTATCTCCTCCAACCTCATCTACTGCATCCGCTGCTCTAGATGTCAGCTGATTTACATCGGGGAGACTAAGCGGAGGTTGGGCGATCGTTTCGCCGAACACCTCCACTCAGTCCGCAATAACCTACCTGAACTCCCGGTAGCTCAGCACTTCAACTCCCCCTCCCATTCCCAATCCGACCTCTCTGTCCTGGGTCTCCTCCATTGCCAGAGTGAGCAACACCGGAAATTGGAGGAACAGCGCCTCATATTCCGCCTGGGTTGCTTGCGTCCGGATGGCATGAACGTTGAATTATCCCAGTTTTGCTAGCCCTTGCTGTCTCCTCCCCTTCCTTAATCCTCGAGCTGTCTCCTCCCATCCCCCCGCCCTCGGGCTCCTCCTCCTCCCTTTTTCCTTCCTTCTCCCCCCCACCCCCCATCAGTCTGAAGAAGGGTTTCGGCCCGAAACGTCACCTATTTCCTTCGCTCCATAGATGCTGCTGCACCTGCTGAGTTTCTCCAGCATTTTTGTGTACCTTCGATCTTCCAGCATCTGCAGTTCCTTCTTGAACACAAGGAAAGTATTGATGCATTCAAGAATAAAATTTAATTATAGCTGTGAAGGTTATCTGGAATAAATCTATGAACTGCATGAAGTTCTTTTAGAGCTGGAGGCATATTAGGGTAGACAGTCAAAATATTTTCCCCAGGGTGGAAATGTCAAATATTAGAGGGGCTTAAGGTCAGAGGAGGAAAGTTTAAAGGGGATGTGCAAGTCTGAAGAAGGGTCTCGACTCGAAACATCACCCATTCCTTCTATCCAGAGAGGCTGCCCGGCCTGCTGGGTTACTCCAGCATTTTGTGTCTACCAAAGAGATGTGCAAATGCAAGTCGCCTACACAGAGAGGTGATGATGATGATGATGATGATGATATTTTGTTGTCTCAAGTACCTAGGTGCAGTGAAATGCTTTGTTTTGCCTACAACCCGGTAAAATCATACAGCAGACCTCACCTGGGCAGTGCACAAGGTTTGCCACGTTTCTGGCACCAACAAAGTTACAAGAAGTTAATCAAACAGTGTTATCTTCTGCTCGCAGAGGCGACCCATATCTGTAACCGCATGTGGCTGCAGGCGGCACCCGCAAGGGCCCCCTTTGTTCTCGGTGGTCCTCCCCACCAGGCCCTCCATCGTTCTCCCGCCAGGTAGCTCTGGTAGCCTGAAACACACTGCCAGGGGTAGTGGTGGAGGCTGATACAATAATGGCGTTTAAGAGGCTTTCAGATAGGCACAGAAATATGCATATGCTCTCCATATCTGACACCCTTTGTCTCCTTTTCATCTCTAGCCTTTGTCACTTACTTCCCCTATCTGCTTCACCAATCACACCTTTCACCTGTATCCACCTATCACTTGCCTGGATTTGTCCTGCCCCAACTTCTTTCCCAGCTTTCTCTTCCGTACTTTCAATCTGAAGAAGAGACCCCACCCAAAATGTCGTCTGCCCATTCCCACCGCAGACTCTGCCTGGCCCGTTCAGTTCCCCCAGCACTTTGTGTTCTGCTCAAGATTTTGGCATATGCACTCCCTTGTGTCTCTATTTCCATGCTCTGACCCATTTCCATCTCTTTGACTTACTTCATTCCCACAAACATACTCCACATCTGGCATGTGCATCCCAAGTTTTGATCAGCATCAGCAACTATCCCCTTCAACAGCTTAGGCCTTAACTATGGCATTATCTGCCCACTCATCTCCATCTATCCCTTCCCCCTTCATAAGAATACTCTACCCAAAAAGAAAATCTGCCATTCTATAACATCGTGGCTAACAATTGTCAGCCCCAGCTAATGTAATACGTGGTTCTGAATCGATTGGAAACGTCTATAGAGGTGTACAACCTTTCTAGGAAAGATTATTGTCCACCGTATGTTAAAGCATCCTTTCTGCAAGCAGTCCACTTGGGTGTTTCCAATACAGAGTAATATTAACCCATTGGAAACTAGTCTGGTTGATGTAATACATGATTCCGAATTGAGTGGAAAAGTTTATTTAGTTGTACTTTCAGAGGAAAAGTTACTGCCCACCATATGATATAGCATTGTAGTTAATACAAGCAGTCCAGATAGGCCATTTCAACACAGGGTGCCTATGTTACTTTCAATTACCTTTAATTCAACAAACCTTCACAAAAAATAGTTGTAAACTAGTCTAGTTGATATAATTAATGGTGCCGAATCGATGGGAAATGTTTATTTGATTGTACAACCTTTACAAGTTCATGTTCATAAGTTCTAGTAGCAGAATTAGGCCATTCGACCCATCAAATCTACTCCGCCATTCAATCATGGCTGATCTATCTTTCCCTCTCAACCCCATTCTCCTGCCTTCTCCCCATAATCCCGACACCTTTATTAATCAACAATCTGTCAATCTCTGCCTTAAAAATAGACATTGACTTGTCCTCCACGTGTATAGAGGCTAACCCAATCATTCCCAGAATCATTCGGAGCAAAAGTTATTGTCAACTGCATGGAAAAGCATGCTTCTTATTGCAACACCCAATGCCCATGATCTTTAGTGAAGATAAATCTAAAGCTACAGGCACTGTTAACAAATTTCTTCAGTCTGAAGAAGGGTCTCGACCGAAACATCACCCATTCCTTCTCTCCAGAGATGCTGCCCGTCCCGCTGAGTTACTCCAGCATTTTGTGTCTACATTCGATTTAAACCAGCATCTGCAGTTCTTTGCTAAGCATCTATCGTATATCCTTTAGGGCAAGGATTCCAACGATCTCTCATCTGCTGAGTGGAGATGTTTCTGCTCATCATCTCCATTGACTGACCACATATTGTGACACTGGGCCTCTTACTTCTGGGCACCACGCCTTTGAGAAACCACCTATTATCTATCCTGTTAATCTTTTAGAGGTGTATAAGAGCATAAGGGGAATAGATAGGGTAGATACATAGAGACTTTCACCCAGAGTAGGGGAATCAAGAACCAGAGGACATAGGTTTACATTGAGAGGGGAGAAATTTAATAAGAACCTGAGGGGCAGCTTTTAAACCCAGAAGGTGGTGGGTATCGAGCTGTCAGAGGAGGTAGTTGAGGCAGATACCATAACAACATGTAAAAGACATTTGGACGGATACATGGATAGGAAAAGCTTTCAAGGCATATGGGCCACACATGGGCAAGTGGGGTTAGCGTAGATGGAGCATCTTGGTTAGCATTGGCAGGTTCGACTGAATGGGCCTATGTCCCAAAGAGTCGTGTTATGTCCATTGGTTCACCAAGAAGGCTTAGTTTAGTTTAGTTTAATTTATTGTTACGTGTATCGAGGTACAGTGAAAACCTTTTGTTGCTTGCTAACCTGTCCGCGGAACAATTATACTATCGAGCCATCCACGGTTTACAGATACAGGATAAAGGGAACAAGGTTTAGTGCAAGATATAGTCCAGTAAAGTCCAATTGAAGGTAGTACGGGGGCCTCGAGTGAGGTAGATAGTAGTTTAGGACTGTTCTTTAATTATTGATAAGATGATTCAGTTGCCTGATAACACCTGGGAAAAAAACTTTTATTAGGTTTAGAGGATCAGTAATATGTAAGGTTACAGGGAATGAGTGAGGCAATGTAACTGATGGGATTGGCCTTGAAGTCATCAGACATTCGGTGGGGCAGATTTCCTTTGCTGTCATGTTTCCATGATTGTAGGTGGTTACCATTGGAGGCAAGGTGCATGGAGCCTCGGGTCTCCAATGGTGCTGGCCAAAGAGGACTGAGTGACTTTAGACTAGAGATGCAGCGTGGAAACAGGCCCTTCAGCTCACCGAGTCCATGCCGACCAACGATCACCCCGTACACTACTACTAGTAGCAATGTTACAAAATTTTGTGATTTTAAAAATCAAGTCTGTAATTTATCCCATCAGATAAAGCATAAAAATAAGTTTAATTTGACACCTAATTCACTTTCATATCTCAAGTATTTAAAAAGTTATGGCCATTTTCATACTCGGAAATGAGCATCTTGTTCCCTATTGATTTTCTATGGACATAACAAAAAAGCTGTGATCGTGAACAGTCAAAAGCCCATAACTTTCTTAAAAATTAAGAGAACTGAATGAAATTTTCAGTTATCATAGATTGAAGCATTCTGAAACAAATATAAAATAATCTTACTTGGATGACCTGAAATTAAAGCATATAATTAGTTAGTTACCTAATTGTAGCTAATTTCAGACTTCAATTACTAGATCTAAACATCTATCCATTTCTTAATAAATGATTAACATTTTTAAATAGCCTAAATGTCCAAATAATATTCACAAATAATTCACAATAAAACATGATTTTTAAATCTCATTTACATTAATTTATAGGCCAAATGGAAGGAATTTAGTGTTCAATTGCTGTAAATAAATGCCCATTTAAATCAGCTTTCCAGTGGGTCCCTGTGGAACGCGCTGGTTTAGAACGTTCACATTGCGGTAGATTTGTGCCCCAAATGCCCAGAAAAATACTGCGGGATATAATGGGCCCAAAATGAGCTACTCGCAATATTAAACTTTGTATAAAGGGATCTTTAGAAGCCCTTTTTAATGTAAAAATATACAGCCTTCCTTCAGTTGACTGCTTTATGAGACCCTGCGGTTGCTGGCGGTCGCGGGTTTAGAGATTGATTTTTAAACTACTATAACTATTATACGAGGCCTTTAAAACTAATAGTAGCATTTGCGACGGGGTCTTTCAGCGATTTTTCGTTAATAATTAACTAGGCTGAACATCTTCGATTTGAACAGCCTAGCGAAAATCGCGTTTTAAACCCGCCCCCCTCTAAACGGCGCCAAAATCGCGCACACCCGCAGCGACAGATTTTCAACGACGCTTCAGGTAGGCTTTGCAACATACTTACTACTAGCACTATCCTACACACTAAGGCCATTTTACAATTCACAGAAGCCAATTAACCTACAAACCTGTATGTCTTTGGAGTGTGGGAGAAAGCCGGAGCACCCGGAGAAAACCCACGCGGTCACAGGGAGAACGTACAAACTCCATACAGACAGCACCCATAGTCAGGATGGAACTTGGGTCTCTGGTGCTGTAAGGCAGCAACTCTACCGCTGTATCACTGTGCCACAACTTGCAACAAGAGAGATAGAAAATTAAAAAAAATCTAATGCCCTTGGTATAACAAAATCCATTCTAAATGGCCTATTTCTTACTCCAAGCCAATGTTGTCTTGTTCTCGGCATCTACTGCAGATTCCTCTCAGAATTTGGCAGGTGGCTATGACATTACCTCTCAGGAGAAACCCTACTACTTTGAATTCAGTTTGTCTGTGCAATCTCCAGTTCTCTCATGCTATTAGTAATAACTCAGCTGTTTGTTTTGCTTTCTCGTGAGATTGGAGTACAACGTCATTGAGATAAACTGCTTTTGACAACACGCATCGGGCCTTTGATGAAGGTTTGGGACAGGGCAAGACTTAACAAGCTTCCCCAAGGACTTCACTCTAAGTGTTCGGAGTGGGAGCATAAAAGCACTAATCATCATCGCCTAGTGTTGGCAGCCTGAGAGAGCCATTCACTAGGCTTGTTCTGCCATCATCACTATAATCACATGCATTCAAGTGCTTTCGAAGTACCAAGCAAAGATCTTAGAGCAGAGCTCTGCTCTAAGATCTTTGGTACCAAGGACTATAGTGTTTGAGGTTAAAAGAGATCATAAAAGGTTTACTTGATTTTTGGCTTTGGAAAAATGCTGCAAAACCATGTTCAGTGCTCTGAAGTTAGAGCCAAGGTATTGAATTGATTTGATATTATAAAGTATAAAGTATAAAGTTTCCTTTATTGTCATTCAAACTTTTAGTTTGAACGAAATTGCGTACCTTGCAGTCATGACAGAAAATAAAATAACAGAACACACAATGAGCACAGTTTAACATCCACCACAGTGAGTCTACCAGGGTGATGGAAAGCAAAAGTCTTAAAGTCCTTGTCTCTTCCTTCCTTGTTCGCCCTCTGCGTTGAGGCGATCCAGGTTTTCGATGTTGGGCCCCCTGACGGGTGATATTCAAAGAAGCACAGAAAAATGATCTGAAGGCTATTTCAAGAGTCAAGAGTATTTAATTGTCATATGTACAGACAACAGAAGAAAAGCTGCGCAATGAGTCTTTAAACTTTATCAGACGAGAGATACAGGCCCTTCGGCCCACCGACCAACAATCATCCCGTACACTAGCACCATCCTACACACTAGGGACAATTTACTATTTTACCAAAACCAATTAACCTATAAACCTGTACGTCCTTGGAGTGTGGGTGGAACCCGGAGCACCTGGAGAAAACCCACGTGGTCACAGGGCGAACGTACAACTCCATATAGATAACACCCGTAGTCACAATGGAAACCGGGTCTCTGGCACTGTAAGGCAGCAACTCTACCGCTGCACCACAGTGCATCCTTCTTGTTTACTTACGATTTTATACATCTCAAAACAAGCCTCTCCTCACATGAGGAAATCCGGTAGGCGGCGCGGCTCTCGCCAGCAGCGGCCTCTGCAGTCCGTCTGCGTTTTTATTATTTTATGTCTATGTTTTAATGTAGTTTTTGTTATTTTTGTTGGGGTATGTGTGTGGGGGGGTGGGGGAGGTGTGGGGGGGAGGGGGAAACTTTTAAATCTCTCCCTGCACGGGAGACCCGACCTTTTCTTTGTCGGGTCTCCGTTGTCGTTGGGGCTGCAACGAGGAGCGGCCTCCAACAGGAAAACCGGGGGCTCCAGTGCCGACACTCACCTCACCGTCGCGGAGCTGGCCGAGTCCAGAGCGGGTGGAGCTGTGGTGGACGCTGCTGCGGCCCGACCCCCGGAGATTCGGTGGCTGCAACTGCGGGTTTGGCGGACGGCACCGGGAGCCCGCGGGTCCCTGGAGGGAGACCGCTTTTCGGGGCTTCCGCAACGGCGACTTCTCCCGCCCGAGTTGCGGGGTTGAAGAGCTCCTGGAGCGGGGCCTTACAGCACCGCCCCGCGCGGCTTGGAATGGCGGCGGGCTGCGAGCGCGCACCGGGGGCTCTAACACCAAGACCCGGTGCGCGAACTTGCATTACCCGGCGTGGTTTAATGGCCACGGGACAATTCGCCATCGCCCGCCGGGGGCTTTGACTTTGACTCTGACATGGGGGGGGAGAGTGCAGTGGAGAGAGAAGTTTTTTTGGCCTTCCATCACAGCAATGTGATGGATGTTTATGTAAAATATGTTGTGTCTTGGGTCTATTTGTTGTAATGTATGGCTGCAGAAACGGCATTTCGTTTGGACCTCACGGGGTCCAAATGACAATAAATTGAATTGTATTGTATTGTATTGTATTGTATTGTATTTTTAAACTTATCCAATCTATTTTCATATACAAAGAATTTTTCAGTTCTGGCAATATCCTCATTATCTTCTTTGAAACCTCTCCTCTGCCTCTCCCAGTTAAATGGTAACCAGGACTGTACGCAATAGTCCAGCCATTTTGTTTCTAGTTTTGGATACAGTTCGAACAAAACCTCCATGTTCTTATAGTTTACTCCATGGCTTTGAATGGAAAGCATTCTGTACAACTTTTTTTCTTATTCATCTACCTGCAAATAATAATAATAATAATAAATTTTATTTATGGGCGCCTTTCAAGAGTCTCAAGGACACCTTACAAATATTTAGCAGGTAGAGGAAAAACATGTAATGGGAATGAAATAAGTAATAGAGACATGACTAGTACACAAAGTAAAGACAGAATTCAATTCAAAACAGAATTCAATTCAAAGTACCTGCAAAGTACCTTGGATGTATGAGCAAGGTCTGTTCTTTCACACCACTCAATATGCTCCCATTTATTTTATTCTCTGTCTTCCTTTCCTGAGATGAGCACTTCCTCCCACCCCCACATCCCCACCCCACCCTCTCACCCACCCCCAAAATGCATCCTCATTCATCTCTGGTTTAAATTCCATTTGCCACATGTCAGCTACTGTATGTCCATTGACCCTATCTAGGTCCCACATGATTTTTTATATCTCTGTAAGATCACCCCTCAGGCTCCTGAATGGAAAGGAATAAAGTCTGTGCCTGCCCACCCAACCTCTTTCTACAGAAGTTAGACCCAAAATGCTGGAGTAAGTCAGTGCAGCATCTCTGGAGAAAAAGGATGGGTGATGTTTCAGGTCAGGACCCTGCTTCATACCGAGAGCTCTCATGCAACCTTCTTATGTCTCCTCTGCACTCTTTCCAACATAATGCTTTTTTATAAGCTATTTCCCACTTTTCTGCTCAACGGGATGGACAAATTACACAGCTACACAAGCCACGCAATTTTCACCTCGTCAATCCTTTCGCTTCACAATTCGCAACACTCTAATCCTTTTGTTTCACACCATGTGTTTGTTCATCTCTGGCCATTGCCAAACCATCTGCCTCTGAAACGCCCCCTAGACTGTGTTCACCTGACCTTTCAGGCCCCTCCACTCTTTTAGCTTTCTTTCTCCCCACAATCAATTGGTTCTCGACCCAAAACTCCCAATGATATACTGGCATCTACACGCCTAGATGTTGTGGTCCCATAGTTGAACTATGTAAAGGCATTTTAGATCCTCATGCGGCTTTGGGATTGGTTTAAACATTTAAGGGCCAGTCCCACTTTGGCGACCTTATTGGCAAGTTTAGGAGAGTCTTTTTTTCTGCGAGCAAAAATTGGTCGGCATGAAGAAAATCGATACTTTTGAACTCGTAGTGCAGTGGTTGTGGGGTTGCCATGCTGTTGTAGGTAGTCAAAGTAGCTGTAGATATTCCCCTTTGCTGACCAGGCATTTTAATTGGCTCATTGGGGGGAAAAAAACGTAAGCACGAGTTTTCAGAAAACTTCAGTAATGTTAAATGCCCACTAAACTTCACAGCTGTGTATCTCTGGCTTATTAAAAGTTGTCTGACTTCTTAAAAGTGTCTCCACTCCTTCTTCCCCTCCTCCCCCCCCCCCCCCCCCCCCCGCCTTCTCTCCCCTTCTCCCCTCTTCTCCCCTCCCCCGCCTCCCCGCTCTTTTAAAGGACTTACCGTACACTGCGCCAGCCATCTTTAACCTTCCTGTTCATCGCGGGTATCACCTTGGCTTTGCACCGTGTGAATTTCAGACAGCGCTCCCCCATTTTCTCCGGCCCCCGCCTTTGCGGTGTGTTTGTGTGTGAGTGTGAGTGTGAGTGTGAGTGTGAGTG
This sequence comes from Amblyraja radiata, assembly GCF_010909765.2. Classification (NCBI taxonomy): domain Eukaryota; kingdom Metazoa; phylum Chordata; class Chondrichthyes; order Rajiformes; family Rajidae; genus Amblyraja; species Amblyraja radiata. The sequence goes on along the minus strand of NC_045967.1, from coordinate 12,861,210 downwards.
TGAGTGTGAGTGTGAGTGTGAGTGTGAGTGTGAGTGTGAGTGTGAGTGTGTGTGTGTGTGTGTGTGTGTGTGTGTGTGTGTGTGTGTGTGTGTGTGTGTGTGTGTGTGTGTGTGTGTGTGTGATGGTCGATCCAGCTCGTGCTTTTTCAGGCGAGTACCCCCGATATTAAAGGTCGCAGACAGTTTGCTGAAAAGTCACGTAAGTGGGACAGGCCCTTTAGCTTTTGTGTTTGTCAACATGTAGATTGCTTATTTACTGCATATGAAGTTAATTATTGTCCTATAGCAGTGATTCCAAAAGTATTCATACCCGTGTACCCCTTCGTAAATTTTCGTAAGCATATTGTACCTCTTGTTAAAAAAAAATGGTATTTCATTGTAAGTCGATAAAAATTGCATACATTTTAATTTTGCACACACACTCACCCATCCACACACGCACACACATCCCCACACACTCACTCACCCACTCACTCACCAACTCACTCACTCACTCGCCCACTCACCCACTCACTCACCAACTCACTCACTCACCAACTCTCCCACTCACTCACCCACTCACCCACTCACCCACTCACTCACCCATTCACTCACTCACCCACTCACTCACTCATTCACCCACTCACTCACCCATTCACCCACTTACCCACTCACCAACTCACTCACTCACCCACTCACTCACCCACTCACCCACTCACCCACTCACTCACCCACTCACTCACTCATTCACCCACTCACTCACCCATTCACCCACTTACCCACTCACCAACTCACTCACTCACCCACTCACTCACCCACTCACCCACTCACCCACTCACTCACCCACTCACCCACCCATTCACCAACTCACTCACTCACTCACTCATTTACCCACTCACCCACTCACTCACCCATTCACCCACTCACTCACTCACTCACTCATTTATCCACTCGCTCACTCGCTCACTCACTCACTCATTTACCCACTCACCCACTCACTCACCCGCTCACTCACTCACTCACCCACTCACCCACTCACCCACTAACTCACCAACTCACTCACTCACTCACTCACTCACCAACTCACCCACTCACTAACTCACTCATTTACCAACTCACTCACTCACATACTCACTGGTGGCAGTGACTCCAAGCTGCTGCGATTGCCACAGAGGCTTTTCGACGTTATGGTCGTTCCCCGTCAGACTTTAAGCTGAAAAAAATCTGACGCCGAACGCACATGAAGCCGAAATGATAAATAGATATAAAACACTGAAACACTTAAAAAAATCTATATATATTTTGCAGCTTTTTGACGTCATGTCAGATTGTTTTTCATCTTAAAATCTGATGCATACCCCCTGTAGACCTTTCGGATACCCCTGGGGGGACGAGTACACCACTTTGGGAAACACTGTCCTATAGCATAAGTGTGTATCGGTAGTTTAGATATTACTAAGGCATTTGGCTGGGTTTTCTTGGTTGAGCGCTTAGCTTGGTGTTATAGCACGTACTTTGTGTTTTAACAGTAATTGTTCTCCGGGGATGCTGCCTGAGCCACTGAGTTACTCCAGCATTTTGTGTCTTTCCTTAGTAAACCAGCATCTGCAGTTCCTTCTTTCTAAATTATCCCTGCAGTCTAAAACTTTCTTCCTCAATGTTCAGCACACAACCAATTTCTGGACCATTAGCAAGCTTTTGTAACCATACCTCTTACATAGAAAGCAAAGGACTTTGCGCTGAACCCAATCTTCCAGTCACAATAGCAATCGTTCATTATTACCCTTTGCTTCTTTGCCACTGTGACAATTTTGGATACAATTCTCCCTTCTCCCTTGAATTCTTCAGGCTTCACTTTATCGACCAACCTGCCACATAATAACTTGCTGAAAGCTTTGCTCAAGTCTATGTGAATGGCAAATATATTGCCATGTTATCTCCTCAAACAATTAAATCATTAATCATTCTGGACCTTTCCTTTACTAAGCCATGCTGGCTGACCCTGATTAATCTATGCCTTTCTAAATGAACTTGTTTAGAATTGACTCCAGTAATTTGCCAAAGTAAAATAACAGGCCTGTCGCTGCCTATTTAATCCTGACCTCCCATTTCAGGGTTGATGTAGTACTCCAAAGCTCTGGGACGTCCCCTATTGTCAGGAAGAATTAAATAATTATATTCCATGCCTCCCCTGGTTCCTCATGTCTCTTCAGGGGCAAGGGTTCGAATCCCACCATTGCCGCCAGTGTGTAACTTTATGTTATTGCCTTTGTTTATTCCCGTCACTCAGGGCTGTGGGTAATAATCGGGTTATAGTTGAGTTCATTCCTTTTCTTTAATTATAGGCAATCATAGTAGCAGGTAACTCAACATGCCATCTCCATGTGTCCTCCAGAGAACTTCCTGCACTACACAAAATAAGTCCTCAATACAACAATTGCCGGTAGGAACTAAAATTAATGTGGGACCTGACTGACCAACTCAAATCTTATACAATAATAATAACAAAACAGTTAGTTGTCACGCGATAACAACTATAGCAATTATTTATTGTATACTATTTTTTAGTGTATACAGCGCGGAACCAGGCCCTTCGGCCCACCGAGTCCGCACACTAATACTATCTTACACACTAGGGACAATTTACAATTATATGGAGGCCAATTAACTTACAAACCTGCACATATATGGAGTGTGGGAGGTTAACGGGAGATCCTGGAGAAAACCCATGCAGGTCACAGGGAGAACGTACAAACTCCATACAGACAGCACCCGTAGTTAGGATGGAACCCGGGTCTTTGGCGCTGTAATGGCCCTGTCCCACTGTACGAGTTCATTCAAGTGCTCTCCCGAGTTAAAAAAAAATCAAACTTGTGGTAAGCGCGCAGAATGAATGTAGCGGGTACGTCGGAGCTCTGGGACATCTCTTAGCGGCTCGTAACACTAACGGCAGGTACTCGGGAAGACTCGCTAACGGCAGGTATGCTCGGGAAGACTCGTGAAGATTTTTCAACATGTTGGCAAATGTCCACGAGAGCCCCGATTAGTTACGAGCGGCCATTACCGTAAATCTCCGAGTTCGAATCAGGGCAAACTCGGGGAGAACTCTTGAATGAACTCGTACAGTGGGACAGGGCTTTCAGGGAACAACTCTACCCCTGCGCCACTGTGCCACTTATATTATTATAAGCATTACCTAAATAAAAGCAATACAATTCTGCAGGGGCAGCACAGTGGCACAGCTGGTTGAGCTGCTGACTCACAGCACCAGAGACCCAGGTTCGATCCTGACGTCGAGTGCTGTTGGTGTGAAGTTTACACGTTCTCCCTGTGACCGTGTGTGTTTTCTCCGGGTGCTCTGGTTTCCTCCCACAAAAGACGTGTGGGTTTGTAGGTTAATTGGCCTGTAAATTTCCCCCAGTGTGTAGGGGGGCGTAGATGTAAAGGTGGGATAACACAGAACCAGTATGTATGGGTGATCGATGTTCAGCGTGGTCTTGGCTGGCCAAACAGCCTGTTTCCATGCTGTACCTCTAAAACCAAAACTAAAAAGCTTTAGCATAGCAATAGCTCTAGATGTTAATTGTTAGACTTCTGTAATATTAGGATATAAATGACTGTGTGGTTCAATAGGGAGTGGAAATAATTGTATCAGCTGGCTCTATTATATGAATCATTAACAAATTTCTTCCACTTGAAATATGTTAAAAAGGAATGACTGGTTGCATGAATTGATCCCTCCCAATCGGTTCATAGTTCAATCGTTCAATGGCACTTTACTGGTCACATTTGCAACTGCACAGTGAAGTTGTTTTTGAAGGCGCCGCCATTTTTTACACTATTATTCATAGTCCAGTCGGCCCGCGTGCTCGATGTACTGGAGCAGTTCCCGCGAACCAACGTCCCTCTTCTCTCCTCACCTGGCCATCTTTGTGTCCCAGGAGTGGTGGGTTGAAGAGCCTGTTTACATGCTGTATCTCTAAACAGCAAGGAAGTGGAAAAACTTTTTCTCACAGAGAGTTGTGAGTCTGTGGAATTCTCTGCCTCAGGTGGAGGCGGGTTCTCTGGATACTTTCAAGAGAGAGCTAGATAGGGCTCTTAAAGATAGCGGTCAGGGGATATGGGGAGAAAGCATGAAGCGGGTACTGATTGGGGATGATCAGCCATGATCACATTTAATGCCGGTGCTGGATCGAAGGGCCAAATATAACCATATAACCATATAACCATATAACAATTACAGCACGGAAACAGGTCATCTCGACCCTTCTAGTCCGTGCCGAACACGTATTCTCCCCTAGTCCCATATACCTGCGCTCAGACCATAACCCTCCATTCCTTTCCCGTCCATATAACTATCCAATTTATTTTTAAATGATAAAAACGAACCTGCCTCCACCACCTTCACTGGAAGCTCATTCCACACAGCCACCACTCTCTGAGTAAAGAAGTTCCCCCTCATGTTACCCCTAAACTTCTGTCCCTTAATTCTCAAGTAATGTCCCCTAGTTTGAATCTTCCCTACTCTCAGTGGGAAAAGCTTATCCATGTCAACTCAGTCTATCCCTCTCATCATTTTAAAGACCTCTATCAAGTCCCCCCTTAATCTTCTGCGCTCCAAAGAATAAAGCCCTAACTTGTTCAACCTTTCTCTGTAACTTAGTTGCTGAAACCCAGGCAACATTCTAGTAAATCTCCTCTGTACTCTCTCTATTTTGTTGACATCCTTCCTATAATTAGGTGACCAAAATTGTACACCATACTCCAGAATTGGCCTCACCAATGCCTTGTACAATTTTAACATTACATCCCAACTTCTATATTCAATGCTCTGATTTATAAAGGCCAGCACACCAAAAGCTTTCTTTACCACCCTATCTACATGAGATTCCACTTTCAGGGAACTGTGCACAGTTATTCCAAGATCCCTCTGTTCACCTGCATTCTTCAATTCCCTACCATTTACCATGTACGTCCTATTTTGATTTGTCCTGCCAAGATGTAGCACCTCACGCTTATCAGCATTAAACTCCATCTGCCATCTTTCAGCCCACTCTTCCAACCGGCATAAATCTCTCTGTAGACTTTGAAAATCTACTTCATTATCCACAACCCCACCTATCTTAGTATCATCTGCATACTTACTAATCCAATTTACCACACCATCATCCAGATCATTGATGTACATGACAAACAACAGTGGACCCAACACAGATCCCTGTGGCACCCCACTAGTCACTGGCCTCCAACCTGACAAACAACCATCCACCATTACTCTCTGGCATCTCCCATTCAGCCACTGTTGAATCCATCTTGCTACTCCACCATTAATACCCAACCATTGAACCTTCTTAACCAACCTTCCGTGAGGAACCTTGTCAAAGGCCTTACTGAAGTCCATATATACAACATCCATGGCTTTACCCTCATCAATTTCCCGAGTAACCTCTTCAAAAAATTAGATGAGTCAAACATGACCTTCCAGGCACAAATCCATGTTGACTGTTCCTGACTGTTCCTAATCAGACCCTGTTTATCCAGATGCTTATATATATTATCTCTAAGTATCCTTTCCATTAATTTGCCCACCACTGACGTCAAACTAACAGGTCTATAATTGCTAGGTTTACTCTTAGATCCCTTTTTAAACAATGGAACAACATGCGCAGTACGCCAATCCTCCGGCACTGTTGCCGTTTCTAATGACATTTGAAATATTTCTGTCATAGCCCCTGCTATTTCTACACTAACTTCCCTCAATGTCCTAGGGTATATCCTGTCCGGACCTGGAGACTTATCCACTTTTATATTTCTCAAAAGTGTCAGTACTTCCTCTTCTTTGAATCTCATAGTTTCCATAGCTACTCTACTTGTTTCCCTTACCTCACATAATTCAATATCCTTCTCCTTGGTGAATACCGAAGAAAAGAAATTGTTCAATATCTCCCCCATCTCTTTTGGCTCTGCAGATAGCTGTCCACTCTGACTCTCTAATGGACCAATTTTATCCCTCGTTATCCTTTTGCTATTAATATAGCTGTAGAAACCCTTTGGATTTACTTTCACCTTACTTGCCAAAGCAACCTCATATCTTCTTTTAGCTTTTCTAATTTCTTTCTTAAGACTCTTTTTACATTCTTTATACTCCTCAAGCACCTCATTTACTCCATGCTGCCTATAATTATTGTAGATCTCTCTCTTTTTCCGAACTAAGTGTCCAATTTCCCTTGAAAACCATGGCTCTTTCCAATTTTTACTATTTCCTTTCAACCGAACAGGGACATAAAGATTCTGTACTCTTAAAATTTCACCTTTAAATGTCCTCCATTTCTCTTCCACATCTTTCCCATAAAACAAACTGTCCCAATTTACTCCCTTTAAATCCTTTCGCATCTCCTCAAAGTTAGCCTTTCTCCAATCAAAAATCTCAACCCTAGGTCCAGTTCTGACCCTCTCCATAATTATATTGAAACTAATGGTATTGTGATCACTGGTCCCGAACTGATCCCCAACGCATACCTCTGCCACCTGACCCGTCTCATTTCCTAACAGGAGGTCCAGCACCGCCCCTTCTCTAGTAGGTACTTCTATGTATTGCTGCAAAAAGCTATCCTGCACACATTTTACAAACTCCAACCCATCCAGCCCATTTACAGCATGTGTTTCCCAGTCTATGTGTGGAAAATTGAAATCTCCCACAATCACTACCTTGTGCTTACTACTAATATCTGCAATCTCCTTACATATTTGCTCTTCCAATTCTCGCTCCCCATTTGGCAGTCTATAATACGTGTTGCTACCCCTTTCCCATTTCTCAGTTCCACCCAAATAGCCTCCCTAGACGAGCCCTCTAATCTATCCTGCCAAAGCACTGCTGTAATATCTTCCCTGATAAGCAATGTAACACCTCCACCTCTTGCCCCTCCAATTCTATCACACCTGAAGCAACGAAATCCTGGAATATTTAGTTTCCAATCACAGCCCTCCTGCAACCATGTTTCACTGATCGCCACAACATCATACTTCCAGGTGTCAATCCAGGCTTTAAGTTCATCCACCTTTCTTACAATGCTCCTAGCATTAAAATATACACATTTAAGAAACCCACCCTCTCTTATTCTCTGTTTATTGTCTTTTTCTTCTCTCTCCCCTACATTTTGGGTCAGAGTGCTACCATTCTCTGCCTCCTGCCTCACACACTGACTGCTAGCTTTCCCAATTTGAGTCCCTCCCCCCAACCATACTAGTTTAAAGTCTTCCCAGTAGCCTTTGCAAATCTCCCCGCCAGGATATTGGTCCCCCTCGAGTTCAAGTGCAACCCATCCAGGCGCATTGAGGAGCACTTCCAAAACAATTCTGACCCCAGGCGCATGTGGCAAGGAATCAAATCCCTTGCCGATTACCAGAAAGTTAACACCCCTCCCCCAGACAACGCCACCCTTCCTGACGAGCTAAACAATTTCTATGCTCGCTTTGACCGTGATAACAAAACCCCAGCCATCAAAATTGCTCCACCCCCAAATGAACAACCCCTCAGTCTCTCCACCTCTGCTGTACAAGATGCACTGAGCAAGGTGAATGAGCGCAAAGCTGCCGGCCCCGATGGCATCCCTGGCCGGGTGCTTAAGGCATGTGCTGGACAACTATCCCAAGTCTTCACCGACATTTTCAATCTGTCACTGGCCCAGGGTGTTGTCCCCACTTGCCTCAAGACATCAACCATCGTGCCAGTGCCCAAACAGTCAGCCACAGGGAGCCTCAACGATTTCCGCCCAGTGGCACTCACCCCTGTCATTGCTAAGTGCTTTGAGCGGCTGATCTTGGCTCACCTCAAAGCCAGCCTCCCCCCCACACTGGACCCCCATCAGTTTGCCTACCGGGCCAACAGGTCTACAGAGGATGCCATAGCGGCGGCCCTACACTCTGCCCTGACCCACCTGGACAACAACAACTCCTACATCAGGTTGCTGTTCATTGATTTCAGCTCCGCTTTCAACACTGTCATCCCCGCCAGCTTGATCACCAAACTCAGCGGGCTTGGCATCTCCACCTCCCTCTGCAACTGGACACTGGATTTCCTCACCAACAGACCACAGTCTGTTAGGGTCAACAACCTCAACTCCACCACTATAACACTGAACACCGGCGTGCCACAGGGCTGTGTGCTCAGCCCTCTCCTCTACTCCCTCTTCACCCACGACTGCATCCCTAAGTACGGATCCAACGCCATCATTAAGTTCGCTGACGACACCACGGTGGTAGGACTGATCAGTGACAACGATGAGTCAGCCTACCGAGAGGAGGTCCAGCACCTGACAACCTGGTGTGCCAATAATAACCTCGTCCTCAACTCCAAGAAGACGAAGGAACTTATTGTCGACTTCAGGAAGGTCAGAGGGGGCAGACATACCCCCATCCACATAAACGGGACTGAGGTGGAGCGCGTCTCCAGCTACAAATTCCTCGGGGTACACATCTCGGAGGATTTGTCCTGGTCCCTCAACACCTCCAAGCTGGTCAAAAAGGCACAGCAACGCCTTTACTTCCTGAGGAGGCTCAAGAAAGCCCACCTGTCCCCCCAGATCCTGACCAACTTCTACAGGTGTACCATCGAGAGCATCCTGACCGCCTGCTTCACGGTATGGTACAGCAGCTGCACTGTTGCGGACAGGAAGGCACTACAACGGGTGGTGAAAACCGCGCAGCACATCATCGGCGCCCCGCTCCCTGCCATGGATGCCCTCCACCGAAAACGGTGTCTGAAACGAGCTGGGAAGATCATTAAAGACCCCTCCCACCCCAATCATGGACTGTTTGCCCTCCTCCCATCAGGGAGGCGGTACAGGAGCCTCAGGTCTCGTACCAGTAGGATGAGGAACAGCTTCTACAATCATACCATCGCATTGCTGAACTCGGAGTCCCGCCGATAGATTCCTCCGGTCCCTCCGTCCCCATTGTTTAATTATTTTGCATTTTCTATTGTTCTGTATCCTCTTTTAAAAAAATTTCTATATTGCACTACTACGGACTGACGCAAAACTGCATTTCGTTGTACCCATACTCAGTATTTGTGCAATGACATTAAAGTTGAATTGAATTGAATCCTTTCTGTACAGGTCGCACCTTCCCCAAAAGAGGTCCCAATGATCCAGAACCTTGAATCCATACCCACTGCACCAGTCCCTCATCCACTCATTTATCCTCCACCTCGCTCCATTCCTACTCTCACTGTCGCGTGGCACAGGCAGTAATCCTGAGATTGTTACCTTTGCAGTCCTTCTCCTTAACTCTCTACCTAACTCCCTAAATTCTTCTTTCAGGACCTCTTCTCTTCTTTGGCGTACTCCTGCACCTATTGTCTATTGTCCATTGTACGGAGCTGTAGTATTGCTGAGATTGTGTCATGGGCCAGATCCCAAACAATGGTGAGACAGAGTACAGGAAGTAAATGGAGAGCCCAATAGATAGTCAAGATAAAAATTGTGGGAGGCCCGGGGGTGCAGCGGTAGTGTTGCTGTCTGACAGAGCTTGCAGCGCCAGAGACCCGGGTTCGATCCCGACTACGGGTACTGTCTGTATGGAGTTTGTACATTCTCCCCATGACTGTGCTGGGTTTCTCTGAGATTTTCAGGTTTTCTCCCACACTCCAAAGACGTGCAGGTTTGGAGGTTAATTGGCTTGTTATTAGTGTAAATTGTCCCTAGTGTGTGTATGAGAGTGTTAATGTGTGGGGATCGCTGGTCGGCGCGGACTCGTTGTGCCAAAGGGCCTGTTTCCACGCTGTATCTCTAAAATAAACTGAATAATCTCTCTCTCAATGGAAGAAAAAGGATGGAACCTTTAACATAGAACATAGAACAGTACAGCACAGGAACAGACCCTTCACCTTCTGTGCCAATCATGATGGCAAGATAAATTATTCTCTTCTGCCTGCAGAAGTTCCATACCCCTTCATTCCCTGCATATCCACATGCCTATCTGAAACCCTCTTAAATGCCACTATCATATCTGCCTGCACCACCACCCTTAGCAGAGCGTTCCAGTCACCCACCACTCTGTAAAAAACATGTCCTAGAATTAGAATTAGATCCTTTATTTGTCATTCAGACCTTACGGTCTGAACAAAATGTCGTTACCTGCAGACACTCCAGCCTTTGTTATTTTTACACTGGGAAATGATTCTGAATGTCAACCCTATCTGGGCCGCTCATAATTTTATATACTCTCCTCAATCTTCAGCATTCCAGAGAAAACAATCCAAGTTTGTCAAATGTTTCTTGTAGGTAATCCAGTCAGCAGCCTGATAAACCTCTGCTGCACCCACTCCATAGCTTTCCTGTATTGGGACAATCAGAACTGCTGAAACTGGTCTGCGTGAATGTAGCAGTGATAATTGTCCATAAAATGTCATTACTGTATCTTAATACAGGTGACAAATAATAAACCGATACTGATATTTCAATGCCTTCTCATGCTGAGCACATCTGCACATATTCACAGGTAGTTAACACACCAGGAAAGCATCTGGCACAAAGATAAATATAAAATGCTGGAGTAACTCAGTGGGTCAGGCAGCATCTCTGGAGAAAAATCATAGGTGACATTTCGGGTCACTGAGGTGCGAAGACCAGGGCAACTTCAACCAAAGATCCTATAGCGGAGCAAGATATTCCACTCGACGAAAAAGCCGTAGTAAGGTCATGGGTAATCTTCAGCACCATTTCCATAACCGGCTTCCGTCTCCGCACCAAAGATCCCATAGCGGAGCAAAGACACTAGTGCGGAGATGGAAGCCGGTTAGGGAAACATCCTCGTAAAAATCAAAGAACTTTGGTAAAAATCTTTCCCTCATTTTCTTTCTGCCTCTCTGCCTCACAATAAAAATCAAAAAGATGCCTATGTTCCTTACACAGTGTGTAGGGAGTCTGGCCCGGATCAGCACGGCTGGGACACCAGGGTAAAGTTGCGGGCCGGTTGCAATGTATTTTTATGTAATGTTGTCCCTTGTCTGGGCCTTGAGTCTGAAATAAAGTTTATCATCTATATATCTATATCTATATATAATATTAAAACTGTGTGGCTGCTGGCTGGCTGGCTGGCTGTGTGTGTCTGACATGTGGCTGCCAGCCTTTGATTCGTTGCTACGCCAACGTCAGACCCAGAAACGCCGACTTTTTTTCCTTTTCGGTAGAGATTTCACTTTTCATTCCAAGTATCCACTCCTCATTAAATTTCGTCGTGTTTATGTACACATTTTTAATAAAATCCTTCTCCCCCCCCCCCCCCACTCACTCGTTTTGTCGCCTCCTGCTGGCCAGCGACCATAACGGCTGCTGGCGCTCACATCTCGCCTCATTTCAAAACAGCCGCACTGCTGATTCCTGAGCCGCTTGAGTTGGAGGACCACGTCTCCCGTGGGGGCTACTGGTAGGGAATGGCTGCGTTGGGGAAGCAGACCCAACGGGTCTGCACTTGGTCTAGTTATATATAAAAATCTGGAGAAATATATATGTGTGTGTTATATGATTATATACAACTATATCACATTAATATATGTGTGTATGTGTGTTCTTTCCTACACAATCTAATCAGTTGTATGGCCGCTGAATAAAATCATCCTTAAGTTATACATCATTTGTTAATCTTGTTCAAAACAAATTTTATTTTGTTAAATACTTCATTTAGATAACCCCACCATTACAGACATATCTCATTCCACTCTCTAGCTATTGGGAAGACCAGACCCATTTTATTGTTGAAAAGCAATTCCATAGACACAAAAAAACATTAAGGAACATTCCAAGAGCAGAGCAACTGGAATCTTCATATTGCTATTATTTTACCAAATACCGCAATTGTGAACAGTGAACAGTGAACAGTTGTGATTAGATGAATTATAGAGTGCAAGTTTAATACAAAAATCAACTCAAACACAGCACATGAGTCATTAAAACTTTTTTTTTTTTTTAAACATTAAAAAAGAAAATTAACAGAATGATAATTTATTAACATATTAATCATCAACAAAAAATAACAGAATTATGAATTAACAGAATTATGAATTATGAATCTAACCCTATATCACACACACACAAACTGTTCCTCCGCAACTGTTCCCCCGCAACTGCGAGAGGGATAACCAGTCGGGTCGAGTTTACTGAAATGGCCAACGTTCCGCTCCGTTGCGTACTACACGTCAGCCCATTGACTTTAGCAGGAGTGGACTATCTTGCTCCGCTATAGGATATTTGATCACGACTGGCAACAGATGACCTCAGGCAGGGAGGTTCCCTGATAGGCAGATTGTTGACTAGGGACTGGGTGATCCCAAGAAGGAACTGAGGAATTGGTTCAACGGCTCGGGTGGAGGGAGGGGGGAGGTGTGAGTGGAAGTTACTTAAAATCGGTGCGTTCAACATTCACACTACTGGAGACAGACACAAAATGCTGGAGCAACTCAGCGGGACAGGCAGCATCTCCGGATGGAAGGAATGGGCACGTTTCAGGTCAAGACCCTTCTTCAGACATCACCATTCATACTACTGGGTTGTAAGCTACTCAAGCTAAATCATCTAGCGCTCACACACCGCAGTCTATCCCTTCCCACCTTTGCAAAGGAGGAGGGTGAATGAAGCATCATTATGTTCGCTGGGTTTAGAGTCTAGTGTGATCAGCATAGGCTAGCACTGTCTTGCAGCCTCTAAACCAGGAGTTCAATTCTTGCCCCAATGAAGCTGGAAAAAGAAACAGAAATGAATCAAGTCAAGTCAAGTCAATTTTATTTCTATAACACATTTAAAAACAACTCTTGTTGACCAAAGTGCTTTACATTAGTGCAGGTACTAACTGTGCTACAAACAGTGGTACACAGATCAACAATACATACATAGATACATACATACATCAGAGGACCTCAAGAAAGGCTTGTGAGTAGAAATGTTTTTAGTCTAGACTTAAAAGAGTTGATGGAGGGGGCAGTTCTGATGGGAGGAGGGATGCTGTTCCATAGTCTAGGTGCTGCAACCGCAGCTCGGTCGCCCCTGAGCTTATGCCTAGACCGCGGGATGGTCAGTAACCCCAAGTCGGCCGATCTGAGGGACCTGGAGGTGGTGTGGTGGATTAGCAGACTTTTGATGTAGGTGGGGGCAAGCACGTTAAGGGCTTTATATACATAAAGAAGGAGCTTGAAATTGATTCGGAACCGCACAGGGAGCCAGTGGAGAGAGGCCAGGATCGGGTGATGTGGTCCCTTTTTCGGGTCCCCGTAAGTAGTCTCGCTGCAGCTTGTTGGACCAGTTGCAGGTTGACAGGGATGATTGGCTGATGCCAGTATAAAGGGAGTTGCAGTAAACAAGGCGGGAGGAGATAAATGAGTGGATGATCTTTTCGAGGTTGTCAAATTGGAGGAATGGTTTTATTTTAGCTATCGTCCGAAGCTGGAAGAAGCTAGCTTTTACCACGGCATTGACTTGTTTGTCAAATTTCAACGCGGAGTCAAATATCACGCCAAGGTTTTTGAGGTGAGGTTTGAGTAATGGGGTAAGGCTTCCAAGGCTGCCTGCTATCGTTTTGATGGAGTCCGAGGGGCCGAGTAGGATAACCTCAGACTTGCTCTTATTTAGTTGGAGGAAGTTCTGGGCCATCCAACACTTTATATCCTCGAGGCAGTGGATAAGGCTGAGTAGATTTGATCGGTTGTTGGGTTTCAGGGGGAGATAGAGTTGTGTACCGAATGGGAAGAAAATTGTAGGAAATGGTCAAAGTATCCGCAGAAAAGGAAAGCGAGTGAATTAAAGACTGGATTAAGAGAGCAAAACCTCAGAGATTTAGCGCTACTTCCAAAGGCCAGTCTGCCCGCGCGCTCGGTCTACTGGAGCGGTTCTCTATCCAGGTAAGCCCCAGGCTCCTGCAAGGCCTCCCTCTGTCGCCTTCGACCGGGTCGACCCACAGACCGGCGTGCTTCTCTTCTCCTCAGCCGGCCATCTTTGTGTCCCAGTGGCGCCTCCTGCGGCCGACCCTGAGAGTGCCTTTGTTCACCCTCCTACCGGTCCTTGCTCCTCGCGTCCGGCATCTCCAGCTGCCCCTTCCAGGCATCATGGTCCGCTGAGCTTTCAGATCCTCTGGCCGGGTTCCAGGCTCCATGGCCACAGCAACTCGAGAAGGCCTCTGTCACGCGGCAACTCAGGAACCTACACATGATCCATATTCCTCCCTTGTCTACATGTCATTGTTACGTGCATAATAATGCTCAGAGATCCAAGAGGCATACTCCAATGATGTTCATAGCGATGGTGCAGAAAATGAGTCCACAGGAACATATTTTTGTTTTGTCTTATTATGACCGTAACATCTACATTTCACAATTATTCGCCATTGTTATTCTCGGTGCGAATTCCTCTTTATCTTTCTGTGTTCCACTTCAATCTGTACAAACCTGCTTCACTCCAAAGCTGCTGGGTTATTGGTAGCTAGTGAGGAATGATTAATGGTACATTGTTAGAGTTATCAGGCAAATCTCTGGAGCTGTATCATTGCCTGCCCTGGACACGTCATCTTTATCCAGGAGAAATGCTTCCATGACATGAAACTAATATGAATACAAGGAGTCAAGCCTCCAGCCTCCTAGTACAGCTTAATCACTATCGACACCGCTTCCATTGATTTTTCTTTTAATTCCTCCACATTCAAATTAAACCAAAACTACCATTTGCACAAATTTAACTCAATTTGTGCGCAGGTAGGTGGCACAGCTGGTGGAGCTGGAACCACAGACCCAGACCTCGAGTGCTGTCTGCACGGAATTTGCACGCAGTCCTTCTGAATGCATGGGTTTCCTCCAGGCGCTCCGGTTTACTTCCACCTCCCATGGACGTGCAGGTTTGTAGGTTAATTGGTCTCTGTATAATGCCCCTCATGTCTAGGGTATGGATGCGGAAATGGGATAGCATAGAACCAGTGTGATTGGTAATCAATGGGTGGCATGGACTCGATGGGCTGAACGGTCTGCTGCATCTTTCAATAAATCAATCTAAAAAACTATATTCTGCATTCCGTTCCTTTCCCATTGCTCTACCTCCTTAAGTTTGACGATCGTATTTATGTGCGGGTTTGTAGGTTAATTGGCCTCTGTAAATTGTCCCTAGTTTGTAGGAGCGGAGTAGAAGGTGGGATAACATAAAATTAGTGTGAATGGGTGATCAGAATGGACTCGGTGGGCTAAAGGGCCTGGTTCCATGCTGTATCTCTAAACTAAACTAAAACAGACAGTAATATTGAGAATATGCACAGAGATTTTCTCTGTGTTATTAGTTGGGTCTGCTTTTGGCTGAGAAATAAATTAAACGGCCATCGCTCTCTCATAGTTATCCTGCCCCACCTCTCTTCCAGCTTTTTCCCACAACAATCAGTCCGAGGAAGGGTCCCGATGTGAAATGTCACGTATCCATGTTCTCCAGAGATGCTGCCTGACCCGCTGATTACTCCAGCACTTTGGGTTTTTATATGTAATAAACCAGCAGCTGCAGTTCCTCGTATCTCCTCAATCATCAAGGACTGGAAGGAACATTTTCAAATCCATCCACCCTAATTGCCTGAAATATTAATTTTATTGGCCAGGTGTTTGCATGGGATAGGAACCTTTGACGTACAATATAAGGCTTCTGTATGAAATGTACAGGATCGTCCCTTAGTACAGAGGATTGTGTAATCGATCCTTATAGTTAATTAAACAAACACGCATGTCACCCAGTACACTAGCACTATCCTAAACGTTAGGAACAATTTACAATTTTACCCAATCCAATTAACCTACAAACCTGTACATCTCTGGAGTGTGGGAGGAAACTGGAGCACCCGAAGAAAACCCATGTGGTCGCAGGGGGAATGTATAAGCTCCGTAGAGACAGCACCCGTAGTCCGGATTGAACGCGGGTAATTGGCGCTGTGAGGCAGCAACTACCGCTGTGCCACAGCTAAATCTGGATTATTTTCCTGAATCTTTCATTTTGTGCGGATTTAAGAAGTGGGATTAGCCACCAACGTCTCCAATTGATATTTAATTTTATGTTCGCCCCAAGTACTGCACAGTAATCAAGTACATTCGGTCTTGTAGTAGCAATGATTGGTTTTGGACTGGTGCTTCAGACATCCATGTTTGCTCCTGCTCTGTCTATTAATCTCTGAAGGTTGAGATTGCTGTTCAATATGGAACCACTCAGCACAGCATTGAATGGGAAGCTCTGAATTGAATGGAACCTTCCATCAACTCTATAAACCTCTTCCATTAATTATGTGGGTCAGAAGATGTTTTAGGCTGTGCCAGATGATATGAGCTGTTGCATTAGCCTGTGTACTTGAGATTAATTTTATCCACTGACGTAAACCTATGACTTATAAATTTGTTCAAAATTTGCTGACTGTTCTCTTTTCCTCTCGCCTGTGAGTCTGGGTGTTTTTCTAACCTCAGAAAAACTACAGGATGAGGTATAACACTGATTTTGCAGCCCACCTTAAACCCCCGTCTCACGGTGCGTCCACCCACGAGTGATCCCGAGTTAAAATACAATCAAACTTGTGGTAATCACGTAGAATTAACGTAGTGGGAACGTCGGAACTCGTGGACGTAACTTAGCGACTCGTAACGGCAGGTACTCGGGAAACTTGTTAACTCGTGAAAATTTTTCAACATGTTGAAAGATTTCCATGAGTCAAATTTACTCTTGAAGAAAAAATTTGAAATGTTTAAACTCGTTGTTATACCGTAGTAGCCCGTGAGTTTACCGTGGTGACTTGTGAGTAACTCGTGGGTTTGGCCTGAGTGCCGGAAGTGAAATGTTGAAGATTAATCTCCGGAGAACTTGGATAGGTGATGTTTCGGGTGATGTTGATGTTTCAAACTTTAGACCCTTCTTTCATCTGTCATGTTCTCCACAGATACTGCCTGATACCTTGAGTTACTCCAGCACTTTGTTTTTTTTCGTAAACCAGGTTCTGTAGTTCCTTGTGTTCCAAAATGTAATGCTTTATAAATGTCCAGAGATGCTGCCTGGCCCGCGGAGTTACTCCAGCACTTTGTGTCTGTCTCCCTGGAGACCTCGTTTCCCACGCAATGCGACATCTACCATGCATACATTGCCAACTGTTGTTCTGGCAGCAGTAACATAATCTCCCGGTTAGTACACTCAGTGTTGCTGAGTCCTAGTTTATGTAGAGACAAGAAACTGCAGATGCTGGAATCATGATCATAAAACACACACAAAGTTATGGAGGAACTCACACAGCGCTGGAGTAACTCAGCGGGACAGGCAGCATCAGCGGAGGGAATGGACAGGTGTTGATTCGGCTCGAAAAGAAGGGACCCGATTCGAAACGTTGCCTACCCATTCCCTCCACAGAAGCTGCCTGACCCACTGGCTTACTTCGACACTTTGTGAGTTCATGTCATACGAGCAGAATGAGGCCATTCAGCCCATTGTGTTGCTGCAACACTTTGTGTTTCGCTCAACATGCCAGCATCTGTGGTCCCCCATGTCTCCATTTGACAGCTGGAAGAACTCAGTGGGTCATGGAGTCTGAAGAAGGACCCTGACCCGAAACCTCGCCTGCCCGTTTCCTTCCACCGATTTCATGTAGTTACTTTTCGATAAAACCCCACCGCCCCAGATATTCCAAATCCATTTAATTCCACGTTCCTCCATTTCATTCATTGTCGCCGGTACTGTCACATTGTTCGTTTTCGGTCAATACAATGGAACAGTCTGAAGAAGGGCGACAATAGACACAAAAAGCTGGAGTAACTCAGCGGGACAGGCAGCATCTCTGGAGAGAAGGAATGGGTGATGTTTCGGGTCGAGACTCTTCGACAGACTGGTAAGGGAAACGAGAGATATAGATGATGATGTATTGTAGAGAGATAAAGAACAATGAATGCAAAAAAGTAACAATGATAAAGGAAACAGACCATTGTTCGCTGTTCGTTGGGTGAAAACGAGAAGCTGGTGCAACTTGGGTGGAGGGGGAATAGACAGAGAGGGAATGCCGGGGTTACTTGAAGTGAGAGAAATCAATATTCATACTGTAAGCTGCCCAAGCGAAATATGAGATGCTGTTCCTCCAATTTGCATTTAGCCTCACTCTGACTGGAGGAGACCTCGGATAGAAAGGTCCGTGTGGGAATGGGAAGTGTTTGGCAACAGGGAGATCAGGTAGGTCCAGATAGCAACTGGGAGAGTCGCGATCCGAAACGTCACCCATTCCTTCTCTCCAGAGATGCTGTCTGACCCTCTCAGTTACTCCAGCTTTTGGTGTCTATCGTCGGGGTAAACCAGCATCTGCAGTTCCTTTCTACACAACAGAACAGTACGAGGAGCGGTTAATGTTAGAGGCTGCTCACTAA
Source organism: Amblyraja radiata (assembly GCF_010909765.2). Taxonomy (NCBI): domain Eukaryota; kingdom Metazoa; phylum Chordata; class Chondrichthyes; order Rajiformes; family Rajidae; genus Amblyraja; species Amblyraja radiata. The sequence goes on along the minus strand of NC_045967.1, from coordinate 12,842,837 downwards.
CCTCACTATGTTTACATCGTCCTCTAGCGATGAATAAATATCATTTGGTTACCATATTATTGACTACAACCGCCCGTTTAAAAACACTAATGACTGCTCTTTAATTCTCAACCACTGGATATTAGCCTGGAAACATATTGCATGTTTTCGTTCAGTGAGATAATTCAATTTTAATAGACTGAGCTGTTAAATCCGGCGCCACTTCACAACAAACTAAACGACCTATAATTTAAATAGAGCATTTAGGATCGATAATAAAATTCCCAAGACTATTTCACATATATAATTCCAGCACCACTTCACACTGAGCAGTCCGTGATATTTAAAGGGGCCGGCATCTGCCCTGATCCGTTGTTCGGATAAAACACTGTTTGAAATAATTTGAAGTTTTTAAATGAATCCTCGCAGGCTAATGTACACTTTGGGCTAAGATTTGATCCCTGCACAAAGCGTAATGTAAACGGAATGGAATCTCCATTAATGTTCTGAGACTCTCTACATAATAGAAGTGATCACATTCGGCCACAACTTTACGTTGTAAATGGGTTAGTTTCAGTCCAGCAAAAACACATAACATAAGTCCTTCATGACATTTCTTAGAAACACAGCGAGAGAGTGTGAGATGTAGATGGGATATGACTCCAATTTTTAACTAACCCCTGTGTTCGTGTATTCATATTTTTCCAATAAATTATGGTATCTAGACCGGATGAAAGTCTACTGTACAATATAGGAAAACATTCTCATATTTACAATTAAGGGCCAATTGCTTTCGGGATTTTAATAAAAACTCAGTTTACCCGAGTTTAAATTGAAATTTGGGCCAGGCGCTGGGAAACTCTGGGACCCCACTGCTGAAGAGAACATCTGAGCTTTGTCTTTCATTCAGAGATTCGCGGGTGGGCTGGGGTGACTGTAGGGCTCTGAAAACTTTGTTTCCCAGGGCTGGGGTGAGTGTGAAAGGGGTGGTTTCTGGGCAGATCTGCCCAATCAGCAATGTTTTGAGCCGCTGCTTTTTATACAGTTTAAGTCGCGACGGTGGGACGGCTGCTCTGACGGACATACTGAGTGAGTAGAGAGACACACACTGCTATCCCTCTGGTCTACGGACCTTGCTGTCGGGGGAAAAAATAACGTTAATGTTCAATTTACCTTATCTATTTGTTAGAAGTTTACCAACGTTTTGATGAGAGATAAATTAAGAGAATAAAACAATCTTACTAGACACAAAAAGCTGGAGTAAGTCAGCCAAGCCGGCAGCATCTCTGGAGAGAAGGGTCGAAACGTTTTTTCAGTCTGAAGAAAGGACTCGACCAGAAACGTCACCCATTCCTTCTCTCCAGAAATGCTGCATGTCCCGTTGAGTTACTCCAGCATTTTGTGTCTATCTTCGGTGTAAACCAGCATCTGCAGTTCCTCCCGACACAATACAGCCTATGCCTTTCAATGATTGATGCCAGACCTTGAACAAATGCAGTTTAAATGGACATTTGAATGCAATTTTGGAAGGATTGTTTCTTGAAACAAACTGCTCTAAAAGTTTGACGGAAATTGCAGATACTAGTTTAAACCAAAGATAGACACAAAATGATGGACTAACTCAGCTGGTCAGGTAGCATCTCTGGAGAAAAGAAATAGGTGATGTTTCGGGTCGAGATCGTTCTTCCGGCTGGGTCTTTTTATAGTGTAAAAAAAAACTGCATGACATCATTTTTACCTTGTGATGATTTTTCCACACGTCGGTAGTCGTTGTTGGCTCAAGAGTAACTCAGGAGAGGAACTGGTAGCTCGGGAGAGGAACTTAGTATATCGCAGAAATGAGAAGTAAACGGCAAACTTAGACATACACGTGGGAACTCGTTTAAACTCGTGAACATAAACTTGGAATCTCGTAGACAACCACGAGTTTGATTTTTTCTTTCACTTGGGATCACTCGTGGGTGGACTCGCACCGTGAGACAGGGCCATTATTGGTGCTACTGGTGTTGATTGGGATGTAAAAGCAGATTCATGCACTGAGTGGTAGGTTAAAATTCTGCCACTTCCCTATCATCACCACCCACCCATTCCACTTCAGTTTCATATTCTTCAAAGGACCAACCAGTCATTTTCGATAATAAAGAACACAAAGTGCTGGAGTAACTCAGTGGGTCAGGCAACATCTGTGGAAAAATTGGATAGATGCTGTTTCATTTTGGGGGTAACTCAGCGTGTCAAGCAGCATTTGTGGAAGATATGGATAGTGGACGTTTCGGGTCAGGACCCTTCTCCAGTCTGAAGAAGGGTCCCGACCCGAAACATTCCAGAGATGCTGCCTGACCCATTGAGTTACTCCAGAACTTTGTGTGTTTTTTGTAAACCAGCATTTGCAGTTCCTTGTGTCTGTCATTTGTGGTGGGGAAGAAGATATCATGGAGAAGATCCCAATACAATGTACAACAGGTCAGAGACTAATGGAGCAACCCATGGGCTGCTGCAAGACAAGGAGACAGCTCATTAAATGTCTTCAGAAGCTCCTACTGAAGTTGGCTTCTCTGCCACAGCCGTTGAATTAGACAATCTCTACTAGTCAACTACATTACCTTCCACAGCTGACACTGAATCATTTGGCCAACTGTTGCTGCAGAAAAATAGAAGTAAAGGGCCTGTCCCACGAGCATGCGACTCCATGCGGCAAGTGCGACCAAACTAGAAGTGGGGGCCGCGAGGAGGTTGAGTGAGTGACATGAACAAGCCAAGTCCGCAGGATGTTCGCGCGTGACATACGCCGTCGAGTCGGTGCGTATGGCGTCGAGGCGGCTGCAGGCCGGCAGACCGTTGCCGTGCGGAATTTTTGAACACGGTCAGTTTTTCGGATCCCCGCGCGATGTCGGGACCAGCTCCGCACAACTCCATACGGCTCCGGCGATCGAAGTGGGACCGGCTCCGCGAGGCCGTACGGCTCAAGCGACCACGTTAGGTCACGTTTGCCGCATGGAGTCGCATGCTCGTGGGACAGGCCCTTAACGATAAATAAAGAATAACTATGACTAAAACAAAGAAAGACACAAAATGCTGGAGTAACTCAGCGGGACAGGCAGCATCTCTGGATAGAAGGAATGTGTAATTCCTAATGTTTCAGGTCGAGACCCTTCTTCAGACTGGTCAGGGAGAGGGAGAAACATAGATAAGAAAGTGTAAGGTGTGAAAATGGGACAGAGGGGATGGAAATGAAGGAACAAGTGGAATAGCTCATTGTTAGCTGGGAGAAGGTAACAACGAAGCAAACAGAGATAAAATGTAGTCAGACAGTCAGACTGGTTGGAGAACTGAGAAGGGGGATGGAAAGCAAGGGTTACTTGAAGTTAGACTAAAACAATCTGCCTTAAAACATTCTGAAATGTTCTTTATTAGAAAACTGATCAAACAGTAAATGTGCATGAGACTTCTAGCTGCGTGCAATGTTTTAGTATGCAGGCTCGATTCTCTGTTCAAATATCTCAGCATTCATGTAACCAAATAGGATTTGATAAGGCAACGGATCAAAAAAATAAAAATGTTCTATTCATGTCGGGGGAATGTGAAGAAAATAGGAAACAGAGAATGAATTTAGCTAAAATAAATGTTTGCAAATAAGTGCAAAATCAACATGTTTCTGGAAGGTAGGAAATAAGTTAAATTGAAATCGGACCAATTTCACATTGGTGCTTCTGGTGAAATGGAGTTCACTGCTAGTGTGCAGGGAGTTGAAATGGAGAACTCCAAGAATAAGTGGCAGGTTCATTCTGCCCGCTAGGTGGTACAGGTTGAATTTTACCACTGATTCTTTAGATTTAAGACTTTGGAGATACAGTGTGGGAACAGGACCCTTGGCCCACCAAGTTTGCTCCGACCTGCGATCACCATGTACACTAATACTATCTCGTACGCCAGGGACAATTTACAATATTACAGAAGCCAATTAACCTACAAACCTGTACATCTTTGGAATGTGGGAAGAAACCAGAGTACCTGGAGAAAACCCATGTGGTCACAGGGAGAATGTACAAATTGTACAGACAGCACCTGTAGTCAGGATCAAACCCAGAGCTCCGATGCTGTAAGGCAGCAGCTCTACCACTGCACCACTGTGTCCGCTCGATTCATTTGTTTAGTTTAGAGTTACTGCATGGAAACAGGCCCTTCAGCCCAACAAGTCCATACTGACCATTGATCACCCAATCACACTAGTTCTATGTTATCCCACCTTCACATCACATTAGAGGCAATTTACAGGGGGCAATTATCCTGTACACTGCACGTCTTTGGGATGTGGGAGGAAACTGGAGCACCAGGAGAAAACCCACACGGTCACAGGGATAACATGCAAACTCCACAAGGACAGCACCTAAGGTCAGATCGAACCAGAGTCTCTGGCTCTGTGAGGCAGCGGCTCTGCCAGCTGCTCAACTGTGCCGCCCCTATGTGTTAAAGCATGATTCTCATTATTTTCTTTCTTCATCGTTTCATTATAGTTCCCTGCACTGTGGATTGTCTGGAGCAGTATAGAGCACAATGCTATCAACCTTTACCACTACTTGAACAAGCCATTACGTCTTAAAGAGGGAGCTTTATGATTGTACTGTGTGGGAGGATACAAACAGCAGGAATAGGAACCCTACTCCAACATTAGGGCTTCTTTTGTAAACCAGCATCTGCAGTTCCTTGTGTCGAAGTACTTTCCCTCAACCTCTGACGCTCCAGAGAAAACAATATAAGTTTGTCCAACCTCTCCTGATGGCTAAAACCCTTTAATCTAAGCAGAGAGAGAGGGGGGGGAGGAGAGGGGGGGGGAGGAGAGGGGGGGGGGGGAGGAGAGGGGGGGGGGAGAGGAGAGGGGGGAAGAGGAGGGGGGGAGAGGAGAGGAGAGGGGGGGAGAGGAGAGGGGGGAGAGGAGAGGGGGGAGAGGAGGAGGGGGGAGAGGAGAGGGGGGGAAGAGGAGAGGGGGGAGAGGAGAGGGGGGAGGAGAGGGGGGAGGAGAGGGGGGAGGAGAGGGGGGAGAGAGGAGGGGGGGAGGAGAGGGGGGGGGAGAGGAGAGGGGGGAGAGGAGAGGGGGGGGGGGGGGAAGGAGAGGGGGGGGAGAGGAGAAGGGGGGAGAGAGAGTGCCTTTTATTTCAACCCAAACCCCCCAAACAACCATTTGCAGGCAGTGCTTTTTTACTTTAACCATATTTTCATTTTCAAACCACATTAAGGGTACTTACTCACAGTTGTGTGTACATGTGTTCAGTGTTATTCACAGCTCAGAGAAACGTGACCCTCTGCCTTCCTCCAGCTTGCAGACTAATTGAGGCACACCACTTCCTGGTTTTATAGTCCATCCCCCCTGCCGCCAGCGGGGGCAGCAGAGAGAATGGGGAATTTTGTAAAATCATTAATATCTCTGTCATTTTTCATCGACTGGAAAAATCCTCGGCACACATGTGGCAGAGGGGCGCTCTGAGCGAGGTGGCCAAAAATGACGGCCGTAGGTCGCGGCGTTCTCTCGGAAATCGCAGCACAGATCGCCAAAACCGGTCAAGAAAAGACTTTTAGTAATATAGATACTGGTCCACCCTGAACATCAATACTTTTCACCATTTTTATCAATACATTGCCTCACTCTATTTCCCACTACATGAATGACCTCACATTTTGTTCCATTTGGCATGTTTTAGTTTAGTTAAGTTTAGAGATACAGTGTGGAAGCAGGCCCTTCGGCCCGCCGAGTCCGCGATGGCCAGCGATCCCCATACACTAGTTCTATCCTACACACTAGGGACAATTTAGTATCCTACACACTAGGGCCAGTTAATCTACAAGCTTGATTGTCTTTGGAAACCGGAGCACCCAGAGAAAACCCACACGGGCACAGGGAGAACATACAAACTCCGTACAGAGAGCACCCATAGTCAGAATCGAACCCGGGTCTACTCTCGAACAGACCTCTCATTAGCCAAGGATGTATTTCCGTTCTCCCCATCTGCCTCGTTGCAATCCTTGCACTTATTTTATCCGCACTTTCCCTGTAGCTGTAGCATGTCACACTTTCCTTTCCCTTTTAGCATTACCTGGTGTACTTATGTATGTGTAGGAAGGAACCGCAGATGCTGGTTTCCATTGAAGATAAACACAAAATGCTGGAGTAACTCAGCGGGACAGGCAGCATCCCCGGATGGAAAGAATGGGTGACGTTTTGGGTCGAGATCCTTCTTCAGAAAGGTCTCGACTCGAAACGTCACCCATTACTTCCATCCGGAGATGCTGCCTGTCCCGTTGAGTTACTCCAGCATTTTGTGTCGTACTTATGTGTGGTTTGATTATACTCATGTACGGTATGATTTTTCTGGACAGGGTGCAAAACAAAGTTTGACAATAATAAACCAGTACAACATCTGATCCTTGCTTCATACCAATAATATCTCCAATCCATGTAACCTACAGTAATTGCGTCTAATAATTCTGTTGTGTGGCACCTTAACTAAGAACACAAGGGAGTGTTTGTATAAGCTACCTAAAATTAGAGAATTCAACGTTCATACCACTGGGTTATTAGCTACCCAAGCGAAAGCAGACAAATGGAATCGACTTAGATGGGCATCTTGGTCAGCATGGATGAGTTTGGTTAAAGAGTCTGTTTCCCTGTTGTATGACTCTGTGACTCTTCTAGTCCCTAATAAAACAATGTTATTTTACAGTTCTCCTAAACAATTTAACTCCAAACATGCCCAGCCAGGACCTGAAGAATTTCCAGTCATTTTCAGTAACCACACATCATCACTGTGCAAGATATTATTTTTGATGTTAAATTTATTTTGTCTGGCGCTTCTGTTATGTTGCTTGGTATTGATGTTCAAAGATATAAAATGCAATCACAAAAAGGCATTATCCACAGGGAGTGGATAGAAAATCACAGCATCATTGATAAACAATCTGCAGGCAATCACCAGACTTATTGAAACTCCAATGGAACAAATTGACATATTGTCAGTGAAAGGACTGTGCAGAAATGTTGCAGAAGTTGTACATGACCCATTCTTGGGTTCAATGTTTCCTTTGGTATTTTTTATTCTGTGTATCATGTGGAGGAAGAACTGATGCAAATCACAACATAATAAACAATGAATTCTTCAGAGTTTGTCACGATTGTACTTTTGAACAGGGTCTTCACTATAATAGCTGTGTTTTTCAAATCAACCAGACAGTTTAGCTTTAACAAGATTGCTCACGGTTGCACTTTGGAAACTTTAATCAAATTTTATGCGTGGTTTTATTTTAAGCTTGTAAGCATGTTATTTGATATTTTGGAAACTGATATTATTTGATATTTTGGAAATTGTAAAGCCTTGAAAATGGACTGAGGTTCATATATTATTGTCTATGAGCAGTTTTGTTTATTGTTTACTGTCACGTGTACCAAGGTACAGTGAAACACTTTTCATAAGTTCATAGTTCATAAGTGATAGGAGAAGAATTAAGCCATATGGCCCATCAAGTCTACTCAGCCATTCAATTATGGCTGATCTATCTTTCTCTCTCAACCCAAATCTCCTGTTTCTCCCCATAATCCTCATAACCCTCGATTCTATCTATCTCTGCCTTAAAACCTGCGTGCTATCCAGTCAGCGGTGAGATTCCACATGATTACAATCGAGCCATCCACAATGTACAGATACATGATAAAAGGGAATACAGTTTAGTGCAAGATAAAGCCAGTAATGTCCAATCAAAGATAGTCCGAGGGTCACCAATTAGGTTTTAGTAGACTCCATATAAAAGCCGCTGTATCGTGATAATCGTCTGCAGGTCAAATTGTGACCATCGTGAAATTGGACTTGACTCTATGAATTGTTCAGATTTACCAGAATGCTGCCTGGAATAGAGGGTATTAGCTATAAGAAGAGGTTAAATAAACTTGTATTGTTTTCTCTGGAAGGTCAGAGGTTGAGGAGAGAGTTGATAGAACTATATAAAATGATGAGAGGCATAGATAGGGTAGGATCTCTTTGTCCTAAGGTGGAAATGTCAAAGACATAGAGGCAATAGCTTTTAAGTTTTAAAAGGGCAAAATTTAAAAGAGTTGTGCAAAGCAAGTTATTTTACACAGTGGGTGTCCAGAACATGCTGTCAGGGGTGGTGGTGGAGGCAGATATGACAGTGGCTTTTAAGATGCTTTTAGGTAGGCATACGATATGCATGGAATGGAAGGATATGGACGCACGCAGGCAAAGGAGATTAGTTTAATTTGGCATAATATCTGGAATAGCCTGTTCCTGAGCTGTACTGTTCTATGATGGTTGTCCAGCTTTACACATGCAGCAAGCGTTACTGTGAGGAGAGGTGTTATGGTGTTGAGGATTCCATGATTAGCAGCCGGACTGCGACACGGCAGCTTCAAGCTCTGAAGATCGAGACAAAATGCTGGAGTAACTCATTGGGACAGGCAGCATCTCTGGAGAGAAGGAATTGGTGACGTTTTTGGTAGAGACCCTGAAGAATAAACTAAACTAAAATAAACTAACTAACTAATTAACTAACTGACTGACTGACTAACTAACTAACTAACTAACTAACTAACTAACTAACTAACTACCAGCAGAATACATCCATGTCATAATCTTAAAATTATCTCCTTGCAATTTCCGGCCATCAACTCTACCCGACGCCCAACCTCCACCCCCAATTCTACCATCACCTGCCTACCTCAGGGGCAATTTACTGTAGCCAATTCACCTCCCTTTCAATATAAGAGGAAATCACAACAGATCAAGGGCACCCATGCGTGCAAACACTGCAACAGACAGCACCCGAAGGCAGGATTGAACCTAGATCACTGGAGCTGCGAGGCATCAGCATTGTCTAGTGGGCCACTGGGCTATCCAGTCACTCAGGCAGATGGCGATTGACAGGATCTTGATTAAAAAGGGTGTCATAGGTTACGGGGGGAAGGCAGGAGTCTGGAGTTAAGAGGGAAAGATAGATCAGCCATGTTCGAATGGCAGACCAGACTTGATGGGCCGAATGGTTTAATACTGCTCTTGATTGTCTTATGGTTGTGGACCTGATTTGTTACTGTGAGATTCAAAATCACAAACGCTCTTGAGACAAATTCAGGCAAAGAAGTGTTTTTATTAATTTCATATTCTGCAGAATAGGTGCCTCTCCTCTGATGTCCCGTAGAGGCACACCGAGGATCGGGATGTCTTCTATCTTTATACATTTCTTTTCATTATTATCACATTCTCATCTCTCCCCATTGAGCTTCTTCCAATCATAACATAAAGCCCAGATTCCCACGAGAACGTCGTGGAACGCCCACCCAACGTCAAAGACACCTCCCCTATCATGCATCGCATGTGCATTTAAATTAGGCATCTTGTCATAGTGGGTGTGTGTACATATTCATGTAATCTCATCAAGCATGCGTAGTTGAGCGTGACTTCGTGTCCCTCTCCCCTTTGTTCTAATTTCTCTGCTATCCCCTGCTGAAGTCTTTCTATTGCTACTTTTTATCTAGAATTTCTCTCTGTTCTTTATATCGTTACTTTCTATTCTACTAGCAGTCTGGCTTCTGCTGACACCTTATTTCTTTCTAAGTTATTTTCTATCCCTAGTCTAAATCAACCATGTCTGTTAACTCTTTCCTCACAATCCATCCTTTTCTTTTTTGCTACGCACCCTTGATTTACACTATCTCCTCCTTTTCTAATGCTAGCAGAAGATTCTTCACCTCCCTATCCTCCTCTCGTTGGTCATACTGTGTTCTGAAGGCCATTATGGTGGCAGCACTGTTCTTCGTCAGGGCTGTTTCTATCTATCGCTGAGCCAATCCCAATACGCAGGGAATGATACAACATCCGAACAAACACAATAACCCTACCATGACTATTACTGATGTTAGGGCAGATGTAAAGATGTGCTTCCATTTCCCAAACCAGGAGTCTAGAAACCCGGTCCAGGAGGTGTCTACTCCAGAGTTCTCAGCCAATTCGATAGACAGAGAGGTGAGACCTGCTAGGGCTCTTGACACTGACCCATCCGGAGCAGTGTTGTTGGGGATGAATGTGCAACATTGTTCGCCAAACATTACACACACCCCTCCCTTCTCAGCCAGTAGCATGTCCAAGGCCATGCGATTTTGCCAGGCCATTTGGCTGGTAGCTGTCAGTTGTTCCGCTAATCCTTCAACTGCATCTCGAGTGTAATTTATAAAGCGTTGTTGATTGTAGTATAAGTAGTTGATCCAGTCCACATTTTTATTAACTGTGGACCACCAGAAGAGTATGGACTCAAAGCCCGCAGCTATCTGATTTCTGGCTTTAAATTCATCGGGTACCCCTCTTGGCACCCCTATCGCATCTATATAGATGTGTGTGTCGAATGATCCTCTCACCTTTCTCTTTTGTCGTCGGCTTCCTTTATCGAGTTCTACAGCATGTTCTACTGCTATGGTGAAGGGCATCATCAGTTGTATGAGGGTACAGGTTCCCGTCCATGACCCTGGTAACCGGGGCCACAGGGTATTCTCCCCGCACCACCACCAGACATCGGTTCTACTGACTATCTGCTTTTTCAGCCAGGAGCTATTGAACAGTGGCCCCTGTTCCTCAGCCGTTATGTTATACGTCTGATTGCAGTTGAGCACCTCCCCCATGTCCTGTCCCTCTGGGTTATTTCTTGTATAGCACTCAAACTCCTCCTCCCCAAAAGGAGTGGTAAATGGAGGAGGTCGAGGGTCTTCCCTTCGGCCCTTCGTATTGTTGTTGCTGGTCGGAAATAGGTAATGATAACTCTGGCATATCACATTCTTTGGTAAGAGCGGATTCGTGAATAGCTGTAGTATACATGTCATAGTCCTAGGTGTTCTATCCCAATTCAGGGGAAATGGTACTGGGACCAGCTGAGGCCTAGCTCCAGCGCAGGCGTAACAATTGGTTCGTTGCATACTTCTAGCTGTGTACATCATGTTGGCTCCTTTTCCCCCTGTTGGTATTCCTTTCTTATATAACTGCCTTAATCCTGTTTCTCCTGCTACTATCATTATCTTCAGATCCTTAGACTCATTTTCCCTGGTGACATTGCTGACTACTGGTGGTGCTGGTGTTGCCCCGGGATCCCTATTCTGACTGTCATCTATCTTGAACACCTCTCCCCTATCCTCGTATCTTCCCATCTTCCCATCTCACTTTACTTCTATCTCAAACTTCAGACATGCGTCCTTCCCTGTTTTATCTGCACATATCCAATACCTACCACTTTCCTGTATTTGGACACTCTGTATGCTCACATATACGCGTCCTGGCAATTTCTCGTTCGGGTTTTGATATACTCTCCACCTATCAGTTTGATAGGTGGTCCGATGCCACCCATATTTTGATGAAGTAAACACCGCGTGCCAATCTTTACAGGGATGGGTGCATACATACATTCTATAGCCGCACCACCATTTTCCTTTACATAAATGGGATGTGGTGGACCTTCTATTCTGTGGTATTGTGTATTTTTATGCATGTTACATTACTTACAAGTTGGGTACCACCCAACACACGACCCACCAACACGAAATCTTCATTTTTCCTGCGGGTTCTTGGTAAATGTTAAAGTCAATGGTTCTTCTCCTTTGCGCACAGTCCACGGGCTGATATCGTCTGGTGGGGCCTCCACAGGGCCCTTAACTCGACTTGCGTGAGTCCACCCTTTCTCTTTTGTTCGTACTGCTGTCTCCGTGTTTAGTAATACCAAGTAGGGTCCAGTCCACTTAGGTTGCAGCTTTTCTTCTTTCCACGTTTTTATTAATACCCAGTCTCCAGCCTTGACTGAGTGAATCGGGAAGTCCAGTGGTGGGCTCTGGGCCAGCAATCCTTTAATTTTTAGTTCTGCAAGAGATTGGGACACTGCCAGTAAATAGTTCCTCAGGAACACATCGTTCCCTTGTATTGTTGGGACTCCTTCTATCTTCCCTAAGTATGGGAGCCCGAATAACATTTCATATGGTGATATCCCTATGTCTTTTCGAGGTGCCGTTCAGATTCTCAACAGGGCTATCGGAAGGCACTTAGTCCAGGGGAGTCTCGTTTCCTCTATCAACTTGGTGATTTGGGTCTTTAAGGTGCCATTCATTCTTTCCACCTTTCCTGAGCTCTGGGGATGCCATGGTGTATGCAATTTCCATTCTATTCCCAGTGCTTCACATATCATTTCATGTGTTTTGGAGGCAAAATGGGTCCCTCTATCTGAGTCTATTGTTTCCACAATCCCATATCTGGGTATAATTTGTTCTAATAATATCTTGGCTACCGCCTGTGAGGTGGCAGTTGCCGTGGGGAATGCCTCTACCCATCTGGTGAAATGGTCCACTACCACTAACAGGTACTTCCATGTTCGTACCGGGGCAGCTCGGTAAAATCTATCTGTATTCTTTGGAAGGGCCTAACTGCTAATGGTTGTCCTCCTCCTGGGACTGCTCTCATGATTTTCTTATTTATTCGCTGACATATTACACAGCCCCTTATGACTTGTTTGGCCATGGTAAACATCCCACAGCAAGCGTAGGTTCTGAGGAGGGTGTCACAGAGGGCTTGTGTTCCCCAATGGCTTTGTCCATGTAATCTCCCTAATAACTCCCTCATTATTTCTTTGTTCAATAGCTGCTTTCCATTTGGTGTCCACCATTTCCCATTTGAAGTATGCTGAGCCCCCATTTCTTTCATGTTTTCCTGTTCTTTCTCACTAAAGATAGGTATCTTTTCCTCTGGTTCCCTTAAAGGTATTAGTGACTTCATTTCTACCATCTGTTATGTGGCTGCTCTTTTTGCAACCTCATCCACTGCCCTATTTCCTCTGGCCTCCAGGGTGTTACCCTTCTGATGCCCTGCCACATGTGCTATGGCTATTCGTTCTGGTGTTTGCAAGGCTTCCAGTGTCTGTCCTACCAATTGCTCATGCGCTAGTTCTTTACCTCGAGTTGTTATCATTCCTCGCTCTTTCCAGATCTTCCCAAAGGTGTGTACTACTCCAAAAGCGTAGTTTGAATCGGTATATACTGTCCCTTCCTTCCCCTCCAATAATTCTAAAGCTCTCATTAATGCATATAATTCACAAGATTGAGCTGACCAACTACCAGGCAGCCTGCCGCTTTCAATTTCCTCCATCGTTTCTCCGTTCACTATACCGTACCCACTATGTCTTTTTCCATCTATGCACCTGGAGGATCCATCTATAAACCACCGGCTGCCCTCAGCCAGAGGTTGCTCTTCTAAGTCTTCTCTACTTTTTGTCTGTAAATCTATTATTTCACTACAGCAGTGTACTGGGCCCTCTTCCTTGTCACCCTGTTTCTCCGCTGGATACAGGAATTGGGACGGGTTAAGGTTCTTATCCGTAATTATCATCAAATCGTCTTTTTCCATCAGGATGGCCTCATACTTCAAAAGTCTAGAGTCTGTTAACTATCTGTTGGATTTCTGAGTGAGTATGGTTCTTACTGTGTGTGGTGTAGAAACAACCAGAGTGCCTCCAAAGGTTAATTTCCTACTCTCTTCCACCAATATTGCGGTAGCTGCTACCGCTTGTATGCATCCCGGCCATCCCCTGGAGACTGGATCTAATATTTTCGAGAGGAAGGCCACTGGCTGTCGATGTCCCCCTCTTTTCTGGGTGAGTACCCCTAGTGCCACCCCCTTGTCTGAATTTACAAACAGGTGGAAAGGTTGTTCTACTGAGGGCAGAGCCAACACGGGAGCAGTAATCAAACTGTTCTTTAATTTCCCAAATTCCAACTCCTGTTCTGGGGTCCACTGAACTTTGTCTTTTTCTTCTCCCAATTTGTCATACAGGAATCTTACTTGTCTGGAGTAATCATCTATCCACAGTCGACAGTATCCTATCAATCCCAGGAATTTTCGGGTCTCTTTCTTATTCTTTGGTAGTGGTACTCCTGTGATCCCAGCTATCCTTTCAGGGTTGATTCGTCTCTTTCCTCCACTTATCAGATGTCCCAGATATTTTACCTCTTGTTTCACAAATTGAAACTTGTTACGAGACATTCTTAACCCCTTCCTCCCCAAGAAGTTTAACAGGCTTATTGTGGCGTCCCTTACTTCATCTTCTCTCTCTCCTGACAAAAGGAGGTCATCCACATACTGTAATAGTTGCGTTTCCCCGTGTCCTGGGAAATCCTCCAATACCTGCTCTAAAATTTGGCCGAATAAATTTGGTGATTCTGTAAAACCTTGAGGGAGCACCGCCCACCGGAATTGTTGCTTTCGCCCGGTTTTTAGGTTTTCCCACTCAAAGGCGAATAAGTCTCTACTCTCTGTTGCCAGCGGACAGCTCCAGAAGGCATCCTTTAAATCTACCACACTAAACCATTTGTGGCTTGGGGTATCCGTCCCATGATGGTGTAAGGGTTAGGCACTACCGGGTGTCGGGCTTGGACCACCTTGTTCAGTTCCCTCAAGTCCTGTACGAGTCTAAATGTCCCGTCGGTCTTTCTGACTGGTAGGATCGGAGTATTGTAGGGGGACATACATGGTTCCAATAACCCGTCCTCTAATAAATTCTCAATGATTGGTTGTAAGCCTTTTCGTCCCTCGGTCGAAATGGGGTACTGTCTTACTCGTACTGTGTCTGTGTCTCTCTCTCTCTCTCTCTCTCTCTCTCTGTCTCTCTCTCTCTCTCTCTTTCTCGACGCTGAATAGATTCAGGACTGGACATGGCCCCTGCTTGGCCAGCCTTCACAAATGGGGCAGCAGCCCAACCCCACGGTGTGTTTGTGGCACTCCCTTATAACACATCATTGAAGCATGCCTTCAACAAAGACTCAAAGGAGGACCTGTCACCCTTCATACAGCAGATCAAGAGGCAACTGCTTGGCTAAAGGACTTTGCATTCGCTAAATAAATAAAATCTCTCTCTCTCTGTCTCTGTGTCTGTCTCTCTCTCTCTCTCTCTCTCTCTCTCTCTCTCTGTATCTGGCTCTCTCTGTGTCTCTGTGTCTGTCTCTCTCTCTCTCTCTCTCTCTCTGTATCTGGCTCTCTCTGTGTCTCTGTGTCTGTCTCTCTCTCTCTCTCTCTCTCTGTATCTGGCTCTCTCTGTGTCTCTCTCTCTCTCTCTCTCTGTCTGTGTTTCTCAACTTGTATGTCTACCATAAAACAACATAAAAGCTGGTCATGTTTCATCAATTAACTTATTTCCAGTTAACTTTACTGACAAGAAATCTAAATGAACATCAAGAAACGATTTTTACAACTTCTCTTTTTCAGGTTACCAGGATATAAAGAGTTCATTTTTGCAGCTTGTTCGCAATCCCCCATGGCCCAAACACAGTGGGAATTCCCACCTCCGCCACGGGGCGTCTGTGTTCAATTTTACAACTTGGTCATTTCAACCATTTGTTCCAAACCAGTTTTCAAACAAATCACTTCGTTTCATTCTTACTTCAAATAGATTATTCAATTTATATTTTCTCCCTGCCTGCACTCTTGTCCCTGGCCTTTGCCGTCTTCTATCACATCCCCCTTTCGCGGCCTCTGCCGTCTTCTTATCTGCTACTTTTGGGAGTAAATCCCTTATCATCCTGTCTCAGGAATTTTCCTGTCTCTCAGGAATTGATCTAACTGTTCTCGTCAGACCTAATGAATCTTCAAGGAGGCAAACTCCCTTCCCCCTCAGGGTCCTCTCCTAGGTACCTCCCTCAGGGGTCTAATTTCTACCGAACTTCTTATCTTCCCCTTCTGCCCTTTGACTCCCCATCCTGGTGGCCGGGTGATCTTCGGTCACCCCGGCCCCTGTCTTCTCTTTCCCTTGGGTATTTTGGCCCCCTCCGGCTCTGCATTTTCCGTGGGTACTTCCTGCTCATATGCAGCTCTGCATTTTCCCCAACTGACTATAACTTATCATTGTTGGCTTCTCCAAACCCTGGGTATTTCCTGTCCTCCAGGGTCCAGCATTTGCCCCAACGGACTATTGGGCAGAATGCGGGGATTTGGCCCACAGCCTTTTCCCCTCCCTCCTGGGTTTGCCTTGCAGCCCCCTGAATCCTTCAGGGCGTTAACCACAAGGTCTTATATTCTTAATACCGTGTTCATCGTACCGTGTTCATCATTCTCAATAGCCCAGGAAATACTTAATAATCATTTTCTTACCTGCGTTCCATGCACTGGAATTGCTCGATTGATTTTTCACGATTTCCAACTACTCCCACTTCTTTGTCGAGTCTCTGTGTGGTCCGGATACTACTGCTTAAACAGCTGACGGCAAGCAAGGAGTCTGAGTGCTGAACTCAGCAGGGTGCACCTTCCCTTCGTCCATCTACTCCCGTCAGCTGTCCAGAGTATTGGATCCCGGACGAGCCCCCAAGTTGTGAGATTCAAAATCACAAACGCTCTTGAGACAAATTCAGGCAAAGAAGTGTTTTCATTAATTTCATATTCTGCAGAATAGGTGCCTCTCCTCTGATGTCCCGTAGAGGCACACCGAGTCTTCTATCTTTATACATTTCTTTTCATTATTATCACATTCTCATCTCTCCCCATTGAGCTTCTTCCAATCATAACATAAAGCCCAGATTCCCACGAGAACGTCGTGGAACGCCCACCCAACGTCAAAGACACCTCCCCTATCATGCATCGCATGTGCATTTAAATTAGGCATCTTGTCAAAGTGGGTGTGTGTACATATTCATGTAATCTCATCAAGCATGCGTAGTTGAGCGTGACTTCGTGTCCCTCTCCCCTTTGTTCTAATTTCTCTGCTATCCCCTGCTGAAGTCTTTCTATTGCTACTTTTTATCTAGAATTTCTCTCTGTTCTTTATATCGTTACTTTCTATTCTACTAGCAGTCTGGCTTCTGCTGACACCTTATTTATTTATAAGTTATTTTTCTATCCCTAGTCTAAATCAACCATGTCTGTTAACTCTTTCCTCACATTACTAATCTGGGCTTTGTGACATGTAGGTATCCAGGGTCATTTTAGCATTCTTTCACGATTGTAAATCTGAGCATGATTTTGAAACACCCATGCCACCCAAACACATTTTTCAAGTCCAGTTTAAGTCCTCTGCCCATGGGCAGATAATTCAGGCAATCAGTCATAGAGAGATACAGTGTGGAAACAGGCCCTTTGGCCCAACTTGCCCAAAATGACCGAAAATGTCCCAGCTACACTAGTTCCACTTGCCTGCGCTTGGTCCAAATCCCTCCAAACCTGTCCTATCCATGTACCTGTCTAACTGTCTCTTAAATGATGGGATAGTCCCTAGCCTCAAAGCTACCCCTCGGATTCCTATTAAATCTTTGCCCCTTCACCTTGAACCTATGTCCTGAGGTCCTCAATTCCCCTTCTCTGTGCATCTACCGATCTATTCCACTCGTGATTTTGTACACATCTATAAGATCCCTTCCCATCCGACTGCACTCCATGGGACCCAACCTACTCAACCTCTCCCTATAGCTCACGCCCTCTGGTCCTGGAAACATCCTAGTAAATATTTTCTGAACCATTTCAAGCTTGACAATATCTTTCCTATAACATAGTGCCCAGAACTGAACACAATATTTTAAATGCGGTCTCACCAACGTCTATACAACTTCAACATGACCTCCCAACAGCTAAACTCATGCAATCAGTCACAACCAATGGCTCATCTATTTTCTGACTGTTGTAACTCAACGAACCCTACACCTGACCTCAAGCATTCAACATAATAATGGAAGGTCTGGGCTTGTATACACTGGAATTTACAGGGATGAGAGGGAATCTTATAGAAACATATAAAATTATTAAGGGATTGGACATGCTAGATGCGGGAAACATGTTCCCGATGTTGGGGGAGTCCAGAACCAGGGGCTACAGTTTAAGAATAAGGGGTAGACCATTTAGAACTGAGATGAGGAAAAACTATTTCACCCAGAGAGTTGTGAATCTGTGGAATTCTCTGCCACAGAAGGCAGTGGAGGCCGACTCACTGGATGCATTCAAAAGGGAGTTAGATAAAGCTCTTCGGGCTAGTGGAATCAAGGGAAGAAGGCAGGAATGGGATACTGATTGTGGATGATCAGCCATGATCACGTTGAATGGCGGTGCTGGCCAAAAGGGTCGAATGGCCTACACCTGCACCTATTTTCTATGTTTTATGTATTTTTGAGTCCACTGCAATCTGTCAGTGGTACTTAGAGTCAAAGAATTGTAGACCTACACAGTATGAAAAAAGACCCTTCAGCCCAACTTGCTGACTAAATTACCATTTTGGGCTAATCCCATATCTTTAGGTTTCAAATTAGGTTTGGGATTATTACTGTCAGGTGTATCGAGTGACAGTCAAATGCTTTATTTTGCATGCTACCCAATCAACACAGATAATACATACATAAATACAATTAAGCCAAACTCAAGTACAATAGATAGAGCAAAGGTAAAGATACAGAGTGCAGAATATATTTCTCGACATTGTGGCACATCAGTCCCAGAGACAAAGTCCAATGTCCACAATGGGGTAAGGGTGAATCAGATAGCATCCCAGCTTCTGGAAGGACCACCATATTTGCTTCGTATTCTTCTAAACTCTTTCCATCCATATACCTTTAAAAGGTCATAATTGTATCAATTTCTATACTTGGCTAAACTGACTAAGGTATGCATCCTTATCCATGACTAATCTGCTGCCATGTCAATGTTTATTTTGGTACACTGAACATTTAACTATGCTTTTTGCTTGAAATTATTTGCTTTACAACATTGCCATATATGCCATATCAATTCAATTTATTTATTGTTTGGCAGGAAACCTAGCAGGTCAGGCAGTATCCACGGAGGATATTGGCAATGAGTTTTTCGGGTCAAGGCCCTTCTTCAGTTTATTATTCCAAGTGGCTTCAATATCTTCTAGGCTGTCCTCCTGTGGCATATTTTTCTGCGAATCTACCCTCTTTATAAAAAACAGAGATACCTTTGACAAATGATCTTGCCTTCATACATGTAATAACAAGGAACTGCAGATGTTGGTTTATACCAAAGAAAGACACAAAGTACTGGAGTAACTCAGTGGGTCTGCAGTATCTCTGGAGAACATGGTTAGGTGACATTACTGGCCATGCTCTGTCCTGCCCCTCCTCTTTAACAGCTTTCTTTACCGCACCCCCTGCAATTGGTCTGAAGAGTCCCGACCCAAAACATCACCTATCCATGATCTCCAGAGATGCTGCCTCACCCGCTGAGTTACTCCAGCATTTTATGTTTTCTTTGCCTTTAGGCACGCTGATGATATGTGCTTTTCAGTCCAGTGGTTATAATGGTTTGCTATTTTTGTTTAGCATCTGTAGTTTAGTTTAGTTCAATTTATTAATGTCACCGAAGTACAGTGAAAAGCTTTTTGTTGCATGCTATCCAGTCAGTGAAATAACTATATATGATTACAATCAACCATGTATCGTCTTTTGTACCTCGGTACACGTGGTATTAATGAACTAAGCTAAACTCAACTACGCATGCCAGTCCAAAATAGTAAACTGTATAGAAGATGGCTTTTGTTACATCTGTAGTTGTTAATCATGCCAGTGTTACCGTATAATCATATGATTTACCACTGCTCTGAGGCTGTAAGCTACAGTCACATTGACACTTTGCCATTAGAATATATTTCTCAGCATTCCTTGATGCTATCTCCATTGACGTCAGTTTTGCGTGCAAGATCAAATGTGAGTTTCTGTAGCTTAGTAACTTTTATTGAATTATCCCATTGATTAAACTGCAAAACTGGTCACGATGCGGGGTCTAAGAAGATGCCAAAGATGCAGTCCCAAGATGGGCCTTGGATCAGTTGGTGCATTGCTGAGTGTCTGTTCCTCGTCTCAAATTTGTTTCTCCACATTCTCTGGTTCTCTGTAACTTTTCACGACTTCACTAACAAGTTGCTTTTACCTCCAAGGGCAGCTCGTTCCTTATACCCACCACCCAGTGAGTGAAAATGTTGCTCCTCAGGTTCCTATTATACTTTCCCTTCTCACCTTAAACCTATGTTTAGATTATTAGGAAAGAACTGCAGATGCTGGCTTACATCGAAGTTAGACACAAAAAGCTGTAGTAACTCAGCAGGTCAGGCAGCAGGTCCCTCTCCACAGAAGGAATAGGTGAACCTTCTGAATTTGTAGTCGGCAGGGCAGTACACTGCATATCGCCAACTTGTATTGGGTTGAGACCCTTCTTCAGACTGAGAGTCTCAGAGATGGTCTGTGAGATGCTGTCAGTCTGAAGAAGGGTCTCGACCCTAAAAGTCATCTATTCCTTTTCTTCAGAGATTCTGCCTGACCTGCAGAGTTATTCCAGCATTTTTTTACTATGCCTTCGGCCAACCAGCGATCTACCAATACACACTATCCAATGCACCAGGGGGCAGTTTTCAGAAGCCAATTCACCTGGATACTGCCTGACCTGTTGAGTTCCTTTGAGTTTCCTGTTAAACAATAAGTAAATTGAATTGTTATGGCATATATGCTACTCGTGGCAATGTTGTAAAGCCAATTCACCTACAAAGCTGAATGCCTTTGGAATGTGGGAGGAAATGGAACACCCGGAGAAAATCCATGCGTTCACAGGGAGACTGCACAAACTGCATACAGAGAGCACCTGTAGTCAGGATCGAACCCGGGTCGCCCGCGCTGTAAGGTAGCATCTCCATCGCTGCGCCACTGTGTCGCCACCCAAATTTGTCAAGCCTTAGTTTTCCTGGCACCACAAACAAAGAGCCACTCAACCTTTGAATGGTGC
This sequence comes from Amblyraja radiata, assembly GCF_010909765.2. Lineage (NCBI taxonomy): Eukaryota > Metazoa > Chordata > Chondrichthyes > Rajiformes > Rajidae > Amblyraja > Amblyraja radiata. The sequence continues at coordinate 12,822,075 of NC_045967.1, read as the reverse complement.
AGTAGGAATTCAAAACCCTGTCACGCAAGTTCTCAGTGCAGCTGATACGGCTGAGAATGCTCCAGTGATAGAGACAAGAAGTTTGAGTGTTCCCAGGGATGGTTCCCTGGGGCATGTGTCTTCAGTTCTCCCTGTGGGTGTCGATACTCATGATCCCTGTATGATCATTCCACCAGCACCTCCAACCTCGTCTGTCGCCTGGACAACACGGCAGCACGGTGGCTCAGTGGTAGCGTTGCTGCCTTCCAGCGCCAGAGACCTGGGTTCGATCCTGACTCTGGGTGCTGTCTGTAAGGTGTTTGTACGTTCTCCCCGTGACCTGTGTGGGTTGTCTCCAAGATCTTTGGTTTCCTCCCACACTCCTAAGATGTACAGGTATGTAGGTTAATTGGCTTGCTATAAATGCAAAATTGTCCCTAGTGTGTGTAGGGTAATGTTAATGTGCAGGGATTGCTGACCAGTGGGGCTCACTGTATCTCTAAACTAAACTAAACTGTGAAGATGCAGTCTTCAGTTTACCATCCCCGTCCTAAGGTGCCTGTCTGGCAACGCAACCCAGGGGCCTTGTCAGCTTTCGAACGTTATGATCTCCTTACCCTGCATATATCCCAGGGGTGTCTACAATGCATGCACTGACGTTTTTATCATTCTGGTGATTAATGCCACAACTAATTTGGCCCTCATCGATCCAGGCTACAAAGCCAAACTTCGATGCTACCACATTCTTAAGGGCCTGTGTAACTTTCACGACCTAATTCACGACCTCTGCCGAGTTTGCCCTTGACAGCATATGGTCGTCACGAGGTCGTAGGAGGTTGTAGGTAGGTCGTAGCAGGCCGTGATGCTAGGTGTGAGTACTCATGGCGTCAAGTAGGTCGGGGCGTTTTTTCTAGCATGATGAAAAATGTCCACGAGTAAAAAAGGTTGTGAATTAGGTCGTGAAAGTGGGACAGGCCCTTTATTCAGACACGGAATTGCTGCCTTTATGCAAAACAAGGTTTCAAGTTGAGCAGACTAGGCCTCTTTGATTTAGAGCACAGGATGGTGAGGGATGATCTTATGGAGGTGTTCAAAATCATGAGAGGAAAGATCAGGTAGACGCACAGATTCTTTTGCCCAGAGTAGAGGAAACGAGAACAAGAGGTGAGAGGGGAAAGATTTAAATGGAAACTGAGGGGTAACTCTTTTACACAAAGGGTGGTGGGTGTATGGAACGAGCTGACAGAGGGGGTAGTTGAGGCAGGTAATATCGCAATGTTTAAGAAATATTTAGACAGATACAGTACATGGATTGGACAGGTTTAGAGGGATATGGGTCAAACGCAGGCAGGTGATACTAGTGTAGGTGGGACATGTTGGGGACGACAGATGGCACAATGGGCTAAGTGTTCGGCTGGCAACCGGAAGGTAGCCGGTTCGAATCCCGCTTGGAGTGCATACTCCATGGTTGTGTCCTTGGGCAAGACACTTCACCCACCTTTGCCTGTGTGTGAATGTGTGTGAGTGATTGGTGGTGGTCGGAGGGGCCGTAGGCGCAGATTGGCAGCCACGCTTCCGTCAGTCTGCCCCAGGGCAGCTGTGGCTACAGAAGTAGCTTACCACCACCGAGTGTGACTGAGGAGTGAATGAATAATGCGATGTAAAGCGCCTTGAGTATTAGAAAGGCGCTATATAAATCCCATCCATTATTATTATTATGTTAGCCGGTGTGGCCAAGTTGGGCCGAAGGGCCTGATTCCCTGCTGTAAAACTTTATGACTATGACTAACGATTGGAAATAATTTAATTGCGATATAATGCACTAACATGTCAGCTGAGGTTAAATGATTATTTTATAGACAATAGACAATAGGTGCAGGAGTAGGGCATTCGGCCCTTCGAGCCAGCACCGCCATTCAATGTGATCATAGCTGATCATCCCCAATCAGTACCTCGTTATCTTGGACAATGAGGAGAGATCAATTTATGCATTCAATTATTAATTTTAACAAATCTGAAGTGGAAGGAATTAGTTAATGATTCATATAATGGGGTCAGCACTGATACAATTATTTCCCCTCCCTGATGAACCACACTGTAATTTCTGTCATAATATTACAGAAGGGCGGCCCAGTGGCACAGCGGTAGAGTTGCTGCCTTACAGCATCAGAGACCTGGGTTTGAACCTGCCTATGGGTGCCATCTGTACAGAGTTTGTACATTCTCCTGGTGACCACGTGGTTTTTCTCCGGGTGCTCCGGTTTTCTCCCACACTCCAACGACGTACAGGTTTGGAAGTTAATTGACTTTAGTAAATATTAAATGTCCCTGGTGTGTAGGATAGTGCTAGTGCACGGAGTGATCGATGGTCAGCATGGACTCGGTGAGCCGAGGGGCCTGTTTCCACGCTGTATGTCTAAAGTCTAAAGAACAGGCCTTTTGGCCCACATTTTCTGTGCCGAACTTTATCCACCGCTCCATATGCCTATTCAAAAGTCTCTTAAATGTCACTATTATTTCATCCTTCAACACCATCCTAAACATACACAGATTTATCATTATTAAGTTAGTAGCATGACCTGAATCAATGATTCTGAATCAGAACTTATTATGCGATTTATTGAACTTGTGTTACAGTGGCACAGCCGGTAGAGATGGTTCCAGGTTCGATCCTGACTTCAGGTGTGGTCTATGTGGAGTTTGCACGTTTTCACTGAGACCTGGTGGGTTTCCCTCGGGTACTCCGGTTTCAACCCACATCCCAAAGACATGCGGGTTTGTAGCTTAATTGGCCTCTGTAAATTGCCCCCAGTGTATAGGGAGTGGATGCGAAAGTGGAATAACATAATAATAATAATAATAATGGATGGGATTTATATAGCGCCTTTCTAATACTCAAGGCGCTTTACATCGCATTATTCATTCACTCCTCAGTCACACTCGGTGGTGGTAAGCTACTTCTGTAGCCACAGCTGCCCTGGGCCAGACTGACGGAAGCGTGGCTGCCAATCTGCACCTACGGCCCCTCCGACCACCACCAATCACTCACACACATTCACACACATTCACACACAGGCAAAGGTGGGTGAAGTGTCTTGCCCAAGGACACAACGACAGTATGCACTCCAAGCGGGATTCGAACCGGCTACCTTCCGGTTGCCAGCCGAACACTTAGGCCATTGCGCCATCTGTCGTCACACCATAGAACTGGTGTGAATGGTCAGCGTGGGTTCAGTGGGAAATACCTGTCCAAACAGCACCCATAGTCAGGATCGATCCCAGGTCGCTGGCGCTGCGAGGCAGCAACTCTACCTCTGAGCCACTGTGCTGTCCGGACGTGTTCAACACAACCAAGCAAAATCTGGTACAAAAAGATACCAGAACTAATGGCACATCAGAGGCTATCCTTATTATTAATGCTTATGGAGTCCTGTTGAGAGTTATTCATCGCTTCACCTTTCAAGATCCATGCTGGTTGTTTCCGGCAAGCTAAAACAACAAGCTAACATTTGTCTGAACGCTCAGCTGTTCTATTCAAACAGATTAGAGTCACAGAATCCTGGAGTTGTACAGTGTAGAGGCAGGCCCTTCAGCCCACCACGTCTATTCTGACCATTATGCCTATCTATACTATCTATACCAGCCTGCATTTATTTACGTTTAGGTGTAGGTTTATTATTGTCACAAGCACTGAGGTACAGTGAAAAGCTTTGTTTTTCATGCAGATAATACATACATTAATATAATCGTCAAACTCAAGTACAATAGGTGAAGCGAAGAAAAATGTACAGAGTGCAGAATATAGTTCTCAGCATTGTAGTGCATCAGTTCCAGAGACAAAGTACATTGTCCACAATGGGGTAGAGGAGAATCATTCTGTATTATAGGAAGGACTGTTCAGAAGTCTGCTAATATATGGGGACAAACCTATTTCTGAGACTGATGGTATGCGTTTTCTTGCTTCTGTATTTACTGCTTGACGGGAGCAGGGAGAAGAAGGAAAGACCATGGTGAAAAAGGTATTTGATTATGTTGTTCATATCCTCTAAGGTGCTATGTTCATTCAAGCACCTATTGTTACCGAACCTGCCTCCCCCAACCCCCTCTGGCAGCCCATTCCAGATACCAACAACACTACATAGAAACATAGAAAATAGGTGCAGGAGTAGGCCATTCAGCCCTTCGAGCCTGCACCGCCATTCAATATGATCGTGGCTGATCATCCAACTCAGTATCCTGTACCTGCCTTCTCTCCATACCCCCTGATCCCTTTAGCCACAAGGGCCACATCTAACTCTCTCTTAAATATAGCCAATGAACTGGCCTCAACTACTTTCTGTGGCAGAGAATTCCAGAGATTCACCACTCTCTGTGTGAAAAATGTTTTCCTCATCTCGGTCCTAAAATATTTCCCCCTTATCCTTAAACTGTGACCCCTTGTTCTGGACTTCCCCAACATCGGGAACAATCTTCCTGCATCTAGCCTGTCCAACCCCTTAAGAATTTTGTAAGTTTCTATAAGATCCCCCCTCAATCTCCTAAATTCTAGCGAGTACAAGCCGAGTCTATCCAGTCTTTCTTCATATGAAAGTCCTGACATCCCAGGAATCAGTCTGGTGAACCTTTTCTGTACTCCCTCTATGGCAAGAATGTCTTTCCTCAGATTAGGAGACCAAAACTGTATGCAATACTCCAGGTGTGGTCTCACCAAGACCCTGTACAACTGCAGTAGAACCTCCCTGCTCCTATACTCAAATCCTTTTGCTATGAATGCTAACATACCATTCGCTTTCTTCACTGCCTGCTGCACCTGCATGCCTACTTTTAATGACTGGTGTACCATGACACCCAGGTCTCGTTGCATCTCCCCTTTTCCTAATCGGACACCATTCAGATAATAGTCTACTTTCCTGTTTTTGCCGCCAATGTGGATAACCTCACATTTATCCACGTTATACTGCATCTGCGTGAAACATTTACCCCTCAGAGCCTCTTTAAAGCTCATCTCTCTCACTTTAAATCTTTTCTAAACTAATCCTACCTCGGAAAATAGTCCGAAGAAGGCTCCTGACCCAAAAAGTCACCTATCCATTCTCTCCGGAGTTGTGTAGGTAGGAACTCCAGATGCTGGTTTAAACCAAAGACTGACACAAAATGCTGGAGTAACTCAGCGGGTCAGACAGCATCTCTGGAGAAAAAGAATAGGTGACGTTTCGGGTTGAGCCCCTCTTTCAGACCCAGAGATGCTACCTGACCCACTGAGTTACTCCAGCACTTTGTGTCTATTTTTGGAAAATAGGCACTGATTTTTGACCCTATCTATGCCTTTCATAATTTTAAATACCTCTATTCACTCCAGGGAAAACAGTGCTAGCCTTTCCAATCTCTCCTAATAACTCCAATCCGGGCACCATCCTTGTGAATCCATTAGCTTAATCACATCCTTCCTCTAGTGTGGTGACCAGATTCTTCCCCAGCAACTGAGTCAAAGTGAGAAGGGTTCCCTGACATCCCTGGTCTCCAGTGTTCAAATGAGGGACTAATATTAGCAATTTAAATTGGCCATGGTAGTATTGTGATTAAATTACTGGGCTAGTATCCAGAGGAATCATTAATGTGCGGCAGTCATGTTCAAATCCCACCATGACTGCGGTGATTTTAAATGTGATTCATTAAACAAATCTGATATAATAAAATTGTATTAGTCACTGTGAGCATGAAATTTTGGATTGTATAGGATAGTTTTTATTCCCTGCCGGTTTCCATTTAAAACAGGCCTGTAATTAAATTATTGCACGCTGTGTAAAAAAGTCATCATTGGAGGCAAACCTCGTGGCCTAAAGAGGTGGCTCAGTGGCACAGTGGTAGATTTGCTGCATTGCAGCGCCAGAGACCCTATTCGACCCTGCATACAGGTGCTGTCTGTACGGAGTTTGAACACTCACCCCATGAACTCGTGGGTTTTCTACGGGTGCTCTGGTTTCCTCCCACATTCCAATGACATGCAGGTTTGTTAGGTTAATTGGCTTCTGTGAATTCAAAGGTTCAAAGGTTATTTTTTCCCCTGGTGTTTAAGATAGAACTGGTCGGTGAACTAGATAGGATAGAACTAGATCTTTGGTCGGTGTGTACCCAGTTGGTCAAAGAGCCTGCTTCCACGCTGTATCTCTAAACTAAATTAAACTAAACTAAACTACACTAAACTACTCTGTGCTGGAATACCGTTACTTAAGAATGACAGATTACAGAAATCTTAATGTAAGAGGTGATACAAGAATACCCTTCTCTTTCTCTCCAACTCTCTATACTATGACCTCAATCCTGTCAATGCTCATAACCTTGGAGGGTAATGCGGGGCCACAACTTGTGATGGCCGATTGGGTCAACCTTCTCTGACTCAATCCCCTTGCTTAGAAGTCCATCTCTAGCTGATTATCCAAGTCTGCTTTTCCTCAATACAATGTCTCACTGCATCAGTTCCACCAAAATCAGAAAAAAGTGACAATTCTTGAATCCTGAAGTTATCTCCCAAATGCAGAGAGCTTTGGATGGGGCAAAGTATAAAGGAGATGTGTGGGGCAAGACAGAGGGTTGTGGGTGGGTGCCTGGAGCACTGCTGGGGGTGGTGGTGGAGGCAGATATTATAGTGGCATCTGAGAGGCTTTTAGATAGGCACAGGGAATGGAGGGTTATGGATCATATGCAGTTTATTTTGGCATCATATTCGCCTCAGATATTGTGGACCAAAGGCCCTGTTTCTGTCGAAGATAGACACAAAATGCTGGAGTAACTTAACGGGTCAGGCAGCGTCTCTGGAGGAAAGGAATAGGTGATGTTTCAGGTCGAGACCCTTCTTCAGGCCGCGAGTCGGGGAGAGGGAACTGGAAGTCTGAAAAGGTACAATGAATGAAGGGTATGAAAAAAACAAATCAAAACCAGCAACGATGATGCTGTACCATTCTATTTTTTAAATGTTCTATGGTGACTAAAACATCTATTGTTTTTCTGATTGCTTTGTTTAATGTCCAGAAATTGCTGGGGATTTGCCAAACTTCTTCCTTCATATACATTTCCATTATCTCCCTCACAGTTGTATTAAACTCAGTTTGTATTCAATTGATTTATTTTTAATTTATCCTCCTTTCAGCTGACATACAAAACAATTATTTAGCAAATTCAGCATTTTATTATTTTCAATTACAATATCATCTGCGTTTCTTACTTTCGTGCTTCTCCGAGTTTAGTTTAGAATGAAACTGGCCCACTATTCACTATTTACAGACAAAATTAGCCCAGCTAACTGCAACCCTTTGCAATAGAGTCAGAGAGGCATAGATTCATTCAGCACAGAACCAGGCCCTTCAATACACCCTGTCCATGCCAACCAAGATGCCCCATCTAAGCTAGTAGCATTTGCCCGCATTTGACCCATATCCACCTGAACCTTTCCTATCCATGTACCTGTCCAAATGTCTTCTAAATGCTGGTATAGTAGTCAAAAGAGTCAAGAGTGTTTTATTGTCATATGTCCCGAAAATAAACAATGAAATTCTTACTTGCGGCAGCACAACAAATTTGTAATCATATTATTCTGCACTCAACTACTGTACATCATCTACTGAATGAAAAAGTTGCCATTTGGGTTCCCATTAAATCTTTCCCCTCTCACACTTAGACAGGTGCAGAATAGGATAGGCTTAGAGTGATGTGAACCATACGCAGGCTGATGGGACTAATGTAGATGGGACTGGTTGGTTGGTGTGGGCAGGTTCGGCCAGAGGGCCCGTTTCCACATTGTATGACTCTTTATGTTTCTATGATGCTTTGACTCTCACCTTCAACCTATATCATCTGGTTCTTGATTCTCCTACCCCGAGTAAAAGACTGGGAGGAAACCAGAGCACCCGGAGGAAACATACACGGCCACAAGGAGAACGTGCACACTCCACATGGGTAGCATCCGAGATAAGGATTGAACTCAGGTGGCAAGTGCTCTGAGGCGGTGGTTCTACTAGTTGCCCGCAAATGCCTCAGAAGTCCATGGTGCGTTAATTCAATGAGAGTTGATGGAAAGGGGAAATGGAGGTTAAAGCAAGATCGCGTCCCAAACATGACGTCTCTCCGTGTGCTGGTCCCAGAAGTCATTCATTACAATCACTCCACTCTTTCAAATCTCTACTCTAACATCATCATTTACTTTACAGGACTTTACCTTGCACTAAACATTATACTCTTTATCCTGTATCTGTACACTGTGGATGGCTTGATTGTAATCATGTATAGTCTTTATCGCTGACTGGTTAGAATGCAACAAAAAGATTATCACTATACCTCGGTACAAGTGATAATAAATTAAATTAAAACTAAAACTATGAGGAGCATTTTGTGGAGTATCTCAATATTGGAGTGAGGTACCACAGGTGCATTGACACGGTTTGAGTCTGGGCAGTAACTGAGCCATGGAAGCCGTTAAGAGTTTAAATAAATATATTGTTAAAATGTTATCCCATCACTGAAGGTGGGGCGAGGTAGAAGAAGTTCCCCAGGTGGAAAACAGGAATTGATGAAGAATTCCTGGGATTCCAAGATCTACAGTTCCTTGAGTTTCCATTTTGCTGTTCCACTTTGAAATCTCCGTGGAGCATGCCCACTTAAAAAAAATCCCATCCTCTTTCCGACAGGAGCATGTGAGGTCCGGAAGAAGAAGACGCAAAGTGCTGGAGTAACTCAGCAGGTCGGGCAGCATCTCTGGAGAACATGGATAAGTGTTGTTTCGAGTCAGGACCTTGCTTCAGACTGATTATGGTGGGGGGTGGGAAAGAAAGCTAGTAGAGAGGAGTGGTAGGACAAAGCCTGGCAAGTAACGGTGGATATAGGTAAGGGGGAGTGTTGATAGGCAGATGGCAGAACAAAGGCCAGAGATGAAAAGACCCAAGGAGTGAGATAGGGACAGAGGAGTTGTGAACTGTGGAAAACAGAGGAAGGAATGTAAGTAGAAGGGGAAGGGGGAAGGAGGGGGGGGGACGGGAGATGTGGGTGTGAGCCCAGATGGGGCTAGGGACGTCAAGAGGGGTTTAAGTTAGTTACTTAAAATTGATAGATCTAATGTTTATACCATTGGATTGTAAGCTACCCTAGCTGAATATGAGGTGCTGTTCCTCCAGTTTGATTGTGGCCTCACTCTGGCAATTGAGGAGACCCAGGACAGAAAAGTCAGTACGGGAATCTGAAGGGGTGGCAGCAGGCTCAGAAATGGAAAGGACTCGAATGCAGACTCACCAAGAAGTACTGAAGGAAACCCAAAGTCCCAATGCGAATGGAACCGAAAGATGTAGACCTTGATCCGACAGAACTCAGAACTGCTATCGAATGCAGAACTGATCAGTCGGCACCCAATTGGTATTGATCTCAGGTGTTTATACTAAGTGATAAATTAGGGGAGCAGATTAAATGCAGATGTAACTCCTAATAGCTCAGGGGACGAGCGTGGGAAGAGTCTCAAGTGTCTGGAGGCGTGGCAAGTGTGACAGGGGGAGTTAAAATGGTTTGCAAACTGGGAGAACCAGTGGGCCCTGGAGCACAAGTGTTTTGTGAAGCAGCTGCTAAGTCTATGTTTGGTCTCGTTGATGTAATGGTGGCCACATTGAGAACACCGGATGGAGTTGATGAAGTTGGAAGAGCTGCACGTGAACCTCTCTCTTGTCTGGAAGGACTTTGCAATTTCTTTTTCCTGACAGCTGCTGCCTGACCTGCTGAGCTCCTCCAGCAGTTTGTTTTTTTCATCCAGATTCCAGCATCTGCAGTCTCGTGCATCTCTTGTGGAAATATAAACTCTTATCTGGATTCCACTCACTGGAATATCATTTTTGAGATGTTGGCAGGAACTGGAAGAAAAACAACTGTGTTTGGGACTTTAACCGACATTGATGATGCAGTTAATATTTGTTAATTAATCGTAACGAGGGTGTGTTTCTGCAAAAACAATATCAAATGCCTTTAATATTGATTTAATGATTATGTAGCTTTTCTAAATGACATAAACTGCACAGTGTAATTACTGAAAGGCCCAGCAACAAATGGATCTTTATCTGTAGTCCAGTCATTACTCAACATCACAAGATCCTTTGCAATATCGCACAGTAGACCGAGTCTGTGACTGAAAGTTGTTGCCCATCACTACCTTATCACTTTGAGTGGACAGATTCTCATTCAAATTCCTGTCAAATTGAAGCACAGTATGTCAGGCAAATAGCGATAGGGTTTTGCTGGGTGACGTTAGCAAACAGAACCATGTTACAATCTGTGAAGCAATCTGGCGAGTCAATTGCCCATTTGCTGTCATTCCTACTTCCTGAGGAGACTGAGGACATTCATAAACAGCCCCAGTGACTCTCGCAAGCTTCCACAGATGCACCATAGAGAGTATAATGACAGGTTGCATCACAGCTTGGTTTGGGAACAGCTTTGCCCAAGATCGCAAGCAATTGCAGAGAGTTGTACTTGCTGCCCAGTCCATCACACAGACCAGACTCCCCACCATTGACTCCACCTACACTTCACGCTGCCTCGGAAAAGCAGGCCAATGTAATCAAAGTCTTGTCCCACCCTTGTCATTGTTCATCTCCCTGCTCCCCTCTAGCGGAAGGTACAGAAGCTTGAGGGCGCGCACCACCAGACTCAGGAACAGCTTCTTTCCCCCCCATATCAGACTTCTGAACCATCCATCCATATGCATTGTTACAGATCAAATCATCTCTACTGCCTTGAAGACATTGGACTTTGCCTGTGGAACTGATGCCCTACAATGCTGAGAAGTATATTCAGCACTTTGTATCTTCCCCCTTTGTTCTACCTATTGTACATGAGTTTGAACTGATTCTGTTCATTGTACCTCCGTAAAAACCAAAACATTCAGAAATTTGTCTCTTTGATTTTAATATTCCATATTCAGTAAATGAGTTTGACAGGAACATTTGGCTCCAAATAGGTGACAAATTTGCAGAAGAAATGAAAATAAATGTCATCATTAAGTGGTACGGTGGTGCAGTGGTGGAGATGTTGCCACACAATGCGAGAGACCCAGGTTCGATCCTGACTACGGGTTCTGTTTGTACGGAGTTTATACGTTCTCCCTGTGACCGCGTGGGTTTCCTCCGGCTTCTATGGCTTCCTCCCACACTCCAAAGATGTACAGGTTTGTAGGTTAATTGGCTTTGGTAAAAACTGTACAGTTGTCCCTAGTGTGCAGGATAGTGCTAGTATACGGGGTGATCGTTGGTCAGCGCAGACTCAGTGGGCCAAAGGGCCTGTTTCTGTGTTGTGTCTATTGTATAAAAGTCTAAAGATTGTGGAAGGGGTTGGGGTGTAGGGGAGAAGGGTCAGGTCAGAGAAGGGAGGGAGGATGCAGATAAATGTTGCCTGCAGCACCACCAGTTGAAACACTGCTCAGAGCACCATTAGGCAGAGCATGTGGAAAACTCGAACTTCGATTAGTGGCTCAAATGTGCCAAAGTAGTTCATGTGAGCCTGATTTGAATATTATAAGTGGGCTCGATACTAAAACGGGCTGGCACGTGGACCATCCAGGGTGGAGAGCACCAAGCCTCATAGCGCCACAGGCCGAATCGTAGTGTTAGTGCCCCCCCCCTATCTGATACGCTTAATGCATTCTAGGCTTGCTTTAAGCAGAAGACCAACGGAAGTAAGATTGCCCTTCCTGAGAGTGACCTATGAAAAGCAAATGGCCCGGACGGAATCTCTGGCCATTTCCTTAGGACATGCACGGACCCACTATCGGGAATGTCCATGGACATCTTTAATCTCTTCCAACTCCGTTCTGATGTGCCATCCTGCTTCAAGAAGAACACTATCATCTCAGTGCCAAAGAAAAGCAAGATCTCATGCCTTAACGACTTCCCTATAGTGGGCTTGGCATCTACCATCTTGATGTGCTTTGAGAGACTGGTTATGGCACACATCAAAATCCAGCCCATCAACCAACCTCAATCTATAACAGATCGCCTACCTACAAGAATAGGGATGAATTTCAAAACAGTTGTCCCAAAGATAGATCCTCATGTATTCAGTGCAGAAAGGAACTTGAGATGCTGGTTTATACTGAAGATAGACACAAAGTGCTGGAGTAACTCTGTGGGTCAGGCAGCATCTCTGGAGAAAAGGAACATGTAACGTTTCAGTTCGAAACCCTTCTTCAGACTAGAGTCTGACCCGCTGAGTTTGCTCCAGCACTTTGTGTCTATCTCATGATTTCAGTGCCTTGTTTCCCTCTGCTGGCTTGCTCCATTAAAACATCAATAACAATACTATTGTCATCAGCCTTGAATCTTAATGCATTTTGTATCTAGTAGTAACCTTCATCATCAATTACTGTCAAGAATATAATTTCAATGTAAATTAATTAAATCGGCAAAAGGCTAAGATTAACAAACACTGGCAGCAACATAAAGTCATAAGGACATTGTCTTGACCAGAGAATTTCTGCATTAAGGGTAGATTAATTTGGCTGGGAGAGTTTTCTTTTTAACAGAAGATGCTACAGTTTTCAAGAACCAGTGGACATCAATGTGAGAGGGGATAGATTGTATAGGAACCTGAGCGACACAGCGAATGATGGATATATTGCATGAGCTGCCAGAGGAGGTATTTGAGGCAGGTACTGCAACAACATTAAAAATACATTTGGACAGGTACATACATAAAGGTTTAGATGGATATGGGCCAAACACAGGCAGGTGGGACGTGTAAATGGGACGTCTTGGTCGGTGTGGACAAGTTAGGTCGAAGGGCATGTTTCCATGCTGTATGACTAATATTAGATGAGAGTATTAAGAGGGATTGCATAGATAGGAAGGGTCCAATATATCAAAAAGAGGTCAATAATAGGAAAGATTCAAAGTTCGTAGGATTCAAGTGGAAATCAAAGGATGTTTCTCACCCAGAGAGCTTTGGTGTTTGAAACTCACTGTCTGAAAAGTTGATGGATGCAGAAATCATCAAGGCATTTAGATAGTGACAACAGATAAACAGGGATGGGGTCAGGTCTATGGCTTTTTTGGAGCCTTTGGTCATGACAGGCCAAGTGACCTCTTTCCATGCAGTAAACTTCTATGCTTAGAGATGGACGAGCTGGATTGAGATCAGATCAAGTGGATTGAGATGGGAGTGATGATGAGCAATGGGCAAAGGAATGGCAGTTCTAAACCAACTTGAACACACAGCCTAAGGGAGACAATAGTTGCAAAACCAGGGCAATCAGCTCAGTCTTTGAATGTTTCTTTGACTAGTTTGCGTTGGGAGAGACTTACAAAGCAACATATTCTCTATTCCGAGAAAGGAAATGGTTTACTTTGCTGGGCTCCGGCGATCAACATGGGGATAGTGGGAGCAACAGTCCCACCTCTCCATACACCAAATAAGCAGGCAGGGTTCTGTCACATGTATTGTCTTTGCAGGATGGCAATTCAAACAAAGGTTTCTGGCATTTCTGATGGCATTGCCATAGAGTAATTGACTTTTAGAATCAGAGACTCATGCAGTGTAGAAACAGGCTCCTTAGATCAATGTTCCCACACTGGCCAACATGTCCTACCTATTCTAGTCCCACCTGCCAAAGTTTGGCCCATATCCATCTCCCACCCCCTCCCTTCCCCCCCTCTCCCCCTCATCTCTCACCCCCTCCCCCCCTCCTCCCCTCCTCCCCTCCCCCCTCCACCCCCTCCCCCACTCCCCTTCTCCCCCTCCCTTCCCCACCCCTTTCCCCCATATCCCTCGCCCCCCTCCCCTCACACCCCCCTGTGTGTGTGTAGGGTGGTTAGTGTGTGTGTGACACCACAGGCATCCCCCCCCCCCCCCCCCCGCAACCGTGCTTTGAAGGGACGGGACCCAACGGGTCCCCCTTGGTCTAGTATCCATCTAGACCTGTCCTATCCATGTACCTGTCTAGATATTTCTTAAACATTGCAATAGTACCTGCTAAACGTCGCGATTGTACCTCACTTCAGGCAGTGCATTTCAGAAACCAAAGCTATCTGGGTAGGAGACCTTTGGACTACACTTAATTGGACTTTACTGGAATTTATCTTGCACTAAATGTTATTCTCTTTATCCTTTGTACATTGTGTAGGAATGAATGTGTGGGAAGGAACTGCAGATACTGGTTTAAACTAAGGGTAGATACAAAAAGCTGGAGTAACTCAGCAGGACAGGCAGCATCTCTGGAGAGAAGGAATAAAGAAGCCCCTCAACCCGAATCATCACCCATTCCTTCTCTCCAGAGATGCTGCCTGTCCCGCTGATTTATTCCAGCTTTTTGTGTCTATCTTCGGCTTGATTGTAATCATGTATAGTCTTTTCTACGACTAGACAGCATGCAACAAAATGGTTTGTCACTATAACCCAGTACACATGACAATAATAAACTAAACTAGAGGAGGGGAGGAGCCATCTTGGTGAACGGCTGCTAGCCAGCAGCCGTCTGTTTTAAATTCGTTTTTTTTATAGTTTTTAGTGAGTCCTGTTTTTTTGTTTGTAGGGGATATGGTATTTTTAATGTGGGGGGGTAGGTGTAACTATATTTTTCGGTCCCTACCTGGTCGGTGTGGCAGCCTTTTCTCCGGGCTGCCCGTCGACCCGTCCTCGTGGCCTACCAGCGGGCTTGGAGCGCCGTTTCCTGGCGGGGACCGCCCAGCACCTCGGCCTCGGCGGCGGCACAGTGTTGGAGCGCTGGAGCGGAGCGGAGTGAAGCGGGCGATGCCTTGCCTGGGTCGCCGCGCTGGAGCTCTGGCGAGCTGGACCGCCGAGAGCAACATCTCCGGGCTGCGGGTCTGCGGAGCGGAGAGGCGGCGTGCGGAGAGGCGGCAGTGCGGAGAGGCGGCGCCGACTTTTTCATCGGGAGCCTGGGAGCTCCAAACCGGCGCGGCCTTGTCGGCTACGGCAGCCGCGGGCTCCAACCAAGAAGCGGCCGTTCCAGGTGGCCCAGCCGCCGAAAGGACTCTCCCGACGCCGGGGCAAGACCACCCGGTGAGAACGGCCAGGGACATCGGGCCTCCGTAGAGGCAATTGCGGTGGCCTCAATAGGCCTGACTTTGGGGTGAACATGGGGTGGGGACTGGACATTGTGCCTTCCCCCACAGTGCTATCCACTGTGGGGGGATGATTTTTTTTGTCTAATTGTAGTCCTGTAGGTCTGTGTCCAAGATGGCTGCCGTGAAGAGAGAGTGGACGCTGGCGCGCTTTGGCTGCCGCTGCTCTCTCTTCACACTGTGTTTTTGATTTTATGATTTTGGATTGAATTCTGTTTTTAATTTGTGTCTCTGTGATGTCTTTATTACTTGTTATATTCCGATTATATGTTATTCCGATTACTATGTAAGGTGTCCTTGAGATGTCTGAAAGGCGCCCATTAAATAACATTTATTATTATTAAACTAAACTAAATTACCCCTCGATTCTCCATGAATTCTATATGCTTTAAATGATTGACCTTTTTTAGGAATATTGGACCCTTCCTTTCAATGCAATCTCTCACAATACTCTCAACAAATCTTAGATTCATAGTGTCATACAGCTGGGAAACAGGTTCTTCGGTCCACTTTTCCCATCATGCTCACCATAATGCCCCATCCACCATAGTCCCACCTGCCCACCTTTGACCCATATCCCTCTAAACCGTTCCTATCCACGTACCTGTCCAAATGTCTTTCAGTTCAATTTTGCCAGCAGCAAATAGAAGTTTGAGAAAACCCACAAAATATTCAACCTCATACCTCCAGATGCGATGGCATTGTGGACCCATAATTGGGATACTTAGATTCAATATGCAGCAATTAATTTACATCTTGGGAAATTTGCCTCAGTAAAAATGGCCATGGAAATAAGATTGTTGTAAAAACCCATCTGTTTGTTTCAAGGTAACTTGGAGGAGATTTCTTATTCATTCCAAGTCTGATCTAAATGTGACTGTAGAGGCCCCTGTGATTACATTAACTCAATGTTGGCTCTCAAATGATGAGGAAATCATTCTGTTGCCCCACCTTGTATCATTGTTTGAAAGATTACTGGCCCATTCTGAAATATGGTTACCCAAAGGATCAAATTTAAATGTGCTATCTCTTTCATCAGGTTTCCTTTCTCACATAGACTCATAGAGTCTTACATAGAGTCTTACATCCACGGGAGAACCAGTGGATGTGTTGTATCTGGACTTTCAGAAGGCTTTTGACAAGATCCCACATAAGAGATTAGTATACAAACTTAAAGCACACGGTATTGGGGGTTCAGTATTGATGTGGATAGAGAACTGGCTGGCAAACAGGAAGCAAAGAGTAGGAGTAAACGGGTCCTTTTCACAATGGCAGGCAGTGACTAGTGGGGTACCGCAAGGCTCAGTGCTGGGACCCCAGCTATTTACAATATATATTAATGATCAGGATGAGGGAATTGAAGGCAACATCTCCAAGTTTGCGGATGATACTAAGCTGGGGGGGCAGTGTTAGCTGTGAGGAGGATGCTAGGAGACTGCAAGGTGACTTGGATAGGCTGGGTGAGTGGGCAAATGTTTTTCAGATGCAGTATAATGTGGATAAATGTGAGGTTATCCACTTTGATGGCAAAAACAGGAAAGCAGACTATTATCTAAATGGTGGCCGATTAGGAAAAGGGGAGATGCAACGAGACCTGGGTGTCATGGTACACCAGTCATTGAAAGTAGGCATGCAGGTGCAGCAGGCAGTGAAGAAAGCAAATGGTATGTTAGCTTTCATAGCAAAAGGATTTGAGTATAGGAGCAGGGAGGTTCTACTGCAATTGTACAGGGTCTTGGTGAGACCACACCTGGAGTATTGCGTACAGTTTTGGTCTCCAAATCTGAGGAAGGACATTATTGCCATAGAGGGAGTGCAGAGAAGGTTCACCAGATTGATTCCTGGGATGTCAGGACTTTCATATGAAGAAAGACTGGGTAGACTCGGCTTATACTCGCTAGAATTTAGGAGATTGAGGGGTGATCTTATAGAAACTTACAAAATTCTTAAGGGGTTGGACAGGCTAGATGCAGGAAGATTGTTCCCGGTGTTGGGGAAGTCCAGGACAAGGGGTCACAGCATAAGGATAAGGGGGAAATCCTTTAAGCCCGAGATGAGAAAAACATTTTTCACACAGAGAGTGGTGAATCTCTGGAACTCTCTGCCACAGAGGGTAGTTGAGGCCAGTTCATTGGCTATATTTAAGAGGGAGTTAGATGTGGCCCTTGTGGCTAAAGGGATCAGGGGGTATGGAGAGAAGGCAGGTACGGGACACTGAGTTGGATGATCAGCCATGATCATATTGAATGGCGATGCAGGCTTGAAGGGCTGAATGGCCTACTCCTGCACCTATTTTCTATGTATCTATGTATTATAGAAACACCATTGGGCCCAACTTGCCCAGCTGCACTAGTCTCATCTTCCTGCATTTGCCCACATTCCTCTAAACTTGTCCTATCCGTGTACCTGTCTAAATGCTAAACCCGTTCTATCCATGTACATGTCTAAATGAACATAAACCACGTCCAGTCTAGCTCTCTGCCATGGCTCAACTGGTAGAAATCTTGCTTTTGAGTGGGAACATTATGGGTTCAAGACTCAGTCCAGCAAGTGAACCAAAACAAAATCTTGGTTGACCTTCGGATGAAGATTTAGAGATGATAATTTTCAAATGAGACATTAAAATAAGACCCTATCAGCTCTCCCAAGTGGATGTAGAAGATCCAATTTTGAAGTGAATCGGGATTATCCCCAGTGCTCTGGCCAACACTAATTTGCCATAGAGTATGACTCATACCCAGATAGAGTCATACAGCACGGAAACAGGCCCTTCGACCCACTTGCCCAGGCCGACCAACATGCCCCATCTAGACTAGTCACACCTGCCTGTATTTGGCCATATCCTTCTAAACCTATCCTATCCATGTACCTGTCCAGATATTTCTTAAACGTTATGAGAGTACCTGCCTCAACTACCTCTTCTGGCGGCTTGTTCCATATACCTACCACCCTTTGTGTCAAAAAGTTGCCCCTCAGGCTCTTATTAAATCTCCCCCCCCCCCCCCCCCCCCCCCCCCCCCCCCCTCACAAACCTATGTCCTCTCATTCTTAACTCCCCTACTCTGTGCATTTACCGTATCTATTCCTCTCATGATCTGATCTACCTCTGTAAGATCACCCTTCATCCTCCAAAGGGTCAGAATATCCCACATTGACAAGATGGAGAGCAAGATGGAGATAGTTTAATAGCATGTTCCCAAGACTTCTCCCTAGATGACAGCAAAATGAGTAAGCAGGTCATTGACTTCAGGTAGATACTCCAGTATATATCAAGGGTACAGAAGTGAAGATGCTCAAATGCATAGGCGGCACGGTGGCGCAGCGGTAGAGTTGCTGCCTTACAGCCCTTGCAGCGCCGGAGACCCGGAATCCTTTCGGGCCATGGGTGCTATGTTCTTCTCGTGACCATGTGGGTTTTCGCCGAGATCTTCGGTTTCCTCCCACACTCCAAAGATGTACAGGTTTGTAGGTTAATTGCTTGGTATAATTGGAAATTGTCCCTAGTGTGTGTAGGATAGTGTTAACGTGCGGGGATCGCTGGTCGTTACGGACTCAGTGGGCTGAAAGGCCTGTTTCCACGCTGTATCTCTAAACTAAACTAAACTAAACTAAATGCTTCAAATTCCTAACTGTAAACATCAGCAATAATCTGCTAAGAAAACATACCAAAACTTTTACTACCTCCAAAGGCTGAAACTTTGTAATGTCTCCAATGACTTTCATCAATTTCTACACATGCACCAGAGAAAACATCCTTTCAAGATGCATCATAGATTGCTTTGCCAAGTGCTCTGCCCAAGACCAAAATAAATTGCAGAGTTGTGAATGCAGCCCAGTCCATCACGGAAATCAGCCTTTACCCCCACCCCTTCTCTTCCCATTTCCATCAACTTCATCTATACTTCACACTAGTTCAGGAAAGCAGCCAATATAACCAAGGACCACTCACACCCAGCTCATTCTCTCATCTCCCTTCTCCCACTGAGCAGAAGATACGAACCTTGAATGCACGAACCACCACATTGGAGAATTGTTTCTTCTCCACTCTCATCAGATTCACGAACAACCTCTCAAATGTAATGGATGACTTCCCAATCTTCCAATCTACCTTGTACAGTTTTTTTAATTTGCTCTTTCGTTGTGGCTTTAAAATTATATTCAATCCCTAATCAGTCCTCGCCTATCCAAATGCTATCCCTAAGAAACCTCCCCAACATCGTTACCATCACTGACAAATGGCTCATCAGCCTGTAGATCCCCGACTTGTTCTTGCAGCCCTTCTAACGTCTCCTTCTTGTTAATTCATGTATGATCTACAACATCACAACTCCTATATCTCTTCTCCATTATCTTAACTTTAATAAAAACGAATGAAAACTATTCACTTGATATCTCTGCAGCTCTACATGAAGATGGCAATGCTGATCTTTAAGGGGATCTATTCTTTCCCTTGCTATCTTTTCTTTTAACATACCTGTAGAATGTATTGTTCACCCTTTCCCTCACCTGCCAGATCCATTCCATGCCCTTTATTTGCACTTAGCACTCAACAAATCAAATGTTATCCCAATCCCAATGCAAAAGGGCCAGAATATCAGAGCATTATCTGACATTCTGTCCTATTTGCTTTGGAAGGATTTTAACAAAGGTTCACAATTGTTGAAGAATGTACAGTAGATATAAGGAATTGCAGATGCCAGTTTACAAATAAAGACACACTAGTGCTGGAGTAACTCAGCGGGTGAGGCAGCATCTCTGGAGAATAGGGATAGGTGGTGTATCGGGTTTGGGCCCTGATTTTTGGGTCGGGTTCAAAACATCACCTAACCATATTCTCCAAGCAATCTGCCTGGTCCATTGAGTTACTCCAGCACTTTGTGTCATTTGCCTCCAGCAATTTGTTTTTTCTCTTTATATTTGTATTGTTGAATTTCAAGAGATTGACTTGCATTTGATGGGTTAGAATCTAGTTCAACATTATCATTAGCACTCTTTAAAACTCAATTCATGCAAGGTTTTTTTTTCTAAGTACATTTAGAGTTATATAATTACAAGAAGTAGATAGAGAGCTTCAGACCTATCCTTTTTTTTCCTGGAATGTTGCCTGACCTGCTGATTCAGTCCAGCACTTTATGTCTTATTTTGTTCAAAAATTGATTTCTGGAATCAAAGGAGTGTCTTATAAGCAGAGATTGAATAGAACGGGTCTATTTAGAGTTTAGAAGAATGACTGGCAATTTTATTGACATACACATTTTTGAGGATTTCACAGTACAGATACTAAGAAGCTGTTTCCCTTGGCTCCCTGGTTTAGACACAGGGATCAGCCTCAGCATAAGGAGATGGTCAGTTAACACTAGGATTTAAATAGATTCTTTCAAAGAGGATTGACTCCTCTCTTACCCAGAGGTCTATGGGTATTCAGGCTGAAATCAATAGACATTTGGATACCAAAGAAATCAAGGGATATGGGGATTGTAATGAAAGATAAGATCAAGTAACACTTCAGCTTTTAGCCCGTTGGTGAGGATTACTTTAGAGATACAGCATGGAAACAGCCTCATCGGCCCACCGAGTTCACCCCGACCAGAGATCACCCCTGTACCTTGGCACTGTCCTACACACTAGGGACAATTTACAATAAGCCAATTAACCTCCAAGCCAGTGAGTTTGTGGAATATGGGAGGAAGCCAGAGCAGCCAGAGAAAGTCCATGCGGTCCCATTATCCTATCCCCTTCTCCAGCCCCTCTCCCCATCCATCTATATCCCTCCCTCAGGCTTGACATTTTACTCCTCTCATTTTAGCTTAGTGGAGAGATACAGCGCGGAAACAGGCCCTTCGGCCCACCGAGTCCGCACCGACCAGCGATCCCCGCACATTAACACTATCTACACACACTAAGGACAATTTACATTTATCCCAAGCCAATTAACCTACAAAACCTGTACGTCTTTGGAGTGTGGGCGGAAACCGAAGATTTCGGAGAAAACCCACGCAGGTCACGGGGAGAACGTATAAACTTCGTACAGACATCATCCGTAGTCGGGATCGAACCTGGGACTCTGGCGCTGTAAGGCAGCAACTCTACCGCTGCACCACCGCCACCGTGCTGCCCCGACACTCTTAACCGACACTCTTTTTTTATCTTGTCCCCTTCTTGTCTCCCTTAGTTCCCTGTTGTCTCCTTGTCATCTCTAGCTTTTGTCATTCCATCTGTTAATCTAAAACCTCTCTACACCTGTATGTACCTAGTGTAGACTAGGTGTCCATATCCCTAAATACTTGCGCTCCGTCCGCCAAGGTCAGCTGGATCCCCCAGTTGCTAACCATGTTAAAACCCCTTCCTATTCCCATACTGATGTTTCTGTCCTAGGCCTCTTCCATTGCCTGAGTGAGGCCACACACAAACTAGAGGAACACTACCTTATATTCCGCTTGGGTAGCTTACAACCTAACGGTATGAACATTGAACTCTCTAATTTTAGATAACGGACCTGAATATTGTACCACTCACTATTTACAGTAGTACATTGACACAGCAGCCTACAAGTCTTTAGGACTTGTCATGCAGTCACATAGTCATACATCACAGAAACTGACCCTTCAGCTCAACCTTTCCATGCTGACCACAATCCCCCATCTAAGGTAATCCCATTTTGCCTGCATTTGCCTCATAACCCTCTATCGCCACTGCCCTTCACACTGCACTGAGCCATCTGGAACACCCAGGGAACCATGTAAGGATTCCTTTTATTGACTTTAGCTCAGCTTTTAATACAATCATCCCTGACAAACTAGTCAACAAGCTGTCGGACTTAGACTTCCCCCCTCTCACCTGCGCCTGGATAAAGGACTTTCGTACTAACCGCCCACATACAGTCAAAATGCTCATCCACCCTCACTCTCAGCACTGGTTCTCCACAGGGCTGCGTGCTGAGTCCACTCCTCTACGCTCTGTACACTTACGACTGCACTCCCATCCACTCCACAAACTCCATTGTTAAATTTGCGGATGACACCACAGTGTCAGTCTCATATCAGGAGGAGACGAGGCAGCGTACAGAGACGAGGTCCTGAAGCTGTCAGAGTGGTGTTCTGCGAACTACCTGGCACTTAATATCAGCGAACAAAGGAAATGGTCATCGACTACAGAAGGCACAGAGTGGACCCTGCCCCACTCTACATCAACAGGGACTGTGTCGAGAGGATTTCCACCTTCAAATTCCTGGGAACGCACATCGCGGAGGACCTCTCCTGGTCTGCCAACACTTCAGCGGTGGTAAAAAAGACCCAGCAGCGATTGCACTTCCTGAGAATGCTAAGGAAGAACAGTTTAGAGGAGAAGCTGCTAGTGACCTTCTACCGCTCCACCATCGAGAGTGTGCTGGCATATTGTATCATGGTGTGGTATGTCGGCTGCTCAGCAGCAGACAGTAGAGCACTGCAGACAGTGATCAAAACTGCCCAGAAAATCATCGGCTGCCCTCTGCCTTCCCTGGATGACATCTCCAGCTCATGGAGAGCCAGGAAAATAATCAAAGACCTCTTCCATCCTGGACAATCACTGTTCAACCTCCTGCCCTCTGGTAGGCGGTACAGGTGCGTCAAAAGCCCAACAAACAGACTCAAGAACAGTTTCATTCCCTGGGCCATTAGAACTCTAAATTCCTCAACTATCCACACGACATGAGAGATGCTGTCATCAATTCCACTATAAAACAGACCAATCAGCTAATATTTTTTCTTTTTTATTTCTTTTAAAGGATTTATTCAATTTTAAAGTGCAATATTCTCCCACAGTGCAATGTTCTACCTAGGTGTGATAAATATAATTTATCTACTATTTCAAGCAGGTAAATAACGTATTGAATGTATTGGATGTGTTTTTATCTTGTTTTAACTTGCTTTGGTTGCACTGATCAGGAGTAGCTCTCCCAAGTTCATTGTATTTCCAAGCACAATGACAATAAAGGCTTATTATTATTATTATTATTATTATTATTATTATTATTATTATTATTATTATTATTATTATTATTTATTATTATTTATTATTATAGAAGAAGGGTCTGAAGAAGGGTCCTGACCTGAAACATTACCTATCCATGTTCTCCAGAAATGCTGTCTGACCTGGTGAGCTGTTGGTTAATTGAATTGACTGTAAGATACAGTATGGAACAAACCCTTTGTCCAAACCAAAATTATGCCAACCATTGATCGCCCATTCACACTAGTTCTATGTGAATCTACTTTCACATCCACTCCCTACACACTTGGGGCAATTTACAAAGGCCAATTAACCTGCAAACACACACATCTTTAGGATGTGGGAGGAAACTGAAGCATCCGGAGGTCACGGTGACAATATGCCAACTCCATGCGTACAGAACCCAGGGGCAGGATCAAACACGGGACTCAGGTGCTGTTACTTCAACACTTCATGTCCTTTATTGTGAACAAGCATCTGCAGTTCCTTGTGTCTCCACCTATCACATTCCAGGCTTTCCATCACTCCCACCTCTCTTTTCCAGCTTTCCCTTCTTTAGTACAATCCATCTGAAGAAAGGTCCTGAACTGAACCATCACCTATCCAAGTCCTCCATAGTTGCTGCCTGATCTGTCAGCCCAACTTGCCCATGCCAAACAACATGTCCCATCTACACTTGTCCACCTACCTGCATTTGGCCCATATCCCTCTAAATCTGTCCTATCCACATACCTGTCTAATTGTTTCTTAAATGTTGCAATAGTCCCTGCCTCAACTACCTCTTACGGCAGCTTGTTCCATACACCACCACCCATCACCTTAAACTTCTTGATTCCCCAACTCTGGGCAAGAGACTCTGTACGTCTACCCGACCCACCCCTCATCCTCCTGCTCTCCAAGGAATAGAGTCCTAGCCTGCTCAAATACTCCCTATAGTTTTGTCTTTCCGCTGAATGGTTAGCACGCAACAAAAGCTTTCCACTGTACCTCGGTACACATGACAAAAACATAAACTAAACTACCTTCGACCCTCGAGTCCTGGTGACATCCTCGTAAATCTTCTCTCTACCCTTTCCAACGTGACAACATATTTCCTCTCACATGGTGCCCAGAACAGTGTAATCATGAAACTGTACCTACTTAGTATTTATGCCACCTTATCGTTACCTCTCAACCACGATGATTTACAACCTTATTTAACTGGAGGCAGCGCAGGAGCAGAAGGCATGTTTAGCATCCTGTTCAGCTACTGTGAGCAGCTGGCAGATAACGTGTGTGTGTGGACCTCTGACATCAGTGCAGTCCTGCGGGAAGGATTTATGGAAATGCGCAGAATGCCATGGAGAAACTTGCAGCTCCCAGGCCATCTGGAGGAGAGCCCTCAAAGCCCTGATGGAGAACTCTTGGAGCAGTGCTTTATCCCAACTCCCGTGATTGGTACCATCGAGATCCACCCACAATAAACATAACACCCATTGAATCTGACCTCCTCTGTCATTCTTCCTACTTAGGGACCACCACTGTAGCCTCAAACAGTCTAATGGTCCAAGGATCACAAGATATAAAAAACGACGCAAAGAGTGGGAGTAACTCGGTGATTCAGGCAGCATCTCTGGAGAACAAGAATATGTGATTAAAAGAGAGAAGGACCGGGACACTCCAGCTAACTGCTGAAAACAGCATGAAATAACGTGACCTGTGTAAAGAACATCAAATATAGCACAGTATAGCACAGGAACAGGCCCTTTGGCCCACAATGTCTGTGCCGAACATGATGCCAAGATAACCTGCTCATGATTCATATCCCTCCATTCCCTGCAGATCGCAGATACATTGTTATTCATCCTCTTTAACCCGATTCCTTCATTTTTAAATCATAATTAATTTCATAACTCCTTTCACTCTCCTTGATACGTGTGTCCTTTCAACAAAAGTCTACGGCCTGACTGAATATGGAATATTCTTTGAATATTCCTGATTTTGAATATTGGTGGCACGGTGATGGAGTGATAGATTTGCTGCCTTACAGTGCCAGAGACCTGACTATGGGTGCTATAGACTATAGACAATAGGTGCAGGAGTAGGCCATTTGGCCCTTCAAGCCAACACCGCCATTCAATGCGATCATGGCTGATCATCCCCAATCAGTACCCCGTTCCTGCCTTCTTCCCATATCCGCTATCTTTAAGAGCCCTATCTGGCTCTCTTTTGAAAGTATCCAGAGAACTGGCCTCCACCGCCCTCTGAGGCACAGAATTCCACAGAATCACAACTCTCTGTGAGAAAAAATGTTTCCTCGTCTCCGTTCTCAATGGAGTACATCTCACGCACTGATATAAACAAATAAAAATGCAATTCATAGGTGGGTATACCATTCATGACATACCCACCAATGAAATCTAAACCAAAAGATTGGGAAAATAAATGATTATATGCAGTCTACTTTTGCTGTTTAGTGTGTTGAATTAACATAGAAACATAGAAACATAGAAAATAGGTGCAGGAGTAGGCCATTCGGCCCTTCGAGCCTGCACCACCATTCAATATGATCAAGGCTGATCATCCAACTCAGTATCCTGTACCTGCCTTCTCTCCGTACCCCCTGATCCCTTTAGCCACAAGGGCCACATCTAACTCCCTCTTAAATATAGCCTATGAACTGGCCTCAACTACCTTCTGTGGCAGAGAATTCCACAGCTTCACCAATCTCTGTGTGAAAAATGTTTTTCTCATCTCGGTCCTAAAAGACTTCCCCCTTATCCTTAAACTGTGACCCCTTGTTCTGGACTTCCCCAACATCGGGAACAATCTTCCTGCATCTAGCCTGTCCAACCCTTTAAGAATTTTATAACTTTCTATAAGAACCCCCCACAATCTTCTAAATTCTAGCGAGTACAAGCCGAGTCTATCCTGTCTTTCTTCATATGAAAGTCCTGCCATCCCAGGAATCAGTCTGGTGAACCTTCTCTGTACTCCCTCTATGGCAAGAATGTCTTTCCTCAGATTAGGAGTCAAAACTGTACGCAATACTCCAGGTGTGGTCTCACCAAGGCCCTGTACAACTGCAATAGAAGCTCCCTGCTCTGTCTGTCTGTCCGGAGTTTGTATGTTCTCCTCGTGACTTGTTTGGGTTTTGTCCGGGAGCTCCAGTTTCCTCCCACACTCCCAAGACGCACAGGTTTGTAGCATAATTAGCTTGGTAAAATTGTACATTTTCCGTAGTATCTGTAGTTAGTGTATGGGGATCGATCGCTGGGCGGTCCAGACTCAGTGGCCTTAAAGACCTTTTTCTGCACTGTATCTCTAAACTAAGCTAAACTAATCTAAACTAAACCAAACTAAACTAAACTAACCTAAACCAAACAGTAAAGCACAAGAACATGCCTCTTAGTCCACAGTGCCTTTGCTGAACATGACGTCAAATTAAACTAATCTACTCTTCCTATATATGATCCTTATCTCTCCTTTCTTTGCATATCATGTGCCATCCAAAACCCTCTGAAATGTCACTGTCATATCTGCTTCTACCACCACTCCAAGCAGCATGTTCCAGGCACTCACCACTCTCTGTGTAACAACCTGCAGCACAGTGGCGCAGCTGGTAGTGCTGCTGTCTCACACTGCCAGGGACCCGGGTTCGATTCTGACCTCGGGTGCTATCTGTGTGCACGTTCTCCCTGTGACCACGTGGGTTTTCTCCGGGTGCTCCGGTTTCCACGCACATCCCAAAGACGTGCAGGTTTGTAGGTTAATTGGCCCTCTGTAAATTGTCCCTAGTGTGTCGGGAGTGGATGAGAAAGAGGGATAGCACAGAACTAGTGTGATCGGGTGATCAATGGTCGGTGTGGACTCGGTGGGTTACAAGGCCTATTTCCATGTTGTATCTTTCAGTCAATCAATCAAACTTTAAACTCAGCTTAAAGCCTTTGATACTGTTTTTTTTAAATTCCTTTGGGTGGAAGATGCTGAGACAAAAAGAAAAGCTCAACTTATAAAACACTATTCACATTATCCCAAAGTGCTTTGTAGCAAATTAAATTGTTTTGATGTCTAACTAATGCTGTAATTTTGATAAAGTGTTGGTCAAATTGTCATTGTAAGCTCCTTCAAAGAGCAAGGTGATAAGACAAAGACAAGAACGTTCCATTTCAATAATTATTATGTGGATAAATATTGACCAGGATACCCGTACGACTCCCTTGCCAAAGTAGATCCCTGGAATCCTTTACATCCATCAGAAAAAGTAAAAGGGTGTCATCTCACTTGAAACCTGTCATCTCCAACAAGGAAGCATCCCTCAATAATGCGCTGGTTCGTCATATCACTGGACTAAGACAAATGCAGTCTTAGTCTGGCTCAGAGAAGAATGATTTACCAGAAAGAACATTAATCATGTCTTTGGGAGAGAGAAGTTACATAATTTCTTCGCCTTCATTGCAAAAGCCGTGTCAATCAGTCACAGCATGCATTGTTCCCAGAGAAAATATTGCATAAAACGTTCTCGCTGTACATTAGACTTTATAGTTTAGAGTTACAACACGGAAAAAGGCCCTTCGGTCCACTGAGCCCGCACGGACCCCATACACTAGCACTATTCTACACAAAACAGGAACAAGAGTAGGCTCTACTGCAATGATTCAATGTTACTTTATGGTCACATGTACCGAGGAAAGGTGTCCCCACTCCTTCTCCCCCCCTTCTCCCCCCTTCTCCCCCCCTTCTCCCACCCCTTCTCCCCCCCCTTCTCTCCCCTTCTCTCCCCCTCTCTCCCCTTCTCCCCCCCCCCCCCCCCCCCGCGCTCTCTAAAGGACTTACCGTACACTGTGCCAACCGTTTTTACCTTCCTGTTCATCGCAGGTGTGAATTTCAGACAGTGCTCCCCCACTTTCCCTGACCCCTGCCTTCGCGATGAGTTTGTGTGTGTGTGTGTTAACGGTCGATCCAGCTCGCGGTTTCATCGCTGACGGTCGATCCAGCTCGAGGTTTTTCAGGCGAGCGCCCTCGAGCTTGAAGGTCAAAGACAATCGCTGAAAAGTCGTGTTAGTGGAACAGGCCCTTGACCTTGCACTAAACGTTATTCCCTTATGTATCGGTACACTGCGAATGGCACAATTGCAATCATGTATTGTATTTCCGCTGACTGGTTAACATGCAACAAAAGCTTTCCACTGTACCCCGGTACACGTGACAATAAACTAAATTGAACTGATGATCCACCTTCAACTGCTCTATAGAGCAAAGAGTTCTAGTGATCCAACTCCCTCTACCAGAAGAAATTCCTATGCAACACACAATTAACAATTGAAACAATGCTTCCCTATTTCTAAACTTCAACCCTCTTGAAATGGAGGCATTTGCCTTTTGGACCATTTGCTGTACAAGTTTGCTAACTTCCTCCATGTCACATACAAAAGAATACCTAGAACCCTCTGTACTTTGCTCATCGCTATCTTCCTTCATTTAGAGAATAATCTGACTGAAACTCCTCTCGCCAAGGTCTATTAGCTCAAACTTTCCCCATGTTAAACTCCATGTGCCAAGTTCTGAGACATTTACTCAATATATAAATTCCTTTGCAGCCAAAATCTGCATCGCATTCTGTTCATTCTCATCAACTAGAAACATAGAAACATAGAAATTAGGTGCAGGAGTAGGCCATTTGGCCCTTCCTTCTTAAAAAGTGGGGTTACGTTTGCTACCCGCCAATCCTCAGGAACTACTCCAGAATCTAAAGAGTTTTGAAAGATTATTACTAATGCATCCACTATTCCCAGTTCCTACCACTCACCTACATACCAGTGAGATTTGCAATATCTTCACAGGAAGCTAGGCACAGTGGCGCAGCGTAAAGTTGCTGCCTTACAGTGCCAAAGATCCAGGTTCGATCCTGACTACGGGTGCTGTCTGTACGTTCTCCATGTGACCATGTGGGTTTTCTCTGAGTCCTCCGGTTTCCTCCCACACTCCAAAGATGTACAGGTTTGTAGGTTAATTGACTTTGGTAAATTGTCCCATGTGTAGGATAGTGCGAGTGTATAGGGATCGCTGGTTGCCACGGACCCGGTGGGCCAAAGGCCCTGTTTTTGCGCTGTATTTCTAAACTAAGCTAAACTAAGCAAATGGTAAATGGAGTTTAATTCAGAAATGTGCTCTCCCACCTATTTTTTTTAGCCTCAGGATACTTCAAAGACTTGCAAAAAAAATAATTGGTTATGAAACACTTTGAATTGGTTATGAAACACCTCAGGATACAAAAAATAACAAATGAAAGATTATCCTCACAGAAATAAATGGTAATTTTCCCTTTTTGCTTTTCTTACACATGGGAGTAATTATCTTGCTGAATTCATTTGTGTTTGAAAAGAATGAATAACAGCCAGATCTGAATCCCCCACTATCTCGTGGCTACATCTCTTCCATTTGTAAATTCTGCCTTCAGTAACAATTTCTCTGAGGTGACAAAGACTTCCATTCTCTTGTGATATTTTCCAATTTATCATAATTGTCATGCAGTAGTTAGTTACCTGCTTCTTGGATTTCAATTTGCTGTCACATTTATTTGCTACTTAAGTTATTGTTCATTTAAAAATGAGATTGCTTTCATCATAAATTAATATTTAATTGTACATCATCGGCATTTAATTATATGTTCGCAGATTTACTCAATGAGCTGCTATTTACGACCCTCATTTATTTACTTCAATTGGTTTGAAAACAGAGATGAATGGCTTGCAATCACAAAATAATAAGTACTTTGCATTCTTGATATATTTATAGATCAGGGATTCATTGGTAAGCTGCCAGATAATAATAAAAAGCTTTGTCCCAACTCCGTCAATGACATTCTGCTAAAAGTAAATGACTAATACTAGAGTAGTGCATCGCAGGAGGCCATTCGGCCTAGTCAGTTCTTTGAAAGCACTTTCCTATTTAATCCCAATTCCTTGCTCCTTCAAAACGCATTCTTTCACTTTTGTCGAGTAGAGATCAAGTTTCACCTTTTAATCGGTACTTGAATCCGTTCTAAACCTCTCTCATGTATTCAGGATCATGTCAACTCACTGCGGGGAGAAAATAGCTCTGGGGCTTCCAACTGATTCTAATTCTCTGACCCACTTGCCTTTATGAAATAATACGTATTTCATAAAACCCTTCATTTCATCTTTATATTTTTACCCTTTTTTGGTGTGATTTTCCAATTTATAATGAGCCAAATAATTCCAGAACCTGAACTCACTGCCCACGGATCACACCTACACTTCTCAGCTGCTAGGCTTTGACACGACAAGCTGAACATACCCTTTCTTATCCAACAGGTAGTGGGCTCCATGCTGTCTTGTTCATTGGATTGTGAGGTTCGGCTCCGGGATGTAATCTGAGAGAATGTGCAAATAAGTTTAAATAATTAACAGAAATAAATATTACCAGTTTGCTCAGAGATTGGTGGGTATATGGAACGAATTGCCAGTGGAGGTAATTGAGGCAGATACTATAACAGGGTTTAAAAGAAACTTGGACAGGAATATGGATAGGAAAAGTTTAGAGGGATATAGGCCAAATGTGGGCAAATGGGACTAGCTTAGATAGGGCTTCTTGCTCGAAATAGAAGTCAAAGGCACCTCTTGTGTGCAGTCTCGGTGGACTATTTCTGTATCTTTGCTATTTGGGGATTGTGTTTAAGTTTATTTTATTGTCACGTGTACCGAGGTACAGTGAAAAGCTTTTGTTGCATGCTGACCAGTCAGTGAAAAGACAATACGTGATTACAGTCGAACCATCCACAGTGCGCAAGTACATTATAAAGGGAATATTGTGTATATCGTTTAGTGCAAGAGAAAGTTCAGTAAAGTCTGATTAAAGATAGTCTAAGGGTCTCCATTGAGGTAGATAGCAGCTCAGGACTGCACTCTAGTTGTTGGCAGGATGGTTCAGTTGCCTGATAACAGCTGGGAAGAAACTGTCAATCAATCCAGAGACGTGCGTTTTCACACTTTTATACCTTTAGGAGAGGGGAGAAGAGGGAATGGCTGGGGTGCAACTCGTCCTTTATGTTGCTGGCCTTGCCGAGGCAGCGGGAGGTGTAAATGGAGTCAATGGAAGCGAGGATGGTGTGGCCTGCATCCACAATCCTCTGCAATTTCTTGCGGTCTTGGATGGAGCTGCTCTCAAACAATGCTGCGATGCATCCCAATAAAAGGCTTTCTGCAGCGCATCTGTAGGAGTTGGTGAGACTTATTGGGGACATGCCAAACCTCCTCAGCCTTCTACGGAAGTAGAGGCGTTGGTGTCCTTTCTTGGCCAGGCCAGGGTCGAACCTGGATCTCCACCACTGAGCCACTGTGCTGAAGTGAAATTAATTTCTTTCGGAGGACTCTGGTTCGGCTTGAGAGACCAATGGGCTATTTCCATTTAGCATGTTTATTGCATCACGTTTCATCCTGATTACATCACTTTTATGTCATGTTGTCTAAAAGCACCAGAATTATTCAATTCAATTCAATTCAATTCAATTCAACTTTAATGTCATTGCACAAATACTGAGTATGGGTACAACGAAATGCAGTTTTGCGTCAGTCGGTAGTAGTGCAATATAGAAATTTTTAAAAAAAAGAGGATACAGAATAATAAAAAATACAGAATAATTAAACAATGGGGACGGAGGGATCGGAGGAATCTATCGGCGGGACTCCGAGTTCAGCAATGCGAAGGTATGATTGTAGAAGCTGTTCCTCATCCTACTGGTACGAGACCTGAGGCTCCTGTACCGCCTCCCTGATGGGAGGAGGGCAAACAGTCCATGGTTGGGGTGGGAGGGGTCTTTAATGATCTTCCCAGCCCGTTTCAGACACCGTTTTCGGTGGAGGGCATCCATGGCAGGGAGCGGGGCACCGATGATGTGCTGCGCGGTTTTCACCACCCGTTGTAGTGCCTTCCTGTCCGCAACAGTGCAGCTGCTGTACCATACCGTGAAGCAGGTGGTCAGGATGCTCTCGATGGTACACCGGTAGACGTTGGTCAGGATCTGGTGGGACAGGTGGGCTTTCTTGAGATGAATTTTCTAGCTATCGATTTAGGAATGGATAATTCATGCCTGCAAGCCCAGATTGTGAGAGCATTTAGTATTTGTGTTCAACATTTTAAGGCTCTTCTTGGCCGTCCTATCCAACTCCTGCTCTCCTCACCTGGAACACCTGGCTGTGAAGTGCCGTCCCTTCTACCTACCGAGGGAATCATCATCCTGACCACGGTCTACATCCCTCCCCAGGCTGATGTCCATCTGGCACTGGGGGAGCTGCACGCCGTGGTCAACGAGCGCCAGACGGCTTACCCCGAGGCGTTTACCACCATAGACAGGGACTTCAACAAAGCCTACCTAAAGAAATCATTCACTAACTTCTACCAACATGTCTCCAGCAGCACCAGAGGATCAAACACCCTTAACCACTGCTACACCACCATCAAGGATGCCTATCGCTCGTTCCCTCGCCCTCACTTTGGTAAATCCGACCTACAGGCAGCAATTGAAGAGCGCACCCCAAGAGGTGTAGACTGTACAGATCTGGTCGGGGGTGGGGGCAGAGGAAAAACTGCAGGACTGTTTGGAGTCTGTAGACTGGGCAATGTTCAGGGACTTGGCAACGGACCTGAACGAATATGCCACAGTCGTTACAGATTTCATTAAGAAATGTGTGGAGGACGGCATCCTAACAAAAACCTTCCAAGTGTTTCCTAACCAGAAGCCTTGGATGAACCATGAGATCCGCACTCTTCTGAAGTCCAGATCCCGGGTATTCAGGTCTGGAGATACAGAGGTCTACAAGAAGTCCAGATACGACCTTGGTAAGGCCATCAAAAAGGCCAAAAGGTACTTCTGCTCCAAGCTGGCGGATGAGACGGATGTTTGGCAACTGTGGCGGGGCTTGAATGCTATCACCTCCTACAAGGCGAAATCAGGAGGCTGCTCAAATGCCAGCGAAGCATCACTCCCTGATGAGCTCAATGCGTTCTACGCACGCTTTGATAGGGAGAACACTGATGTGCCTTCCCGAGCCCCCATTCGCCGTGACGGCATTTCAGTCACAGTCACAGAGGCCGATGTCAGAAGATACTTCAGAGGGGTGAACCCTCGGAAAGCGCCTGGACCTGATGGCATATCCGGTCGTGTTCGAAAAATCTGTGCGGACCAACTGGCTGGAGTTTTTGCAGACATTTTCAACCTCTCACTTCTGAGGTCTGAGGTTCCCATCTGCTTTAAAAGGGCATCAATAATACCGGTGCCCAAGAAGAGTAAGGTGACATGACTCAATGTCTATCGACCAGTGGCACTAACGTCTGTGGTGATTTGTGCTTTGAGAGGTTGATTATGGTGCATATCAACTCCTACCGTGACAAGAAACTCGACCCACTGCAGTTCGCTTACCGCCATAACAGATCAATGGTGGATGCGATCTCACTGGCTCTCCACTCCGCTCTGGATCATTTGGACAACAAAAACACATATGTCAGGTTGTTATTCATTGATTACAGCTCGGCATTTAATACAAGTTGTGACCACTGCCCAGTCCATCATCGGCTCTGACCACCCCACCATCAAAGGGATCTATCGCAGTCGCTGCCTCAAAAAGGCAGCCAACATCATCCTGGCAACCCACTCATCTCTCTGTTACCATCGGGTAGAAGGTACAGGAGCCTGAAATCTGTTACATCCAGGTTCAGGAACAGCTTCTTCCCCACGGCCATCAGGCTATTGAACTCGCCAACAAACAGACTCTGACCTGTAACAGCCTATTGCACTTTATCTGTTTATTTATGTGTATATTGAACTGAACTGTTCTGTATTTATGCTTACAATATTCTGCTGCTGTAAAAAGCAAGAATTTCATTGTCCTATCTGGGACACATGACAATAAACTCTCTTGACTTGACTTGACTTGACTTGTTCTGTCTAGCACCAGTTTTCAATGTCCTTCAGTGTGTAAATAGTTTTAAAACCCTGTCCCACGGTGCAGGTTCATACAAGAGCTCTCCCGAGTTTGCCCTGATTCGAACTCGGAGATTTATGGTAATGGCCACTCGTCGGTACTCGGGGCTCTCGTGGACAATTTTTCAACATGTTGAAAAATCTTCACGAGTCTCCCGTGCTTACCTGCCATTAGCGAGTCTTCCCGAGTACCTGCCGTTAGCGTTACGAGCCGCTAAGAGATGTCCCCGAGCTCAGTGTACCCGCTACGTTCATTCTCCGTGCTTACCACGAGTTTGATTTTTTTTTAACTCGGGAGAGCTCTTGGAATGAACTCGTACCGTGGGACACGGCTATAAAGATTAGGTAATTGAAAAGGCCCTTTTCCATCTCTTCCGCCTCCTTTAAACTTTGCCCCTCTCACCTGAAAGCCGTGCCCCCTAATATTTGATATTTCCACCTTGGGAAAAGGTTCTCACAGTATATTCTATCCTTGCCCCTGATAGATGGAGAAGCAGATTTGTTTAATGATGGAATACTATAGTGTTTTGGGGGGTTGAAGGCACATCTGCCAATTGTTGATGAATTAAATTCCAGAAGAAATCATGATTGGTAGACCGTAGGCTTTTTGGGGTTGTAGGATGGAGATTCCAGACAAAAAGGCACCTGGACCAAGGAACGTAGCATCTTGGAGCCAAGACGGCAACCTCTCCCTCAATGTCAGCAAGGCAAAGGAGATAGTGGTTGACTTCAAGAAGAAAAGCAGTACAATCACCCCAGTCAACATTGATGCCACTGAAGTTGAGATGGTCGAAAGCTTCAAGTTCCTAGGACTAATTATCACCAATAATTTGTCCTGAACCAGCCAGATCTAAGTTAAGGCCAATAAAGCACACCAAGGCCTTGACTTCATTGGAAGGCTTAAGAAGGTCAACATATCTCCAACAACACAGTGGAGTTGCTGCCTTACAGTGCCAGCGACCCAGGTTCAATCCCGACTACGGGTGCTGTCTGTACGGAGTTTGTACATCCTCCCTATGTCCTGCGTTTCTCTGAGATCTTTGGTTTCCTCCCACACTCCAAAGACGTACAGGTTTGTAAGTTAATTTGCTTGGTGTAAATGTATAAATGTAAAATTGTCCCTGGTGCATGTAGTGTCTGGGGATCGCTAGTCGGTGTGGACTCAGTTGACCGAAGGGCCTGTTTCAGCGCTGTATCTCTAAGCTAAACTAAAAATAAACTAAACCTTCACCAACTTCCATAATGTGCCATAGAAAGCATCTAATCAGAATGTATTGTAACCTGGTTTGGAAACAGCTCCATCCAAGACCACAAGAAATTGCAGAGAGATGTAGACCTGGCACAGACCATCACACAAACCCACCACCATTCTATCGAATCTATCTACACTTCATGATGCCTCAGCAAAGCCACCAGTATAATCAAGGGCCAGTCTCACCCATCCACTCCCTCTTCTCCCCTCTACCATCAGACAGGAGATACAGATGTTTGAAAACGCATATCCCCAGATTCAAGGACAGTTTCTTCCCAGCTGTTATCAGGCAACTGAACCGTCTTATCACCAGCTAAAGAGCTGCCCTGACTTACCATCTACCTCATTGGAGACCTATGAACTATCTTTATTCGGACTTTATTGGACTTCAGTTACGTCTTTGCACTAAATGTAGATAGGGGGCGCTGCACTGGCAGCGCCTGTCGGCAGCGTGTCCGTCTTTTTTTCAACTTTTTTTTTTTTTTTAGTATGTTTAAAAGTGTGTTTTTAATGTTTCTTTGTGTGTTATGTGTGGGGGGTGGTGTGGGGGGGTAAGGGGGAAACCGTTTCGGCCGCCTCTTCCATGGAGAGGCGACTTTTTCAGGTCGCCTCCCCCGTGGCCTAACAGCATGGATCGGCGCCGACTTTCCCGGAGACGCGCCCGGAGCTTCCGCGGCGGGCGCAGCGTGGACTCTCGGCGCGGAGCGGGTGAGACCTCGCTGTAGGGGAGCGCTCCGTTACGCTGGCCCGCGGCAGCCGGCAGCCTGAAGCAGCGGTCTGCAGAACTCCAGCTGGTGCGGCGTCTACAGCCCGGGATCTCACGTTGGGGACCCGGGTGGAAGAAGCTTCCACCGCCGGCCCGCGGCCAACTTCTACCGCGGGCGTGGTATGGACTTAACATCACCCCAGGAGGGGAGCTTCGACCGCCGGCCCTGCAGACTGCGGTGCTTCCGGCTGCGGCACGGCAGGTACTTTAAAACTTTGACCGCCGGCCTGCGGCCTACACCAGCCTGAAGCCGCGGTCTCTGGTTGGGAAGAGCCGATCCTGGACTCACCTTGACTTTGACTTTGTCCCTTACCATCTGGACGCCCGCAGCAACGGCTGTGGAGGGTGGTGGTCCCGACCACGGGGGAAAATGGAGGAGGACTGGCCAAGCTCTGTGCCTTCCACCACAGTGATGAATGCTGTGGTGGATGTTTGTGTAAAATTTTAATGTGGTTGTGTTCTTTATTATTGTACCGCTGCTGGCAACCCAAATACCACCGACCTTGGTTGTGTGGCAATAAAATTATTTCTTCTATTTCTATTTCTAAATGTTGTACCCTTTATCCTTTATTTTTGCACTGTGGACAGTTTGATCGTTTACATGTAGTGTCTCGTTTTTTGACTGGATAGCACACAAACTAAAGTTTTTCACTGTATCTTGGTACATGTGACAATAATAATAATAAACAACATTAAGAAAATAGAGAGTGGTGTGCCATTGATAAACAAGAGTAGAATGTTAATGCCGATGTTTTGCTCAACTGGGACCTGGTGTAAATCAGTAAAGACAAGGGTAACAAATGAAGAAAACGCAGTGTTAAATAGGCTGCAGGCAGTAATGTTTGTAATAAATTTTGCTTTACAAATTGTAGAAAGACTTATCAAGAATAATTTCAACCAAAGCTCTTCAAAATCAGAAGTGCGCAGAATGAAACTTGCTGCCATAAATCAGTTTAAAAAGCTGCAGTCCTTTAAGTCTCATCAGGTGAATTAAAACAATAGACCCTGACCTTATTAAAGGAGAGAATTATTCAGCAATACAGATAATCTGCATCCAGCTTTCACGATTTGGAGTGTCTTAATTTACGTAAAAGTGACAAAGGCGTAACAGAGTATATGTATATCAATATTATGTAACTGATAAGACTGATGAGCTGCAACCACAAAGTACCACATGGGATAATGAAGCAATTGAAATATTGATTAAGGATGATGTTGCAATTCTAAGTAGAAGGGATTTATTTAATGTTTCTGGGAGAACAGGGGATGATTCAGAGCATTATTGTCCGATCTCCATGGAATGAGCAAATTAATTTCACAAATCTCACAAAAAGGAGTAATATTAAATGCTCTTTATAACGTCTAATGCGATGTAATGTGATATGAATAATAATATTATAATAACAATAATAATAATAATAATAATAATATAAAATGAATAATAATATGTGTAATGTAATAATAATAGATATAATGTAATAATATTCATACATGTAACTTAGCATGAAAAGTAATGTAAAATGTAATAATATTAATATATGTAATGTAATGTAATGTCATTGATCAAATTGATTGAAGGATACAGCATTGAAACAGACTCTTTGGCTCATCGAGTCCAAGCCAACCATCGATCACCCGTTCATAGTATTTCTATGTTATCCCACTATTGTATCTACTCTCTACACATGAGGGATAATTCACAGCGGACAATTAACCTACAAACCCGCACATTTTGGGATGTGGGAGGAAACTGGAGCACCCGGAGGAAACCCACGTGGTCACAAGAAGAACGTGCAAATTCCACGTGGGAAGTATCCATGTCAGGATCGAACCAGGATCTCTGGCACTGTGAGAGCAGCTGCACCACTGTGCTGCCCCAAATGTAATATGTAATAATAGTAATATATGTAGTGAAATGTAATATTAAGGTATATGTTATCTAATATATATAATTAATATTAATCCAAGAGAATGTGATATCAGAAGATTAACATTAGATGTCAGGGAGGAGCAATATTAGATGCCCTTCATTATTCCCAGTGTCCAATTCATAACCACGACTAAGATCAGTTCAGAGTATTTATGAAAATGAAACCAGAAAATGTTGAAGATCCAAATGCTCCAAAGGGAAAAATCAGTACTGTCCTGCAGCGGGTAGTGCAGCTGTCTTACAGCTCCAGGGACCCAGGTTCAACCATGACACCAGATGCTGCCTGCATGAAGTTTGCATGTTCTCTCTGTGTAGTTTCCCGCATGGTTTCCCCCGGGTGCTCCAGCTTCCTCCCACACCCCAAAAGTGCGCTCTTTTGCAGATTAATTGGCTATTGTCCGTTACCTCCATCATTCATGGGGGAGTGGGTGAATCAGAAGACTGTTACTGGGCAGGTGAGAGAATAAGTTACAAAAGAAGAAGTGGGGAAATGGCCTAACCAGCATCGGCACAGTGGGCCAAATGGCCTCTGACTATGTTGTAATGAAAAATGAAATGATGTTGGATCTTAGATAGACTGCAAAAGTAAATTATAAGATAAGGCAGTTGTGGAGTTAGGCGTATTTGTCAGCATTTATACTGTAGTTATTGGCCTTTGACATGTTCAACCATGAATATGCAGAATGAACATCAATAGCCTCATGTTTTGGAAGTAGACCTACAACATTATGGGCAGAAAACAGGTAAATGGACAATCCTTGGGTGTTCTTTTAAAGAGAAACACTACAGATGCTGAAATTCTGAGCAAAACCCAAAGTGCTGGACGAACTCAGCAGGTAAGGCATCATCCGTGGAGGAAATGGACCAGCTTCACTTTGGGTCAGGACCCCTCATGAATCTGAAGAAGAGTCCTGACCCAAAACTTTGCTCATCCATACCCTCCACTGATGCTGCCTAACCCGCTGTGTTTCAACAAATTAACCTGTCCTTTAGTGAAACAATGTCCACTTTACATTTGAAACACAGCTTTGTGTCTTGATACACTGCTCCTCTCGCCCATCAGGCAAGAGGTAGAGAAGTGTGCAAATGTACACCTCCAGATTCAGTGGCAATTTCTTTGTTCCGGCCTTTTCTTACCTCCTGTTCCCTCCCCACTACTTTCAGTCTGAAGAAGGGTCCCAACCCATCCTTTTTTCTCAAGAGATGCTGCCTGACCTGCTGAGTTACTCCAGCACTTTGTGTCTATCTTTGGTAGAAACCAGCATCTGCAGTTCCTTTCTACACAGTTTCTTCCCAGCTGTTATCAAGCAACTGAACCATTCTATCAAAAACTAGAAAGCAGTCCTGAGCTACTATCTACCTAATTGGAGACCCTTGGACTATCTTTAATCAGACTTGACTGGACTTCATCTTGCACGAAACATTATTCCCTTTATCGTGTATCTGTACACCGTGAATTGTCTTTCCACTGACTGGTCAGCCCGCAACAAAAGCTGTACGGTACAAGCAAAAGTAAACTAAACTAACTGAACTAACTGATAATTTCCACTGCTTCTTTGCCATTTTACCAAAGTTAGGATGTGCATAAAAGTATATGGTGACATTGTAGTTGCACTACTAAACTAGTAATCCATGGGTTAAGGTGAATGAACATAAATTTAAATCGTACCAAGGTTATTTTTAAAATAAATCTGCTATTCAAGAATTTTAGTTTTACTAATGGTACCAATGCAATTAACAATCAATCTTGTTCAGTACAGGTCTTTAGGGAAGGAAATTGGCTATTCGTTTCTGGTGTACATACGACGTCCAAACACACAGATGGAAGAATAGCTCCATTCAAGGGCAATAGAAGATGCACAATAAAGATGTACTGACTGGTGAGGCGTACTTCCCCTGATGCGTGTAAAATAGGGGTTTGAGGTTACAATCTTATTGCATCCTGAGCGAATCAGGAGTTCATTTTGCAGATGAAAACACTGACAAAAGAGCTGGTATTATAAGCGGTGAACATGAAATTTCACAGCTCACATCTGCCATGCAACCCAATTAATTGTTTCTATTCCAAGCCATATTAGCGCTGAGAGCTTCGTAAATTTTCCAGGTATTAACGGCAAGTTATTTGCATGCAGGAGTTGCGTGCTGAACATCATTCCTTGGCTTAGCTGCAACGTTTGTTTGGCAGTGCAATTAAAGAATCGCATGCTGATGAAGTCCCGAGGTTAATGAGTTGCAACGTGTAATCAATGCGCAGAAACCATTCCCTGCAACGAGCAGATGTTAGTGCTGTAATTAGCTCTCCGAATTCTCAAAATGTTAAGCAAGTTTAAAATTAAAATCTGTTGTAAAAGATTACGACACTATTCAGGGATTATGATGAAGCCGATGTTTTAATATTTGAGACTGTGCTAAGTATGATGTCTGAATGGCATATGATCCATAAGACTGCAGAATTCTCCGGCGTTCGTGTAGCAGCCACCTCACTCAACAGCACATCATACGATCCATTTCCTTGCCTGTGACTGCCTTGTGATCAACTACATTAAACAGTGATAATATGGCAATGAGAATATGTCATTCTTTTTATTCAGCTGCATTAACTATTTTAAGAAACTCAACTAGCAATTATTATCAGGGCTATTAAGAACATGGAAAATAGAAATAGGATTAAATCATTTAGCCCCATCTGTCTGCTTCCTCACTCAATAGGGAAATGGTTGATCTTCTAAATGCGTGTAGTTCTGGTCGCCCAATACAGGAAAGATGTTGAGGCTTTGGAATTGGTGCAGAGATTTACCACATTGATGCCTAGATTAGAAGGGTTATTAGCTACAGGGAGAGGTTGGACAAACTTGGATTGTCTTCTCTGGAATGCCAGATGTTGAGAGGAGACCTGATTGAGGTAGAATAGAGTAGAATAGAATAACGTTTATTGTCATTTGAACCTAAGTTCAAACAAAATTACGTTTCTGCAGTCATACAAACAAGAAAAAAAACCAAGACACACAATTAATACAATTTACATAAACTCCAATCTCCAAACACCTCCTCACTGTGAATCTCCAAACACCTCCTCACTGTGATGGAAGGCAAAGTCTTGTCTCTCCCCTGTTCTTTATTCTTCTCCCGATGTTAAAGCCCCGGGCAGGCAATGGTAAGTCCCGCGGTCGTTAAAGCCGCACCGGGCGATGTAAGGTCCCGCTCCTGGTCGTTTTTAACCCCGCGATTCGGGCGGGAGAAGTTGCCGTTGCGGGATAAGTAAACAATTAAAGAGACATAGATAGGGTAGAGAGTCAGGACCAATTTCACCAAGATGGAAATATCAAATACTAGAGGGTATAGTTTTAGGGTGAGAGGTGCAAAGTTTAAAAGAGATATGTGGGACAGTTTTTTTTTTAAACAGAGGGTCGGGAGTGGTGGTGGTGGTGGTGGTGGAGGCAGATATAATAGTGACATTGAACAGCCTTTTGCAAAGGCACAGGGTATGGATTATATGTTGCAGATAAAGATTGGTGTTTGCATCACGTTGTGGACAGACGTGAAGGGGGCTGTTCCTGTGCTGTACTGTTCTATATTCTACATTCTATGTTCTAACTTGGGGACACTTTCCTAGCTTAATCCCATATCACTTGATTCCTTCAAGACCTAACAGGTTACACATCTCTGCCTTAAATAAATTCAAAGATTTAGCCTCTCCAGCCTTAGTTAGAGAATTTAAAAAATGCTGGTTTCTGCTGGTGATGACATTTCTCATCTCTGTTCTAAATATGGGGAAAAGGCAGGAACGGGGTACTGATTTGGGATGATCAGCCATGATCACATTGAATGACAGTGCTGGCTCGAAGGGCCAAATGGCCTACTCCTGCACCTATTGTCTATTGTCTATTGAATGGCTAACCCATTATTTTGTGTCTGAGCCTCACGGCAGCGGCCTCTGCAGTCCGTCTGTCTTTTTTTAAATTTTTGTCCTTTTGAGTGTATACTTTGGATGTAGTTTATATATTATTTTAGCTGTGAATATGTGAGGGGCGGGGGGGAGACTTTTAAAGTTCTTCCCTGTACGGGGGACCCGACCTTATCCCTGTCGGGTCTCTGTTGTCATTGGGGCCTAGCACCGTGGAGCGGCCTCCACCCGGAACGACCTGGGGCTCCAGTCATGGAGCCTGTGGACTCACCATCGTGGAGCTGGCAGGCTTCAGAGCGTGGAGAGCTGTGGTGGCGCGCGGCTGTGACCCGACTTCGGGACTTCGGAGCTTTGGAGGCTCCAGCCACAGGTCCGGTGGATGGTGTCATCAAGAGCTCGCGGGTCCCTGGTGGGAGACCGCTTTTCAGAGCTCCCGCAATGGCAACTTCTCCCGCCCGAATTGTGGGGTTGAACACGACCCGGAGCGGGGCCTTACATCGCCCACCGTGGCTTTAACGGCCATGGGACTTGCCATCGACCACCGGGGGCTCCAACATCAAGACTCGGAGCAGAGCCTTTCATCGCCCGGCACGACCTAAACGGCCCCAGGACTTGCCATCACCTGCCGGGGGCTTTAACATCGGGAGAAGACTAGAACACAGGGGAGAGACAATTACTTTGCCTTCCATCACAGTGAGGAGGAGATTGGATGTTTGTGTAGATTGTGTTAATTGTGTGTCTTATTAATTGTTTCTTCTAGTTGTATGACTGCAGAAACCAAATTTCATTTGAACTTCATTTGAGGTTCAAATGGCAATAAACGGTATTGTATTGTATTGCATTGTTTTGTATTGTATTCAGAAAAGGAAAGCATAATTTCTGCATCTTCCCTCTCGACTCCTGTAACAAATATACACACTTCATAAATTTTGCCTACTGCGAAATTCTAGGTCTCTCTGTTCAATCTGTCTTTGTGCAATCAACTCACCATCACAGGAATTAATCTGATGTTCCTTCACTACACTCCAAGTATTTCCTTTTTTTGGAGACCAGACCTATACACGATATACCAGGTGCACTCTCAATAGGTCTCTGCATAATTTGAAAAAGGTAATTACAGCTTTGTACTTTGATCCTCAGGGTGCAAACAGACCGCCCACAGACTGTCAGGATGGGGTCCAATTACTCCCCAGTCCTGACGCTCAGCACAGGAGCGCCACAAGGTTGTGTGCTGAGTCCCATCTTGTATACAATATACACTTATGACTGTATACCAACACACAGTACAAACAGGATCATCAAGTTTGCGGACGACACGACTGTGGTGGGACTGATAAACAACAACGACGAGTCTGCCTACAGGGATGAAGTCCAAAAACTGACTGTCTGGTGTACCAAAAAAAACCTGGTACTCAACCCATCAAAGACAAAAGAACTGGTCGTTGACTTCAGGAGGAAGAGGAGAGAGGAACCTGCTCCCTTGTACATCAAAGGAGACATGGTGGAGAGAGTCACCGGCTTTAAGTTCCTGGGAATAAACATCTCCCAGGACCTCAAATGGCAAATGAACACCGTCACTCTCATGAAGAAGTCACATCAGCGGC
This sequence comes from Amblyraja radiata, assembly GCF_010909765.2. NCBI lineage: Eukaryota > Metazoa > Chordata > Chondrichthyes > Rajiformes > Rajidae > Amblyraja > Amblyraja radiata. The sequence continues at coordinate 12,778,569 of NC_045967.1, read as the reverse complement.
TGTATTTCCTGAGGTCTCTGCGGAGAGCAAACGTCTCACAGCCGCTGCTGCTGTACTTCTACCGATGCGCCGTGGAAAGTATCCTCTCCTATGGAATCCTGGTGTGGTTTGCTAGCTGTACTGTGGCTGAGAGGAGGGCGCTGCAGGGAATTATAAAAACTGCGCAGAGCATTACAAACGCCCAACTGCCCTCCTTGGATGACATATATAGGGCCCGATGCTTGCGCCGGGCCACAAATATCAAGCAGGACACATCCCACCCTACCAACCACCTTTTTACTCTGCTACCCTCGGGGAGGCGATTCAGGTCTCTGAAGCTCGCACCGGTAGACTTAAAAATAGTTTCTACCCATGTGCGATAAAAGAGCTAAATTCCAACAGAGAACACTGGGGAAGCAAAATATAATTCCAAGAAATGCCGCCAAATTCTTTTAAACTCTTTTAAAATACTTATTTATTATTTTACTAATAAGTGTACATATGTGTTAATGGTTGTCGTGTTTGTATTTTTTTGTAACCGGAGGAGATGTAATGGAATTTCGTTGCACAGTTTGTGCAATGACAATAAACGTATTCAAATTCAAATTCAAATTCAAATTCAAATTCAAATTCAAAGACCAACATATTAAGTAGACACAAAATGCTGGAATAACTCAGTGGGTCAGGCAGAATCCCTGGAGAAGAGGAACAGATGACATTTTGGGTTGAGTCTTCTTCAACACATTGTTGGCCTTCTTAATTGTTTGGTTCAGTTTAGTTTATTTTGTTTGGTTTGGTTTAGTTTAGTTTATTGTCACTTGTACCGATGTAGAGGGAAAAGCTTTTTTGTTGCGTGCTATCCAGTCAGCGAAAAGACTATACATGATTACAATCGAGCCGTCCACAGTGTACAGATATAGGATAAAGGGAATAGTGTTTAGTCCACAATAAAATCCAGTAAAGTCAGATTAAAGATAGTCTAAGGGTCTCCAATGAGGTAGATGGTAGGTCAGGACCACTCTCTAGTTGATGATAGGATGGTTCAGTTGTCTGAAAACAGCTGTTGTCAAAATGGCGGCGGCGCGGGCACACCGCGACGCCCTGTGTCTCCCTAGAATGGGAAAAATAGCGACGATCCCCTTATCTGTTTCAAGGCTGCTCACTCGGAGCAGTCTTGTATCCATCTCGTACAGCCAACAGGAACTTCTGGACTTCGGTTCCTGCGGCTGCAACAACTTTCTGGGCGATCTCCGTCTTCCATCTGAGCTCATCAGAGCAACAGAGCATCCACTGGAGACCGCCAGGTGAGTCGCGGGGTTGGAGACCGCCAACCGACCCGCGGCCCTCACCCGACCCGCGGCCCTCACCCGACCCTCGGCCCTCACCCGACCCTCGGCCCTCACCCGACCCGCGGCGCCCAACCGACCCGCGGCCCTCACCCGACCCGCGGCGCCCAACCGACCCGCGGCCCTCACCCGACCCTCGGCCCTCACCCGACCCGCGGCGCCCAACCGACCCGCGGCCCTCACCCGACCCTCGGCCCTCACCCGACCCGCGGCGCCCAACCGACCCGCGGCCCTCACCCGACCCGCGGCGCCCAACCGACCCGCGGCCCTCACCCGACCCGCGGCCCTCACCCGACCCGCGGCGCCCAACCGACCCGCGGCCCTCACCCGACCCGCGGCGCCCAACCGTCCCGTGGAGCTGGAGAACGCCAGGTGAGTCCCGGAGCTGGAGAACGCTACCCGTCCCGTGGAGCTGGAGAACACCACCCGACCCGTGGAGCTGGAGAACACCACCCGACCCGTGGAGCTGGAGAACGCTACCCGACCCGTGGAGCTCACCTGACCCTCGCAGCTGGAGAACACCACCCGACCCGTGGAGCTGGAGAACACCGCGGAGCTGGAGACCGCCACCCGACCCGCTGGGCTGGAGAACGCCAGGTAAGCCCCGGGGCTGGAGACCATCAGCAGAGCCGCGGGGCTGAAGAACGCCTGCGGAGTCACGGAGACGCAGACGCGGAGCAACCGAGCGGCAGAACACCAGCGCGCACCAAGCCAGCTCGGCCGACCAGAAGCACCAACAGACGGCGACGCGTACGAAAACACCGCCAGGGACGCAGAGGTGGGTTAAAGGCCAGGTTAGAGCTAGCCCCACACAGGGTAGCGATTCCTAGCCTTTTTCCTCGCCAACGTGCGCTCACTGGCAAACAAAATGGACGAACTCCGGCTAAGGATCACCTCCCACAGCTGGATCAAGGACTGCAACATCCTGATCTTCACGGAAACTTGGCTCAACACTGACGTTCCTGACAGCGCCATCCAGCTATCGGGGCGTCATTTACTCCGAGCGGACAGGACATCAGACTCCGGTAAGACCAGAGGTGGGGGTCTGTGCATTTATGTAAATAAAGCATGGTGCACGGACTCCACCATCATCGAGAGTCACTGCTCAGCTAACCTTGAGTTCCTCTTGGTTAGATGCAGACCGTTCTATCTGCCCAGAGAGTTCACCTCCACTGTTGTGACTGCAGCCTATATCCCTCCTGATGCTAATGCCAAGCTTGCAATGAAAGAGCTGCATACTGCCATTAGCAATCAACAGACGCACAACCCCGAGGCAGCCTTCATTGTTGCGGGGGACTTCAATCACTCTAACCTGAAGACTGTACTCCCCAAATTCCACCAACATGTCTCCTTCCCCACTAGAGTAGACAAGACACTGGACAAAGTCTACACCAACATGGCTGAAGCTTACAAAGCCATCCCCCTCCCCCACCTTGGTCAGTCTGATCACGTCTCATTGTTCCTGCTCCCTAAGTACTCCCCACTCATCAGACGGGTTAAACCAACTGTGAGGACAGTTAAAGTCTGGTCAGAGGAAGCGGACTTCACACTTCAGCAGTGTTTTGGAAACACTGACTGGAAGGCGTTTGCAGCCCAGGCCGCCCTTGACTCCCACACGGACATTGATTCCTACACATCCTCTGTTCTGGACTTTATAAACTCCACCATCAATAGTGTCACCTCCCTCAAACAGGTGACCATATTCCCGAATCAGAAGCCATGGATGAACAGCGAGGTCAGGCTACTGCTGAAAGCACGGGACACCGCTTTCAGGTCAGGCGATGCTCGAGCCTACAGTTCAGCCAGGGCTAACCTGAAGAGGGGCATCAAGAAGGCCAAGCACTGCCATAAGCTCAGGATTGAGGAGCACTTCAACAACAACTCCGACCCCCGACGCATGTGGCAAGGCATCCAGGCCATCACGGACTACAGACCCTCCAACACCACCCCCACATGCAGCGACGCCTCCTTTCTTGAGGAGCTTAACCACTTCTATGGCCGCTTCGACAGGGACAATCTAGAGACAGCCATCAAGGCTGTGCTACCTGCCGATCACCAACCCCTCACACTCACCCCCTACGACGTATTTGTGGCACTGAGTAGGACTAATGCACGTAAAGCTGCTGGCCCTGACGGCATCCCCGGGTGCGTGCTCAGGGCCTGTGCTGCGCAGCTGACAGACGTCTGGACTGACATCTTCAACCTGTCACTTGCCCAAGCAGTTGTCCCCACGTGCCTTAAAACCACCTCCATCGTGCCAGTGCCAAAACACTCCACTGCGGCAAGCCTCAACGACTTCCGCCCAGTTGCACTTACCCCCATCATCACCAAGTGCTTCGAGAGGCTGGTCCTGGCACACCTCAAAAGCTGCCTACCCCCCACACTGGATCCCTATCAGTTTGCCTACCGCAAGAACAGGAGTACGGAGGATGCCATCTCAACGGCACTTCACTCCGCCCTCTCCCACCTCGACAACAGAGACACTTACGTAAGAATGCTGTTCATCGATTACAGCTCAGCATTCAACACCATTATACCATCAAAACTGATCACCAAACTCGGTAACCTGGGCATCGACCCCTCCCTCTGCAACTGGATACTGGACTTTCTAACCAACAGACCCCAGTCTGTTAGGTTAGACAAGCACACCTCTTCAACCCTCACCCTGAACACCGGCGTTCCACAGGGCTGTGTGCTGAGCCCCCTCCTCTACTCCCTCTTCACCTATGACTGCACACCTGTACATGGTACTAACACCATCATCAAGTATGCAGATGATACAACGGTGATTGGCCTCATCAGCAACAACGATGAGTCGGCCTACAGGGAGGAGGTCCAGCACTTAGCAGCATGGTGCGCTGACAACAACCTGGCCCTTAACTCCAAGAAGACCAAGGAGCTCATTGTAGACTTCAGGAAGTCCAGGGGCGGCACGCACACCCCCATCCACATTAACGGGACGGAGGTGGAACGTGTTTCTAGCTTCAGGTTCCTGGGAGTCAACATCTCCGATGACCTCTCTTGGACCCACAATACCTCAACTCTGATCAAGAAGGCTCACCAGCGTCTCTTCTTCCTGAGGAGACTGAAGAAGGTCCATCTGTCTCCTCAGATCCTGGTGAACTTCTACCGCTGCACCATCGAGAGCATCCTTACCAACTGCATCACAGTATGGTATGGCAACTGCTCTGTCTCCGACCGGAAGGCATTGCAGAGGGTGGTGAAAATTGCCCAACGCATCACCGGTTCCTCGCTCCCCTCCATTGAGTCTGTCCAAAGCAAGCGTTATCTGCGGAGGGTGCACAGCATCGCCAAGGACTGCTCTCACCCCAACCATGGACTGTTTACCCTCCTACCATCCGGGAGGCGCTACAGGTCTCTCCGTTGCCGAACCAGCAGGTCCAGGAACAGCTTCTACCCGGCGGCTGTCACTCTACTCAACAACGTACCTCGGTGACTGCCAATCACCCCCCCACCCCCCGGACACTTATTATCACTTATTATTATTTATTTAAATCATTTGCTATGTCGCTCTTCCAGGGAGATGCTAAATGCATTTCGTTGTCTCTGTACTGTACATTGACAATGACAATTAAAATTGAATCTGAATCTGAATTGTGTCTGCATGTTAACTTGCAGTGACTTTTGGCTTCCACACTCCTCTGAGCACAAGCATCTTACAACCTTTCACCATTTCAAAAGTATAAAAATACTCCATCTTCTAACTTTTTCCACCGATGTGGGTGATCTTATCTATTGCCTCAGCACTTCCTTAGAGGAAACCATTCAGCCCATTTATTCTATCCCATCATGTTCTTGTTATGCAACCCCAGAAGTTCTTAATTTGTTTTTTTATTTCCAACTAATTTATTCGGGTCTTCTATTCTCCTCTCCCCCATCACCCTCCATTTACATATGTTGCTCGACCTTTCCTGAATACCAAATCCTCAGGCTTAGTATCTCTTTGTCAACATAAAAAGTTTTTTCATTTTAACCATTAACACTATCTTTGATAGATATTGATTACAACAACGAGGCTATTTTTCCTGTTGCTTTTCTTTGCCATAAGGTGAAATCTATTTATCTATCTATATACTTTTAAAACTGTGTGTGTGTGTGTGTGTGTGTGTGTGTGTGTGTGTGTGTGTGTGTGTGTGTGTGTGTGTGTGTGTGTGTGCGCGCGCATGTGCGTGTGCGTGTGCGTGTGTGTGTGTCATTTTGCCTGTGAAATGTATCTCCTCGAAAACCAGATGCCAAAACGAGGAAATATTTCAGTAGAGATTTTCCTTGTGATTTTAGAAATCCACTCCTCTGTACACTTGGTACATTATTTTCCCGACTTTTTAATTAAAATTGTTGACCAATCTGACAATTTTTTTAATCTGACCGCTGCCCAGCTGCTGATGTTACAATAGCAGTGATTTTTTTTTTACATCTTCTGGTAGAAATTTTCCTTATGATTTCAAAAATGCAATCCTCTATAAATTTGATCAATTATTTCCATAGACATTTGCTAAAAATTATCACCAAACTGCCATTTAAAAAATATATAAAGGCTGCCCAGATGCTGACCTCACAATGCCCCCCCCCACTGCTCTGGATTAATGCAGCTGTTGTCAACGCTTATGCACAGTTTTCCACGATGTAAGTTAGCCCACCCACCTCCCCGTTCTTCAAAAGGCGCAGAAAGATCGAGAAAGTTCTGCAGAACAAAGATCCTTCAGCTCAGCTCCGCTATAGGATCTTTGTTCTGCAGATCTCGAGGTCAGAGGCGTCTCACGCACTGAAGCTTCTCCGCGCTGCCCGTACAGCTCGTGAAGCCCCGCCCCTCCCCTCCCCCGCCCACCCGCTCATTCCAGCTGTGGGTTTCCAGAGAGTCAGAGGCCGCTTCTGTCTCTCCGCATTTCGCAGCCCACTCACTCGCCCGGCTCCCCCACCACACCCCCAATCCCCCCTCTTCTCACCTCCTCCCCTCTCCTCTTTACCCTCCTCTCCGGAGAAGCCCGATCATCTGTCCCCACCCCCCCCCCCCCCCCTCTGACAGACCCGGCTCTGTCACGCTGGTGGATGCGCTTCCCTTTGTGGAAGCCACGATCGGCTGGTCCTCCTGCTGCTTTTCACCATTCGCAGATCGCACCGTGCCTCGCTCGGGCCCCCGCGAGCTGCCGCCCCGCCCCTCTCTTCTCTCTCTCCCCCCTCTCTCTCTCTCTCCACCCCCCTCTCTCTCCTCTCTCTCTCTCTCCCCTCTCTCTTTCCCCGTCTCTCTCTCCATCTCCCTCTCTCCCTCCCCGCTCTCTCTCCCTCTCTCTTGCCCCCTCTCTCTTGCCCCCTCCCTCTCTCCCCCTCTCTCTCTCCTCTCTCTCTCTCCCTTCTCTCTCTCCCTCCTCTCTCTCCCCTCTCTCTCTCTCACCCCCTCTCTCTCTTCCCACTCTCTCTCCCCCTCCCTCTCTCTCCCTCTCTCTCTCCCCCCTTCCTCTCCCCCCCCCCCTCCTCTCTAGACGTGCCTGCAAGTTGGGGGCTATGCGTCAACGCGTCAACACACGTTGGGGGAACAGACCCAATGGGTCTGCTATTGGTCTAGTTGTAGATTAAAAGTAATCCAATCTACCATCAACAATGCTTCACTTAGTGCCAATTTTATACCACTATTAAATAAACTGAATGATATGATTAAATTTTGGAAAACACTTCCGCTCTCATTGATAGGTAGAATTAACGCTATAAAAATGACTTTCTTACCACAATTAATATATTTGTTTCAAGCGATCCCAATATATATTCCAAAATATTTTTTCAAAAAACTAGATTCCACTATCACTAATTTTATATGGGATTACAGAACACATAGAATTCAACGAAAGCATTTGTGCAAATCTAAAGAAGTTGGGGGTTTATCATTACCTAACTTTATGTATTACTACTGGGCAGTGCATATTAAGAACATAATGTACTGGCTGGATAGTTCCACTCAGCAGTTGGAGTGGATAAGAATGGAGAAAGAGGAGTGCTATCCGCACGATATAGGAACGATCCTGCTCTCACCGATAAAATTGAATAGTATAATATACAAGAAGAACCCAATTATTCACAATATAATAAGAATTTGGAAACAAATAAAAGTATCCTTGAAATTAAATAATTTATCAGTACTAACCCCACTATTGAACAACCCCGCATTCAAACCTTCTCTCATCGACAACACATATCAACAATGGGATAGACTGGGGATTAGGAAGGTAGGGGATATGTATGAATTGGGTAAACTGTTATCATTTCAACAATTAAAATTAAAATTTAAATTGAAGGATAATCAATATTTTAAATATATACAGGTATGTGACTTTATGAAGAAATATATACATAGATTTCAAACTATATTTTTAGACCCTTTAGAAGAAGCAATGAATATTAAGGCTGATTCACAAAAATTAATATCATACTTTTATAATAATATATTATATAGAGAATCACCCTCAACAGAAGCACTAAGGGAAGATTGGGAACATGAGCTAATGATAAAGATCTCGAAGGATAGATGGGAAAAGTATTTGATGAATACACATAACTGTTCTATTAATGCAAGACATAATTTAATTCAATTCAAATTATTACATAGACTATATTATTCAAAAACGAGGTTGAATAAATTTTATCCAAACGTCTCCCCTTGATGCGATAAATGTTTGTTTCAAAACGCTAATTTAACACATTCATTTGTAGGATGTACAAAGTTGAATAAATTTTGGAGTGATATATTTGATATATTTACAAAGCTCTTCAAGTCAAGAATAGAACCCAAAATGGAATGGATTATATTTGGAATAATAGGAGAAGATACCAATTTAAATAAAGACCAAAATGTTTTTTTTAATTATGGGTTAATAATTGGAAAGAAATTGATACTTAAATTTTGGAAAAATACAACCATACCAACTGTTAAAATGTGGATTAGGAATATGATGGACATAGCACGCCTTGAAGAAATGAGACTCCGACTAATAGATAAATATGACCAATTCTTAAGGAGTTGGTCTCCTTTCATCGACTTTTTGGAATCATGTGATGCAGCGGTACCATAAGGATTGCTGATTTCAGTTCATGACGTGGATAGATCTACATCTCCGAATATAGATTTGAAAATTTCTCTTTTAAGGGGCCTTTTCTTCTATTTCTACTTTCCACCTTTTCTTTTTTATTTTTTTTATTTATTTATTTTTTTTATATCCACACTTCACATTTTTCTACTCTCTACCATCTATTTTTCCACTCTTTCCCCTTTCTATTGTTTTCTTTTTCTTGTCTTGCCTACTCATAACATAAAACTAGAGGTTGTACATAGAATGGATTATGGTATGACATAGTTGGCACCTAAAATTAGGTGCCACTGTATTGTTTTGTATTGTATTAACTTCTAATAAAATAAACAAAAAAAACAATGCTTCACTCATGTCTTCATGGCTTGCTTTATTCGGATTACACGGATTAATTGCAGTTTTAATCACAGTCGAACAAAGTAATTTGAATGGTCCAAAGGAAAATACTTCTTAATAAACTCTGATGATGATATCAAATTATCATTATATTTCAATCCCCTAAGGGCTTGCCTCCTTCAGATCAAATAACATTGAGGAAATTAATGGTGATACGGAAATTATGTCTGCACAAAAAGATGCTGTACAGAAACACAGGACAACTATTCTTCCTCAGTTAAGTGATCCAAGAAGTACATTTCAATCACAAACCTCCTGATGCCACCAAAGCAAATGATGTTTTGCTGAACAAAGTGGGACAAAAGTTACAAGACTTATCATACTTAGATTGTTAAAAGTTATTGAGAGCTACAAATGTGGAACTAGGAATCATTTTAGGTGGGAGTCACAAGGGACTTTGGATGCTGTAATGTTGAGCAAAATACAAAGGACTGGAGTAATTCAACAGTTCAGGCAGAATCTGTAGAGGGAATTGGACAAACAGCATTTAGGGTCCTGAATCAAGCATGTCAATTCCCTCCATGAATTCTACCTGATCTGTTGAAACCTCCAACATTTGTGTTTTGATTTAATTAAAGGATCAGTTTTAACACAATAATTCTACAGTAACATCTCTCCAGATTGCAGGCTGCATGATAGGTTTCTTCGTGATTTCTTCACAGAAAAGGAAGATTTCACGGCAAAATACCACAGATGGGCAAAATGTCTCTCAATCCATGTTCTCCTGGGATGCTGCCTGACCCATTGTTTTACACCAGTCCTTTGTGCCTCTGTAGTTCTGTGTTTAGTTTAGTTTAGTTTAGTTTAGTTCAGAGATACAGCATGCAAACAGCCACTTCGGCCCACCGTGTCCACGCCAACCAATAATCACGCCATACACTAGTTCTACCCTACACACTAGTGACAATTTACAATTTACAGAAGCCAATTAACCTACAAACCTTCACGTATTTACAATGTGGGAGAAAATGGGAGCAGTCATGGGGAGAATGTATAAACACGGTGCCCACCACCCTGTCACCATTAATCACTTAAGTAAGACAAAAGTAGATTTGGAACAGGAAACAGTGGAACATAAATAATTTGTGTAAGAAAAGTTCAGAACATAAGTATTTGTTAGAGGAACTCAGCAGGTCAGCCAGCATCGGGAGGACATTGACATTTCTGGTCGGAACCCATCTCAAGATTTTTTGTTCAAGGTTTCAGTATCTGCAGTGTCATGCTTCTTTGTTGGTGTACAACAATGCAACAAGTATTTTCACAATTTGCCTGTGATGCCTTAGAGTCAAAGAGTCATACAGCGTGAAAACAGACCTTTCATCCCAACTTGCCCACACTGACCAACATGATCCATCTGCAGTAGACCCACTTGCCCTAGCTTGGCCCATAGCCCTCTAAACCTAACCTATTCATATACCTGTACAAATGTCTCTTAAATGTTATGATAGTACCCTTCAACTCCCTCTTCTAGCAGCTTGTTCCATAATCCACCACCCTCTGTTCCTATTAAATCTTTCCCCTCTTACCTCAAACCTATAACATCTGGTTCTCAATCCCTCTGCTCAGGTCAAAAGACTGTGCATTTACCCTGTCCATTCCTCTCATGATTTTGTACAGCTCTACAAGACCACGCCTCATCCTTCTGCACTCCAAGGAATAAAGTCCTAGCGTGCTCTCCTAACCTCTCCCCTTAGCTCTCGGGTCCTGGCAGCATCCTCGTAAATCTTCTCTGCACCTATTCCAGATTTGAAAACATCTTTCCCATAAGCTGGTGACCAAAACTGGACACAATACTCTAAATGTGGCCTCATCAATGCCTTATACAACTGTAACATGGCTTCCCAACTTCTATACTTGAAAATATGGAATAGGAGCATAATTAAATACACGATGGATAATGGTCAAGAAAGAGACAATTGTGCTTCCATTGTGTACATGAATGAACAATGAGGGCAACTAAAATCAGCTTCAGGAAAAAGCCCATTGATATTGTCTAGAGAGTGATAAAGATTCAATACTTATTGGGCAGCCCATTAACTTTGATCACAGTCCATAAATCTTTAGTTATAATGCTTGGTACTAGGTTGACAGCATTGTGAACACAAAGCTGGTTCATTTTCATGTTTCTTTGAGATTAAACAGTCAAATGTTTAATAAAATGTAACTGCACATGCATTATTAATTAGTTAGTTAGTTTAGTTTATTGTCACGATGTACAGTGAAAAGCATTTGTTGCGTGCTAACCAGTCGGTGGAAAGATAATACATGATTCCAATCGAGCCATCCACAAAGATACATGATAAAGGAAATACCGTTTAGTGCAAGATAAAATCCAATAAAGTCTGATTAAAGCAAATCCGAGGGTCACCAATGAGGTAGATAGTAGCTCAGGATTGCTCTCTAGTTGTTGATAGGATGGTTCAAGTTGCCTGACAACAGCTGGGAAGAAACTGTCTCTGAATCCAGAGGTATGCATTTACACAATTCTATACCTTTTGCCTGATGGGAGAGGGGAGATGAGGGAGTGACTGGGGTGAGACTCATCCTTGATTATGCTGGTGGCCCCCTCAAAGCAGTGTGAAGTGTAAATGGAGTCCATATAAGCGAGGTTGGTTTGTGTGACGATCTGGGCTGTGCCCACAATTCTCTGCAATTTCTTGCGGTCTTGGATGGAGCTGTTCCCAAACCATCAAGGTTAATTAATGAGGATCTATTCATAATATTTGAAAGCGTGATTATTTCATAATATTTCGAAGTGCGGCGCAGTGGTGCAACAGGTAGAACTGCTCTCTTCGAGCGCGAAAGACCCAGGTTCAATCTTGACCATTTGTGCTGTCTGTGTGGAGTTTGCATGGTCTTCCTCTGAGCATGTGCACCTCAACTGGTTGCTCCAGTTTCTTCCCACATCCCAAAGACATGCAGGATGGCAGGTCAATTGTCCTCTGTCATTTGCCCCTAGTGTGCAGGGGATGGATGCAAAAGTGAGATCATATAGAATTAATGTGAATAGGTGATGTCTGATTCAGTCATTGATTTAAAGGAGAGGAGGAGGAGGAAATGGGACAGATTTGGGAGGGAAAGGAGAGCGGGGTAGGGGGTGAGAGATGGGGAGAGAGATGTGGGGGAGGGGGGATGGGGAGGGAGGGGAGGAGGGAGGGAGGGGAGTAGGGTGGGGGGAGAGAGGGGAAAGAGTGGGGAGGGAGAGTGGAGGGGAAGGGGGAGATAAGTGGAAGAGTGAGGAGGAGGAGGAGAGGGGTAGGGGGAGTGATGGGACAGAGGGATAGGGGGAAGGGGGCGGGGGGAGAGAGGGAGAGAGGAAGGGGGTGGGGAGAGAGGGATGGGAGAGGGAGAGGGGTGAGGTGAGGAGATGGCAGAGGGGGAGGAGAGAAGGGGGAGAGAAGTGGAAGAGTGGGGAGGGAGGGAGGGGTAGAGGGGTAGCGGGAGTGGTGGAAGAGGGACGGGGGAGTGGTGGAAGAGGGACAGAGGGGTAGGGGGAAGGGGGCGGGGGAGATAGGGAAGGGGTGGGGTAGAGAGGGAAGGGAGGTGGGGGAGAGAGGGATGGGTGGGAGAGGGAGAGGGGTGTGGAGAGGGAAACATAGAAGCATAGAAATTAAGTGCAGGAGTAGGCCATTCGGCCCTTCTAGCCTGCACCACCATTCAATATGTTCATGGCTGATCATCCAACTCAGTATCCTGTACCTGCCTTCTCTCCATACCCCCTGATCCCTTTAGCCACAAGGGCCACATCTAACTCCCTCTTAAATACAGCCAATGAACTGGCCTCAACTACCTTCTGTGCCAGTGAATTCCAGAGATTCACCACTCTCTGTGTGAAAAATGTTTTTCTCATCTCGGTTCTAAAAGATTTACCCCTTATCCTTAAACTGTGACCCCTTGTTCTGGACTTCCCCAACATCTGGAACAATCTTCCTGCATCTAGCCTGTCCAACCCCTTAAGAATTTTGTCAGTTTCTATAAGATACACCCTCAATCTTCTAAATTCTAGCGAGTACAAGCCGAGTCTATCCAGTCTTTATTCATATGAAAGTACTGACATCCCAGAATCAGTCTGGTGAACCTTCTCTGTACTCCCTCTATGGCAACAATGTATTTGAACATTGGGCATTGTGACATCACACGATGGAACGTTCACCAGGGGCTGGGGCTGGTGCTGGTTCTATGGGTGAGAAGCCAGTTTATTTTTGAAATATTGGGGGGGGAGAGAAGGATTTGATTAAAAACGTGTACTTAAACACGACAAAATGTAATGAGGTGCGGATACTTAGAAAGAAAAGTGAAATCTCTAACGAAATGGAAAAGATGTCGGCGATTCTGCGTCTGGTTTCGGAGTTGCAGGGAATCAAAGGAAGAAATGCGGCCAGAAGCCGTACATGTAAATGGATCCATTCCGATTGGACGTCTGCGACCGTCGGGCATTGCGATTGGACGTCTGCGAGCATCGGGCATTGTGACATCGCACGGCGGGAACGAATCGAAAGGCAGAAAGGGATCCGGACGGCAGCCGGACGGATGGGGCGAGAGTTTTATATATTAACTAGACCAAGTGCAGACCCGTTGGGTCTGTTTCCCCAACGGCGTTTTGCGGGGGGGGGGGGGGAGGGGGGGCTGCGGCATCAAACTCACATTAACCACCCCCCAAACACACAGGTGGGGGGAGGGGGGGATGTGAAGAGGGGAGGGCGGGGAGAGGAGGTGGAGGAAACGGGACAGATTTGGGAGGGAAAGGAGAGCGGGATAGGGGGTGAGAGAGGGGGATGGGGAGAGAGATGTGGGGGAGGGGGAGGTTGGGGAGGTAGGGGAGGAGGGATGGAGGGGGAGAGGGGTGGGGGAGAGCGGGGAGGGAGAGTGGAGGGGGAAGGGGTAGAGGTGGAAGGGTGGGGAGGGAGGTGGAGAGGGGTAGGGGGAGTGATGGAAGAGGGACAAGAGGGGTAGGAGGAAGGGGGCGGGTGGAGAGAGCGAAGGGGGTGGCGTAGAGAGGGAAGGGGGGTGGGGGAGAGAGGGATGGGTGGGAGAGGGAGAGGGGTGTGGAAGAGGGAAACATAGAAGCATAGAAATTAAGTGCAGGAGTAGGCCATTCGGCCCTTCTAGCCTGCACCACCATTCAATATGTTCATGGCTGATCATCCAACTCAGTATCCTGTACCTGCCTTCTCTCCATACCCCCTGCTCCCTTTAGCCACAAGGGCCACATCTAACTCCCTCTTAAATACAGCCAATGAACAGGCCTCAACTACCTTCTGTGCCAGTGAATTCCCTCTCTCTCTCTGTGAAAAATGTTTTTCTCATCTCGGTCCTAAAAGATTTACCCCTTATCCTTAAACTGTGACCCCTTGTTCTGGACTTCCCCAACATCTGGAACAATCTTCCTGCATCTAGCCTGTCCAACCCCTTAAGAATTTTGTACGTTTCTATAAGATACCCCCTCAATCTTCTAAATTCTAGCATGTACAAGCCGAGTCTATCCAGTCTTTCATCATATGAAAGTCCTGACATCCCAGGAATCAGTCTGGTGAACCTTCTCTGTACTCTCTCTATGGCAACAATGTATTTGAACATTGGGCATTGTGACATCACACGATGGAACGTTCACCAAGTGCTTGTGCTCCTGCAAAGGCATATGTAAATGAATCCATTCCGATTGGACATCTGTGAGCATCGGGCATTGTGACATCACACGATGGAATGTTCACCATTGGCTGGGGCTCCTGCATAGGCATATGTAAATGAATCCATTCCGATTGGACATATGTGAACATCGGGCATTGTGACATCACACGATGGAACGTTCAGCAGGGGCTGGGGCTGGTGCTGATTCTATGGGTGAGAAGCCAGTTTAGTTTTGAAATATTGGGGGGGGGGGGGGAAGGATTTGATTAAAAACGTGTACTTAAACACGACGAAATGTAATGAGGTGCGGATACTTAGAAAGAAAAGTGAAATCTCTAACGAAATGGAAAAGATGTCGGCGATTCTGCGTCTGGTTTCGGAGTTGCAGGGAATCAAAGGAAGAAATGCGGCCGGAAGCCGTACATGTAAATGGATCCATTCCGATTGGACGTCTGCGAGCGTCAGGCATTGCGATTGGACGTCTGCGAGCATCGGGCATTGTGACATCGCACGGCGGGAACGAATCGAAAGGCAGAAAGGGATCCGGACGCCAGCCGGACGGATGGGACGAGAGTTTTATATTATTAAAGCTTTATTTCAGACACAGGTCCATATAACACATCAAACAGTACAAAGAATTACAAAGATACATTAAAAAATTGCATATTAGCCTAAAATATATATAAGCTATTGCACCAATGCCGTCTTAGCCTAGAAGTGAATCTATAGCAGCTTTTCAGAGGGCTGACTAGGGCTTCAATTATGTGGTTCTCTGATTTGTCCAGGCGACACATAAAACTAAACATCAGCTGTCTTAAGAGTGCCTCACAGGTTGGCACTCTAGTGGACACAAACAATTGACTGGCACTATGCCACCTAGGGACACAAAGTAGCAACCTCATTGCATCATTGTATGCAACCTTAAGCCTCTGCATACTCTTTTTCTTATAATTAGACCACAATTGAGCAGTATATAACGGTGTGATGTAGGTTCTGAACAGGGAACATTTCACAGAATCAGAGCACATATAAAACTTCCTTATAAGCATGTTGTCTTGAAGATAAATTTTACAGCGCTGTCGGTAGAGGTCTTTGTCATCCTTCCAGTCATCAGATATGACATGACCTAAGTATTTAATTTCCTCACACACAGCAAGAGGACTGTCTGACAAATAAAAGGTCGGAAAAGTTGATTCCCTGTCCTCAGCGCTTCTAATTACCATTATGCGGCTTTTCTTAGCGTTATACTTAATGTCATAATCAAGGCCATACTGAGAGCACAC
Organism: Amblyraja radiata; assembly: GCF_010909765.2. NCBI lineage: Eukaryota > Metazoa > Chordata > Chondrichthyes > Rajiformes > Rajidae > Amblyraja > Amblyraja radiata. The sequence continues at coordinate 12,762,843 of NC_045967.1, read as the reverse complement.
CTTCAGCATCTGCTGCAGCCCAGCACTATATGGACAGAGCAGGACCAGGTCATCTGCATACATCAGATGATTAACAATAGTGTTGCCCACAAGACAGCCCGTTTTTAGCCTATTGAACTGATTTGACAATTCGTCCATATAAACATTAAATAAAATAGGAGACAAAATTCCTCCTTGCCGCACTCCGTTACTAACACAGAATGGAGCAGATACAACATTGTCCCATTTAACGTAAAACGTTTGATGGGCATACCAGAACACTAAGATTCTCACTAAGAATTTAGGGGCACCTCTATTTAGCAATTTTACAAACAAGTGTTCATGGTTAATTCTATCAAATGCCTTGGATGCATCAATAAAACATAGGAATACAGATGAATTCAGGCTTGTGTACCTGAACACAATTTCTTTAAGAGCATAGATACACAGGTCAGTTCCATGTTTTCTTTTGAACCCAAACTGATTGTCAGTAGTAAGGACATACATTTCTAGCTTTGTCAGCAGTATTCTCTCCAGTACTTAGATAAGATACTGGCTAGTGCTATTATATATTAATAGATAGATAGATAGATAGATAGATAGATAGATAGATAGATAGATAGATAGATAGATAGATAGATAGATAGATAGATAGATAGATAGATAGATAGATAGATAGATAGATAGATAGATAGATATTGTGCAATCCTTTTGGAAATTATATCTTTGGTTTCTTAAATGAAAACTGAAAATGCTCAAAATACTCAACAGGTCAGGCAGCATCTATGAAAAGCTAAATATATATTTAATACAGCAACTCATTTTTTTTTCCATTGGAACACGTATTTTTTAACTTTTGATTGACTAGACACAGCATGGAAACAGGCCCTTCAGCACACCGAGTGCACGCTGACTATCGATCAAGCAGCCAATATCATTAAAGACCCACACCATCCTGGCCACGCTCTTATTTCACTCCTACCATCGGGAAGAAGGTGCAAGAATCTGAAAACTGTGACCACCAGCTTCAAGAATAGCTTCTTCCCAGCATCCATGATGCTCTTGAACACTACACCACATTAACGTCAACTATGAACTATGAACTTTGGTTGCACAGAGGACTCTGTGTTTTTGAACCAGTGATATGGTTATTTCTTAAGAAAGTCTGAAGAAGGGTCTCGACCCGAAACGTCACCTATTTCCTTTGCTCCATAGATGCTGCCTCACCCGTTGAGTTTCTCCAGCATTTTTGTCTACCTTTGGTTATGTCTTAATATAATTTTTGTTATTCTATATTAAATGTATGTAATGCATTTGCATGCCTGTTATGCTGTTGCAAGTAAGACATTCATTGTTATGTTTGCAGTACATATGGCAATTAAACACTCTTGACTTGACTATTGACTATTGACTCTCCGATGCACTGCAGAAGTAGTGAAGATGGATATAATTATAAGGTAGAAAAGAGAACGGAATAGGTTTTAAAAAGAAATAATTTTCTGGGTTATGGAGAAGTGGAAGTACCCAGATTGTTCTGACAGAGTGTTAGTATGAGCTTGATGAGCTGAATGGCCTCATTCCATGCTGTTAGCATTCTGTAATTCTGTGATTACAGTCTTTCAGAATGGATTGAGGTGAAATGTATTGGGTCCTGTACAAAATATGGATGGCACAGTGGCACAGCTGGTAGAGCTGTTAGAGCTGTACCCTCACAGTGCCAGCGTTCAGGGTTCGACCTCGATCTATAGTGCCGCCTGTGTGGAGTTTGCACATTCTCCCGGTAACTACATGGGTTTCCTCCGGCTGTTTCCTCCCATGTCCCAAAGACGCATGGGATTGTTGGTTAATTGGCCTCTGTAAATAGCCTCTAATGTGTCGGGAGTGAATGTGAAATTGGGTTAACAGAACTAGTGTGGGCAGGTGATCAATGGTTGATGTGAAAGTACACAAAGTGCTGGAATAACCAAGTCGATTCTTCAGATTGATGAAGTGTCTCGACCCAGAGAGATTGCCTGACCTGCCGCGTTACTCCAGGACTTTGCATCCTTGTGTGTATTAACGAGCAACTGCAGTTCTTTGTATCAAAATGATGGTTAGGTGAACTCAATGGACTGAAGGGTCTGTTTCCATGTTGCACACTTAACATTAACTAAATAAATTTCTCTTTTTGAAAAAATTAGACCCATTTTGTTTAGTGGCGACATCAAAATATCTACGTAGGTACAGTTAACATTTTTGTTCATTCCATTTTTTTATTTGAGCTTACTATGAAACAAAAATGCTATTAAATACACACTTGCTTCGTTGTATTATCCAGCATCAAATGGTGCAGAGGAGAGATCAGTGATCATGGTCAGAAAAGCTCGAAGCAGACGTTAAAAGAGCAGTCAGGTTTAAAAATGAGTCATCTGCTGGCCAACTTTTTGACAGCATATATCACAATGGTTTATGCTCCTGAAGTGTGATGAATGTGTGGAAGACGTAACACGATTGAACTCAATTCGACTACGTCTTCAGGTGAAAGTGGAAGAGGAACAGTTATGGCAGAAATAAAATTATTACTCAAGGCATGGAAAAATCCAATTCAAACAACATGATCAAGGGGAGTGTTAGCATTGTGGATGTAGCCCAGTGCATTACACAGATCAGACTCCCCACCATTGACTTCATCGACACTTCACACTGTCTCAGGAAACCAAACAACATAATCAAAGATAGGCACAAAATGTTGGAGTGACTCAGCAGGACATGCAGCATCTATGGAGAGAATGAATGTGTGTCGTTATCAGGTCGAGATCCTTCTTTAGACTGAGTTTGAAGAATGGTCTCGACCTGAAACGTCACCCATTCCTTCTCTCCAGAGATGCTGCCTGACCCACTGAGTTACTCCAGCATTTTGTGTCAATCTTCGGTTTAAACCAGGATCTGAAGTTCCTTCCTAAACGTAATCAAAGACCCTCCCCTCCCCGACCGTTCCTTCTTCTCCCTTCTCCAGTTGGGGAGAAGTTACAGAAGCTTGAAATCATGGAACACCAGACTCAGGAACCCCAGTTTCTTTCCCTCTGTTATCAGGCTTCTCAACAGCATTGCCATAAGTTAGAGTACTGTGTGATTCGCATTTACCTCATTGCGGACATTGGACTTGGTCTCTGGAACTGTTGCGTTATATTGCTGAGAGTGGGCGGTGGAGGGATACAACTCGGGGAACTGCTGCCTCACAGCTCACACACATTTTAACTAAAAGGGGCGGCACAGTGGTACAGTGGCAAAGTTGCTGCCTCATAGCGCCAGGGACCTAGGTTTGATCCTGACCAGGCTCTGCTTCATTCTTTTAAGTGCCAGAGACCAGAAGCCTATTCTGCGCAGTCTTTCTTTATTGAAGACACACAATTGCAAGGTCCAATCTGGTTAATTAGAATTTTTAATATTTAATTACTCCATTGTGTTTTTACTCATGGATATACAGGGAATGGATGGATAAGGATCAAGTGCAGACAGAGATTAGTTTAACTGGTATCTTGTTACATGTGTTCTGTAGTGTGCTCTATGTTCAATGTGCAATGTTCTACAAATTTTGCTAAACTCATTTACTAACAAACATATCCTATATAAAAATTTGAAATAAAAAATTTACACAATGCTCTTAGTGCATGGGAAAGTTCCACGTGATTATAGCAAGACATCTAAATCTTATACTCCCATAATAAAGGTGAACATTCAAAAGACATGAAGGTATGTAGTTTAATTGGCTTCTATAAATTGTCCCCAGTGTGTAGGATAGAACTAGTGTAGGAGTGATTGCTGATCGGCACGGGCTTGGTGCACAGAAGGTCCCGTTTTCACACTTTATCTCCAAAAACTAAAAAGATACACTTTAGAAATACAGTCAGAAACAGGTCCTTTGGCCCACCAAGTACGCGCCAACCAGCGATCACCCCGTACACTAACACTACCCTACACACTACCACCACAACCTCCGTGCAGACGGCACCTGTTATCAGGATCAAACTGGGGTCTCTGGCACTTTAAGGAGGCAACTCTACCGCTGCGCTACTGTGCCACAAAAAGAAAACGAAAAAAACGAAAAGCATATAATTTGGCTTGTGGCACGTGGCATGACCTTTCAATGACTTGTACAGCAGGGGACCTAGCTCCCTTCAATCATCAGAGTTTACAAATCTCTTACCATTTAAAAAAAAGACTCAACATTTCTCATTCTACTGAAGCAGTTAACCTCACATTTTTCACTTTGTCATCCATCCATCCATCATATTATTACCCTTTCACTCAGCTAGGCCATATTCCCAAGTACTCTCTTTGCTCCCTCCTCATGCTCCCTCTTTAGTAGAGAACATTGATTCAATAAATAAGTTGCAGCGGCTCAGTGTCACTTTAAGTAACTACTTCCTACCTCCCCATTCCCCCTCCTCTCCTTCTATTCCCCCTCCTCTCCTTCTATTCCCCCTCCTCCCCTTCTATTCCCCCTCCTCCCATGCTCTCCCTCTTCACCTCTTCCCTCTTCCTTCTCCTCTCCTTCCCTCGCCAATCCCTCCCCCTCCTCTCCTATCTCCCCTATCCTCAGTCAATCCCTCCCTCCCTCCCTTCATAACTCCACTCCCCTCCCTACCCTCCTCCTTTCCCTCCATCTTCCCCACTCTCCTTCCTCACCTCCCCCACTTTCCCCTCCCTCTCCCTCCCTACCCCTCCTCTCCCCCAGTCTCCCTCCTCACCTCCACCACTTCCCCCCCCTCTCCCTCCCAACCCCTCGTCTCCCTCAATCCCCCCACACTCCGTCCTCACCTCCCCAAGATCTCGAGGTTACCGCTCCGCTCTCTTCTTGCGTACCCCAGAGGAGCATCAGCCATCGGTGTCCTGAGAGTCAGGCTCAGCGCCCAGGCCTTGGAATCCTCGGTGCAGTCCCGGAGCACCAGCACCTCCGGCAGCGCCAGCAGAAGCCATGCCGACCTCCGGCCACTGCTGACCGACTGACAGTGGATGCAGCCGATCAATGTGGCAATGGTGCAGTAAGCGGCGTCGCCATCCCGGCAGTGACTGACAGCGGACGTGGCCAATCAATGGTGCCGGAAGGGGGATCGCTGTCCCGCCAGTGACTGAAAGGAGAGGAGACCAATCTGTGCATGCACTTTTTAAAGCTTTTTAAACATTAATAACTTTTAAAATATACCACCGGTAGGGGTAAAACTTGTTGCACTTGCAGCACAGCAGAATAGTGAGTATGGTGGCGAAAAATCGTAGCGCTATCATGTACCGTTTTGCGCAAATGTTTAAAAAAATGCAAACCGGAGGATAACAAGATGAGAGGTTAGTTATATATAAATATAATTATATAACTATAATATCTATATAATTAAAAGTCTAAACTTGATCACTTCCTGTTTGCGCTCTATATTGATTTTAGAAAAAACGCTACCACTTACGGCTGTGATTTTTGGCCATCTTACTCAGTCCCCCTCCGCTCAACAGGAGCAGAGGATTTTTCCCATCGGTGAAAAATAAAAGACTTATTAATGTTTAAACAGGAGATTCTCTCTCCTGTCAATCACGCCATGAAGGCCACACCCCTTCCGGTGGGAGGGGGGGACACTATAAAACCCAAAAATGAGGACGTGGCTCAGTCGCTGCAACATGGGGGAGGGAGAGGCCACGACTCTCAGTCTGAGCTGTGAATCAACCGAACACATGTCTACTAAACTGTGAGTGTGGTTTTATGTGGTTTTATGTGGTTTATTTGGAACTGTGTTTGGAAGGAATAAATGTTTTTATGTGCTTTTTGACTGTGCTTTTTGACTGTGCCTTTTGACTGCGCCTTTTGATTGTGCCTTTAGACTGTGCTTTTAGACTGTGGCTATTGGAAATGTGTGGCTATTGGAAAAGTGTGGCTATTTGAAATGCGAGGCCAATTGAAAATGTGTGGCCAATTGAAAATGTGAGGCCAATTGAAAATGTGTGGCTATGGAAAAGTGTGGCTATTGGAAAAGTGTGTCTATTGGAAAAGTGTTTATTGGAAAATTGTCGCTATTGGAAAAGTGTTGCTATTGCAACTGTGTAGCTGGAAGGAATAAATGCTTTATTAGGTCCGACCGTGTTTACTGCAAAAGTCCCGCTAATTTCGTGATTTCCGCTTAGTGGACAGGTACACGCTGATTGCGTCATTTCCGGTGAGTGTAGAGGTTGTGCTGAGTGCGGAAGTGTTGCTGACTGCAGAAGTGTGTGAGTGTGTCTTCGTGTGTGTGTGTGAGTGTATGTGTGTCTGTTTGTGTGTGTGTCTGTCTGTGTGTGTGTCTGAGTGTGTGTGTGTTTGCGTTCATGTTTGTGTGTGGGTGATTCACGGAGACCTGGCTGAACCAGAACATCACTGATGCTGCAATCCAGCTGGAGGGACTAATGCTACACAGAACTGACAGAGTAGCTTCGCTAGCTGGTAAGTCAATGGGAGGCGGCCTGGCTGTGTAAGTCAACAGATCGTGGTGTCGGGATGCCGTGGTGGTTTCCACTTACTGTTCACCCCACATAGAGCTAATGACTGTGAAATGCCGATCCTTCTACTTACCGAGGCAGTCTTCATAATGTCCGTTTATGTACCACCGAGCGCGGACGTCAAGGAGCTATGACAGAGCTCTACAACAACATCAGTGAGTAGCAGAGGGAACATCCCGATGCTTTCTTCATGGCAGCTGGGGATTTCAACCAGACAAGTCTCACATCTGTTCTGCCTAAATTCTACCAGCATGTGAACATTGCAACCAGGGGAAAGAACAAACTAGACCTGGTGTACACAAACATTAAAGATTCATATAGAGTAGCCCCCCTCCCACATATCGGTAACTCTGACCACCTGGTAGTTATACTCACACCTGCATATAGACCTAGGGTGAACCAGGACAGGCCAATGGTCAGAGAAGTCAGAATATGGCCACAGGGAGCTACCGCAACACTGCAAGATTGTTTTGAAACCACACAGTGGCCCATTTTCAGAGAGACAGCAACATGTGACAGTAGCATTGATCTCCAGGAATATACAGAGTCTGTCATTGGCTACATTAATAAATGCATTGATGATGTGACTAGTAGAAACCGTCAAGAGGCGTGCCAATCAGAAACCTTGGCTAACTGGGGAAGGTTGTTCTTTGCTAAGAGTCCGAAATGCTGCATTCAAACCTAGGGACAACGCAGCATACAAACTGGCACGGAGTAATCTGTCCCGGGGGATCAGGGAAGCGAAGAAGCGGTATGTACAAAAACTAAACAGCCACTTCACAAACGACAAAGACACACGTCGCTTGTGGCAGGAATTTCATCCCATCACTGACAACAAGCCCCCCCCCCCCCCCACTGCAGATATGCCAAAATGACCCCCTCTCTACCAGACGAACTAAACAAGTTTTATGCACGTTTTGAGGCTAAAAATACCACTCAGACACAAGCACTCCTGCCATCACCCAGCGACCAGTCACTTTGGCTGTTCACAGCCGGAGTTAAAAAGGCCTTTGCCAGCGTCAATCCACGCAAAGCTGCAGGGCCGGATAACATCCCTGGACGCGTTTTAAAGGACTGGAAGATGTTTTTGCAGACATTTTTAACATCTCACTCAGCCAGGCAGTAGTGCCCAACTGCCTCAAAAGTGCCACCATCGTTGCCGTTCCGAAGAAGCCCAACCCAGCCTGTCTCAATGACTTTCGTTCAGTGGCTCTCACACCCATATTAATGAAGTGTTTTGAGCGGCTGGTCAGGCAGCACAAAAAAAACTGTCTCCCTGCCAACCTGGACCCACTACAGTTCGCTTACAGAACCAACCGGTCCACAGATGACGCAGTCTCTACCACACTCAACCTCGCACTGTCACATCTCGACTGGAAGAACACCTATGCCAGGATCCTCTTCATGGACTTCAGCTCAGCTTTTAATACAATCATCCCACAGCAGCTGGTGGAGAAGCTGAAGCTGTTGAAGGTGGACACTGGCACCTGCAACTGGGTCCTAAATATTTTGACGCAGCGGCAGCAGACAGTCAGGGTGGGCAGCCGGACATCAAGAACCATCGCAGTGAGCACTGGCTCACCACAAGGCTGTGTCCTAAGCCCCCTGCTGTTAAGTCCGCTTACTCATGACTATACTGCAAGACTCAGCAATACTTATATCAATAAGTTCGCTGATGACACATCAGTAACACCAACGAGACGGCATACAAGATGGAGGTGGAGCTGCTTACAAAGTGGTGCAGATCTCACAATCTCACCCTCAATGTGGAAAAGACAAAGGAGATGGTGATCGATTTCAGGAGTGCTGGAAAACACCATCACACACCGCTGCATATTGATGGTGCTGCTGTGGAGAGGGTCAGCAGTGTGAAGCTCTTGGGACTTCACCTGGCGGACGACCTGACCTCAACGACCAACACCACAGCTGTCATCAAAAGAGCACAGCACTGGCTCCACCCTCTCCAGAGACTAACAAAAGCAGGTCTCCCTACTGTTCACCAAACGACCTTCTACAGGGGCACCATCGAGAGTGTATTGACCTACGGCATCACTTCCTGGTTTGGGAGCTGCAAGGCTTATGAACAAAAACAACTTAACAGGATAGTGAAGACAGCCAGTAGGATCATTGGTGCCCCGCTCCCTTTCCTGTTGGAGATCTATCAGAAGCGCAGCATCCGCAGAGCCATCTCCATTATTAAGGACCCTTATCACCCATCACACCACATCTTCTCCATTCTGCCATCAGGGAAGAGGTACAGGAGCATCAGCTGCAGAACCAGCAGGATGCTACACAGCTTCTTCCCACAGGCAATAAGACTGGTTAACGGACTGTGTCCCCTCCCCATACATCATACACCAACACATCTAACCTCGCCCATACTTTGACAGCTAGACATCTGTCAAAGCAAAGCCACTGTTCGGTCTGAATGTCTGTTTTTAGTTCAATTTTTAGATCTATTTTAGATATGTTAATTTTAAAGTTGTATGTATTTATTCTGTTTTTATTAACTGCACTGACAGGAACTGATAAGAAGCATTTTTTTGTTTCTTCTGTGTATGTAAGTACTCAGTGAAATGATATTTAAGTAAATACTGAATAATGAATGTGTGTGTGTGTGTGTGTGTGTGTGTGTGTGTGTGTGTGTGTGTGTGTGTGTGTGTGTGTGTGTGTGTGTGTGTGTGTGTGTGTGTGTGTGTGTGTGTGTGTGTGTGTGTGTGTGTGTCTGTGATGGTATGTGTGTGCACTCTGCTTGAAATGCTGTGAAATTGTATTTGCTGGCCTGCACTCTGCTTGGAGTGCTGTGAAGTTAGACTTGCTGCCTGCTCTCTGCTTGGAGTGCCGTGAGGTTGGATTTGCGGCCTGCACTCCGCTTCCAGTATTGTGAGATTGGATTTGTAGGCCTGCACTGAATGATGACTTTTGAGGTAAATTCTCAGATTTTCTTTGTTAAAATTTGACCGCTCAATCTCTCTATATTAAAATTGTGTTTTTTTAAATATCAACAGCAAAGAGTCATCAAGAGGCAGTGAGCAGCAGAACACAACAAGAGACACAACAAGAAAGAATTTAATAAATCTCATCTTTAACATTTAAATTGGTTATATTTTAAGAATAATTCACATTTTAAACTTTAATAAATCCTATTTTGCACTTGCCATGCCTGCATGTTCTTCATCACAATGGGAACCTAATAGGCAGGAATGGCTGCACTGTCGGAGAGCCACTAAGAGTGCATGGGGGGAGATTGAGGGGAGATGGACTGAATGCGTGGAGGGGAATGGCAAGGAGCAGAGTGGGGGAGGTGAAGGGAGGAGGGGTGATTGAGTGAACTGCCACCACACCAGCTATGAGTGACAGGACTGCCAGCCCACCAGCCATGAGTAAGTGAACTGCCAGCCCACCAGTTGTAAGTGACTGAAGTGTCAGCCCACCAGCCATGACTTAGTGAACTGCCAGCCCACCAGCTATGATTCACTGAGCTGCAAGTCCAAGAATCCATTCAGTCCACAATATCCATACTAGCCCTCTGGAAACCAGTCCTTTCAGAGCACAACACCCATACTAGCGCTCCAGAGATCCACGCAAGGGTAGACTTTCCTCCTTACAATACAATACAATACAATACAATACAATACAATACAATACAATACAATACAATACAATACAATACAATACAAAACAATTTATTTGTTGTCATTTGAACCTCATTGAGGTACAAACAAAATTTGGTTTCTGCAGTCATACACACAAGAAAAAAGAACCAAGACACAACACAATTTACACAAACATCCATCGCAGTGAATCTCCTCCTCACTGTGATGGAAGGCAAAGTCCCTGCACTCCTCATTCTCCTCCCGATGTCAGAGTCAAAGCCCCCGGCGGGCGATGGTAAGTAAGTCCCGCAGCCATTAAAGCCGCGCGGGGTCGTGGTGTTGGAGCCCCCGGCGGACGCTAGCAAGTCCCGCGGCCATTAAAGCCGCGCCGGGCGATGTAAGGCCATGCTCCAGGTCATCCTAAACTCAGATCATTGCTGTGATCTGTAAAAAAATATGAAAATGTCTAAAATTGATTGTCCACCCTCTCCCCCTTCTCTCTCACAGAATCCGTCACCTGTTTTCGGCAGAATTTCAGGCAATTTCTCAGCTGCCAGCCCACCAGGCCTGAGTTACTGAGCTGCCAGCCCACCAGGCCTGAGTGACTGAGCTGCCAGGCTTGAGTGACTGAGCTACTAGGCCTGAGTGACTGAGCTGCCAGGCCTGAGTGACTGAGCTGCCAAGCCTAAGTGATGGTGCTGCCTGGTCTGAGTGGCTGAGCTGCCTGGCCTGAGTGACTGAGCTGCCTGGCCTGAGTGACTGAGCTGCCTGGCCAAAGTGACTGAGCTGCCTGGCCTGAGTGACTGAGCTGCCTAGCCTGAGTGACTGAGTTGCCAAGGCTGAGTGACTGAGCTGCCAGCCCAAGAATCCATTCATCCAACAATGTCCATACTAGCCCTCTGGAAACCAGTCCCTTTGGCCCACAACACCAATACTAGCGCTACAGACCCCCCCCCCCCCCCCCCCCCCACTGGACAGTAATATTGGAATTGGTGGAGAGGTGGAATATTGCTTGATGATGTTCTGACTGTGACTCTATTTATATGTTCTCTGTTGTTTTTAAATTATTGTCTGGAACTGTGGAACTGTGCTGCTGCCTGTCTTGGCCAGGACTCTCTTGTAAAAGAGGTTTTTAATCTCAATGAGACTTCTCCTGGTTAAATAAAGGTTAAATTTAAAAAAAAAATTAAAAATTGCATTGGGGGACCGGCCCTCCCATGTGATGCTGGTCCCCCAACACATATTACATTTAGTCTAGTAATATATATAATACAATATATAACATAATAGATAAAGATAATAGATAACCCTTGTGCACTTTGTATTGTCCAAAGAAAAATTATGGTATGTGTGTATATATACAGATTACAGCTACCAGCGTTACTTTCTATTTACATGTATTGCCACATGCGTTGTCAAGGAGGAAGTAAAGAAAATAGACCCAAGTTGTTGGAGTATCTCCGCGGGTCAGGCGGCATCTCTGGAGAAGAGGATATAACTGATGTTTTGGGTCGGAACTCTTCTTCAGGCCCAAAAGGTTAACATTTATTTTTTCCAGAGATGCTACCTGACCCACTGAGACACTCCACCTTATGTCTATCTTTGGTGTAAACCAGCATCTGTAGTTCCTTCTTACACAAGAAATTACCAAATCAGTGCATGGCAAGATCCCATGAACATAATATGTTGTAAGAATAATTTCCCTTCACATCTTCAAACTATTGGCTGGGATACTTTCCGTGCAACCAAGAGAGAAAATTGCGTTAATGAATATTTTAAAATTTGGGGTTACTCAAATACTTTTTTTCTTTCAATTTAACTTTCTAGCACCAGTAGCACTTTGCATTCAAATCACTATATTTCCCATATTTTCTTACAATGCAGATGGTGGCTATTTGGCCATCGAATCTGTGCCAGCTCTCAAAGCCACCCCCTCTACTCCATCCCCTTCCGTACTTCACAGTAGTCCACTCTCTCTGGCAACAACCCTATCATTGCGCCACTGCATTTATATGTAAGCAGATGAGTGGTTTATTTTGGCATTATGTTCAGACAGATATTATGGACTTTTTCTGTGCTGTATCTCCGACCTTGGATGGTGAATGCTCTGGTCAAGTAATTTAATTCTCTGACAGTCAAGAGGCCAGAATTAGTACAAATAACGATAGACCGTATAGAACGATAGACTGTTAGAACCTTTTCCCAGGGTGGGAATGTCAAAGGCTAGAGGGCTTGGCTTTAAAGTGACAGGGACAAAGTTTAAATGAGATGTGCTGGGCTATTGTTTACAGTGGTTGGTGCTTAGAACACGCGGCTATGTGGTGGCGGTGGAGGCAGATATGATCATGACGTTAAAGAGGATTTTAGAGAGGCACATGGGTATGCAGGGAATGGTGGGTTATGGATCATGTGCAGGCAGATGAGATAATATTTGCTTGGGCAGCTTACAGCCCAGCGATATGAATATTGATTTTTCTAATTCATAGAAACATAGAAACATAGAAATTAGGTGCAGGAGTAGGCCATTCGGCCCTTCGAGCCTGCACCGCCATTCAATATGATCATGGCTGATCATCCAACTCAGTATCCCGTACCTGCCTTCTCTCCATACCCTCTGATCCCCTTAGCCACAAGGGCCACATCTAACTCCCTCTTAAATATAGCCAATGAACTGGCCTCGACTACCCTCTGTGGCAGAGAGTTCCAGAGATTCACCACTCTCTGTGTGAAAAAAGTTCTTCTCATCTCGGTTTTAAAGGATTTCCCCCTTATCCTTAAGCTGTGACCCCTTGTCCTGGACTCCCCCAACATCGGGAGCAATCTTCCTGCATCTAGCCTGTCCAACCCCTTAAGAATTTTATAAGTTTCTATAAGATCCCCTCTCAATCTCCTAAATTCTAGAGAGTATAAACAAAGTCTATCCAGTCTTCCTTCATAAGACAGTCCTGACATCCCAGGAGTCAGTCTGGTGAACCTTCTCTGCACTCCCTCTATGGCAATAATGTCCTTCCTCAGATTTGGAGACCAAAACTGTACGCAATACTCCAGGTGTGGTCTCACCAAGACCCTGTACAACTGCAGTAGAACCTCCCTGCTCCTATACTCAAATCCTTTTGCTATGAAAGCTAACATACCATTCGCTTTTGCATCTGCCAAACATTTGCCCACTCACCCAGCCTATCCAAGTCACCTTGCAGTCTCCTAGCATCCTCCTCACAGCTAACACTGCCCCCCAGCTTAGTGTCATCCGCAAACTTGGAGATATTGCCTTCAATTCCCTCATCCAGATCATTAATATATATTGTAAATAGCTGGGGTCCCAGCACTGAGCCTTGCGGTACCCCACTAGTCACTGCCTGCCATTGTGAAAAGGACCCGTTTACTCCTACTCTTTGCTTCCTGTTTGCCAACCAGTTCTCTATCCACATCAATACTGAACCCCCAATGCCGTGTGCTTTAAGTTTGTATACTAATCTCTTATGTGGGACCTTGTCGAAATCCTTCTGGAAGTCCAGATACACCACATCCACTGGTTCTCCCCTATCCACGCTACTAGTTACATCCTCGAAAAATTCTATAAGATTCGTCAGACATGATTTACCTTTTGTAAATCCATGCTGACTTTGTCCAATGATTTCACCACTTTCCAAATGTGCTGCTATCCCATCTTTAATAACTGACTCTAGCAGTTTCCCCACTACCGATGTTAGACTAACTGGTCTGTAATTCCCCGTTTTCTCTCTCCCTCCCTTCTTAAAAAGTGGGGTTACGTTTGCTACCCACCAATCCTCAGGAACTACTCCAGAATCTAAAGAGTTTTGAAAGATTATTACTAATGCATCCACTATTCCCAGTTCCTACCACTCACCTACATACCAGTGAGATTTGCAATATCTTCACAGGAAGCTAGGCACAGTGGCGCAGCGTAAAGTTGCTGCCTTACAGTGCCAAAGACCCAGGTTCGATCCTGACTACGGGTGCTGTCTGTACGTTCTCCATGTGGCCATGTGGGTTTTCTCTGAGTGCTCCGGTTTGTCCTCCTCTGCTGGTCTCTGAATTTCTCCCAGTCCTCCGGTATGCTGCTTTTTCTGGCTAATTTGTACGCATCATCCTTCGCTTTGATACTATCCCTGATTTCCCTTGTTATCCACGGATGTACTACCTTCCCTGATTTATTCTTTTGCCAAACTGGGATGAACAATTTTTGTAGTTCATCCATGCAGTCTTTAAATGTCTTCCATTCCATATCCACAGTCAACCCTTTTAGAATTAATTGCCAGTCAATCTTGGCCAATTCACGTCTCATACCCTCAAAGTTACCTTTCTTTAAGTTCAGAACCATTGTTTCTGAATTAACAATGTCACTCTCCATCCTAATGAAGAACTCAACCATATTATGGTCACTCTTGCCCAAGGGGGCACGTACAACAAGACTGCTAACTAACCCTTCCTCATTACTCAATACCCAGTCTAAAATAACCTGCTCTCTCGTTGGTTCCTCTACATGTTGATTTAGATAACTATCCCGCATACATTCCAAGAAATCCTCTTCCTCAGCACCCCTGCCAATTTGATTCACCCAATCTATATGTAGATTGAAGTCACCCATTATAACGGTTTTGCCTTTGTCACACGCATTTCTAATTTCCTGTTTGATACCATCTCCAACTTCACTACTACTGTTAGGTGGCCTGTACACAACACCCACCAGCGTTTTCCGCCCCTTAGTGTTTCGCAGCTCTACCCATACCGATTCCACATCCTCCAAACTAATGTCCTTCCTTTCCATTGTGTTAATCTCCTCTCTAACCAGCAATGCTACCCCACCTCCTTTTCCTTTCTCTCTATCCCTCCTGAATATTGAATATCCCTGGATGTTCAGCTCCCAGCCTTGGTCACCCTGGAGCCATGTCTCCGTGATCCCAACTATCATAGTCATTAATAGCTATCTGCACATTCAACTCATCCACCTTATTACGAATGCTCCTTGCATTGAGACACAAAGCCTTCAGGCTTGTTTTTACAACACTCTTACCCCTTATACAATTATGTTGAAAAGTGGCCCTTTTTGATTTTTGCCCTGGTTTTGTCTGCCTGCCACTTTTAATTTTCACCTTGCTACCTATTGCTTCTACCCTCATTTTACACCCCTCTGTCTCTACGCTCACACATTTAAGAAACCCTTTCCCTTTAACTCCATCCTCTACTATCCCATTCGACACCCCACCCCCCTTATTCAGTTTAAAACCACCCGTGTAGCAGTGGCAAACCTGCCTGCCAGAATGCTGGTCCCACACCTGTTAAGATGCAATCCGTCCCTTTTGTACAGTTCCCCCTTACCCCAAAACAGATCCCAGTATTCTAAGAATCTAAATCCCTGCCCCGTGCATCAGTTCCTCAGCCACACATTCTGGTCCCGTATCTCCCTGTTCCTGCTCTCGCCAGCACGAGGAACTGGAAGCACACCGGAGATAACAACCCTGGAGGTCCTGCTTTTCAGCATTTTTCCGAGCTCTCTAAAGTCACGCTGCAGAATATTCATCCCCTTCTTTCCGACATCGTTTGTGCCGACATGCACTACCACTTCCGGATGTTCACCTTCGCCCTTGAGGATTTTCTGCACTCTGTCCGTGACATCCTGGATCCTGGCACCAGGAAAGCAGCACACCATCCGCGCATCCCGTCTGTTGCTGCAGAAACCCCTGTCCGTACCTCTCACAATGGAGTCTCCCACTACAATGGCGTTGCCTGCCTTAGGCCTTTTTGGTTTTGGCTCAACAGCCCTATTCGCATCACAAGCCAGTCCGCCGCCCAGTGTAAACACCTCTTCTGTCCTGACAGCTTCTAAGTGGGTGAACCTGTTCACAAGAGGTACAACACCCGGGGACGTTGGCATTCCATGCTTCCCTCCCGTTCTCACTGTCTCCCACCTTCTCTCTTCCAGTACCTTAGGTGTAACAATCGTACTGTAGGACTTGTCGAGGAACGACTCCGTTTCTCGGACGAACCGGAGGTCATCCACTTGCTTCTCAAGTTCCCCAACACGGCCCTTCAGGAGCTCTACCTGGATGCACTTCTCGCATTTGTAGCAGCCAGAGGCACCAGCGGTGTCCTTGACCTCCCACATACTGCAAGCATCGCACTGAATCAGCTTGCCTGACATCTCCTTCTTTCGTCTCTACCTCTCAAGCGTATTACGTTGTCTCCTCTCCTCAGCCGAAGACTCTTGAGCCAAAGACTCACACTTTTCTCACAAGGCCGCACACTCACTGCCGCTCGCTAAGAGCCGTCTTGCTTAAATTGACTGATAAATTGCCTGATTTACCAATTTACAAACCAAATTCCTCAGTTTTCAACTGTTTTCCCGGCACTGACTCACTTCTCTCCTCCCACTTGGGCTAGAGCCAATCAGTCGTATCTCTTGCTAAACTCCTGCTGCTGTTGCTCCCAAAACTACAGCAGTTCTGAGTAAAGTCTGCCTGTCCTTGGCCTCTACTTTAACTGTTTTCACTTCTCTCCTCCCACTTGGGCTAGAGCCAATCAGTCGTATCTCTTGCTAATCTCCAGCTGCTGTTGCTCCCAAAGCTACAGCAATTCCAAGTAACTCCTGCAGTCCCTTCACTCCCCTCTCCCCCCTCCCCCCACCCTAGTCGTCCTACCAGTTCCACTGGTGGTATCCTTGTATCCCTCTGGTTTTACACCTTCCCCAGCCAACAATAGGCCAAAGCTCTACCTTTCTTGAGATCATCTGTTGCCAGCCCTGATTTATTCTGGCCTTATCTCACCTTGTTTGTTTCTCCTCCCGACCCCCCCCCCCCCCCCCTCACCCCGACCCCCACTCCCCCCACTCCCCTCTCTCTCTTCCCTCCACCTCTGCTTTCAGTCTGAAGAAAGATTACAACTCAAAATGTCACCTATTCTTTTTCACCAGAGATCTGCCTAACCCTTGCGTCTATCTTTGGTATAAATTAGCATCGGCAGTTCCTTCCTACAGTTCCGCAGGTCTGTCCTTCCTAAGTGTTTTGAGATTAATTTAACTTGGGATCATGTTCAGCATGTACATGGTGGGACGATGGGCCTGTTTCTGTGCTGTACTATTCGATGTTCTATGCAAAATCGGACCCATCAGTAGAATCACAAATGACACAGTAAAATATTGCTCCACTATGGGTAAAACCATTCATGGAAGTAAGTTCAGTTTTCTACTTCTGATCAAGACTAAAGTTAGTGTGAAGATATCTGCCAACAATGAACAGCATAGAGTGACCAACAGTATTAGGGAAAACATCTTTGGAGAGAGAAACAAAGTCATTGTTGATAATCTTTCATCAGGCCATTGACCTTAAACATTGTCTATCTATATTTCCATGGTGGCTGTCAGACCGGCTGAGTATTTTTAGTATATCTGATTTTATTTCATTAATTCCAGCATTTGTAATTCTTTGCCTTTCAATTGTTAGACAAAGACTGGCTGTGAGAACATGAAATCAAATGGGAAGCCAGGCAGAGAGTTTTTGATATGGGTGGTGAAATTTCAATTGTGCAAGGATGTGGATGAATATTTTCCTGTCACAGTGTAAATATGCTCCTAAAGCTTACCCCCTAGTCTAGTTCAGTAAAAACCATGATTCAAGCACTGGACCAACTAATCTTTATTTTTTGAATGAACAGCAAATTCCTCTATACGATACCTAAGCCACCGCGGGTTCGATCCTTGCCCCTGCCTGGCCAAGCCCTTCAGCCTCGTGCAAGCAGGCACTGCCTAAAAGGTCACGCAGTCCCAAGCACCCTTCCAGAAGATCGGCACTGATCCAAAATGGGGCTACCTTTTATAGGTCCACGAACCTGGAGAGGCCGAACTATATAGGGGTGGTCCTCTTACAATCCAATCAAACATATCAATGACATCAATACATTATTGACAGTTCCCCAATCTAATTACAGAGAGTCTACAACAATGTTTTTTTACAGAAGCTTCGGGAAGGAAGCTTGCCAACTGAATAATGCAACATTTACCCTGGAACACAAAACAATTAGGCTGGGGCTTAACACTTTGGCCAATCAACAAACAGCAGGGTAACTGTCTTGCAACATTACTTACAATTCCTTTGCAACAATCTGATCATATCAATGCATTTAAGTTTATTTACAGAGTTTTAATACATATTATCAATTAAGGGGAAATGAGGAGAGCACCTGGATCTTTCACCATCCTGCATATCAATCTGAGGCTCAGTCTGGTCGGCACCATCCACAGCCTGTAATTTTCCGCTGACAAAAGTTAAGCAATTCTGACAATTGCAGGGATTCTCCATTTTATAGTGTCTTTAATTTGATCTATATTAACAACAGCTGAACGACTTGTCGTGGCAACCTTTATTTACGAGGATGTTGCCAGGACTCAAAGGCCCGAGCTACAGGGAGAAGTTATGCAGGCTAGGACTCTATGCCTTGGAGTGCAGGAGGATGAGGGGTAATCATACAGATGTATACAAAATCATGAAAGGTATAGATCGAGTCTCTTGCCCAGAGTTGGGGAATCGAGAAGCAGAGGACATTGGTTTAGGGTGAGGAAGGATAGATTTAATAGAAACCCAAGGTGTAACTATTTCACACAAAAGGTGGTGGGTGTATGGAATGAGCTACTGTGGAGGTAGTTGAGGCAGGTACTATTGCAGGGTTTAAGAAACATTCAGACAGGTATATGGATAGGACAGGTTTAAAGAGATATCTGGCAAATACAGGCAGGTACTAGTATAGATGGGGCATGTTGGCCGGTGTGGGCAAGTTGGGCCGAAGGCCCTGTTTCCACACTGTAAGACATTATGACAATATATTAAATGATGAGACATAGATAGACAGTCAGAATCATTTTCTCAGGGTAGAAATGTTCAACACTAGAGGGCACAATAGGCGAGAGGAAAAAGGTTTAGTGAAGACTAGACTAAGTGGGACCCGTTGGGTCCCATGATCATTCCGGAGGGCTGATCCCCCAATGCAATATTCTACATCTACACCAACTCCAATATTGATGGCCAGTGGGGGGAGGGCTTTCTGGAGCGCTAGTATGGGTGTTGTGGGCCGAAGGGACTAGTTTACTAGGGCTGGTATGGACATTGTGGGCCGAATGGATTCTTTGACTGTCAGCTCAGTCACTCAGGCCTAGTGGTCTGGCAGCTCAGTCACTCAGGCCTGGTGACCTGGCAACTCAGTCGCTCAGGGCTGGTGGGCTGCCAGAAATTCTGCCCAAAACAGGTGAGAGACGCTGTGAGAGAGAAGGGGGAGAGGGGGGAGAATCACTTTTAGAAATTTTTCATATTTTTCTGCAGATCACAGCAATGAAGTAGGAAAGTCTATCCTGGCCTGGATATAACAGGGAGACAATGAAGGGAGTGAAAAAATACTGCGGTGAGGTTTAATACTTGCAGGGGGAATAATACTTACTGATGGGCTGAAAGGACTACTCCTGGGCAAGTACAGGCCTGATGAGCCGAAGGGGCTCTTTAAAAAAAACAATCTGAGTGAAAGGCACTTTTTCTTTTCCTGGCCTGGCACGGGCCTTTTGGGCCAAAATGCTCCTTGTGGGCTAATACTGGCATTTTGGGCAAAAGGGACTAGTTTCTCGGCTAATATGGGCCTTGTGGGCCGAAATTTGTAATTTCAGGCAGGCCAAACATCTCATTTCATTTCATTTCCATTTCAATTTCAAGCACAGTGCAGGCTAAACAACTCATTTCATTTTCATTTCATTTCATTTCCATTTCCATTGCAGTTTAAAGCACAGGGCAGACCAAACAGCTCATTGCATTTTCATTTAATTTCCATTCCCATTGCAGTTTCAAGCACAGGGCAGGCCAAACAGCTCATTGCATTTTCATTTAATTTCCATTTCCATTGCAGTTTCAAGCACAGGGCAGGCGAAACAACTTATTTCATTTTCATTTAATTTCATTTCCATTTCCATTGCCATTTCAAGCACAAGGCAGGCCAAACAGCTCCTTGCATTTTTATTTCATTTCCATTGCAGTTTCAAGCACAGGGCAGGCCAAACAATGTTGCATTTTCATTTAATTTCCATTTGCATCGCGATCTTCCAGAGTGACTGACTCACGTCCAGGCATCCGGTGTTTTATTGTACTGCCCCACCCCCCCCCCAGAAGGGGCGTTATCTTCATCATGGTCATTGACAGGCAAGAGGACCAATCAGCTGATCTCAAGATTTTTTAAACACTCATAACTTTTTTATTTTTCATTGATTGGAAAAATCCTCGGGGCCCGCTCAGCGGAGGAGGACTGTGATTAAGATGTACCAAAATCATAGCTATATAAGGTCGCTTTTTTTCAAAAATAAATATACAGCGCAGACAGGAAGTGGTCAAGTTGAGCCTTTTAGTTATATAGAGGTGTGGGGCACGTTTTCTTCGCAGAGTATGATGGCGGCCCGGGACACATTGCCAAGAGAGGTGGTGGAGGCTTTATTAAACACATTAGTGAGGGTGTAAGAAGCTTTTAGATAGGCACATGGATTTTCAGGCGACGGAGGTGGCCCTGCAGCAGTCCAGGGCTAACCTGGATTAGGAGTCGGTCCAGGGCATTGAGGACATTGAGTCTGGACTTTGGACTTTTGTAATTGATGCCAAAATATGGCAACTTGTGCAGGTGTGAGCTATGCAAAAGATAACTATTACAGTCAGCACCCAAACTCAGGATCGAGCTTGGGTCTCTTGCGCTGAGGCAACAAATCTACCTATTGCACCTTCATTCGGAAGGTGCAATAGGTACCTTTTCACAGATCTGTCTGATTTCCAGCATGTTTCCAGTAGGTATGTTACAATACTTACCTTCAGCGGCGCTGCAATTCTGCCACTGGCCGTGTGCGCGATTTTGGCGCGTTTGAGGGGGGGGCGGGGTTAAAACATGTTTTTTTTCCAACCTGGTCCTGGATTATATTTTGTTGGCGTGCAAGATTTTGCTAAAGAATCGTTCCAACGGCCGTTCTGTGTGTTTTTTTTTTTTTAATTCCCGACGTTAATCACTGGAGTGATTTTAAAATCAGCTTCTGAAGCCGTCAACGCCGACAACGGAGCCGGATTTTATGTAGGGGACAGGAAAAAGAAAGTAGTTTATTTTTATGTATAAAAGTGTTTCTTAAGATGCATTTAATTCACATTTTAAGTTGCGAAACGGTGATTTTTTCCCCCAAAGAACCGGCAGTGTATTTGCTGCCGATATGGGGGACTAAAATCACCGCAACCTCAACGTTCCAAATGGTCGCGTTCCAGAAAATCCCACTCGCAAGCTGATTTAAATTACCATTAATTCACAGGTATTAAACATTAAATTCCTTCCATTTGGCCTATAAACCCATGACAATGAGATTTAAAAATTATGTTATATTCTGAATTCTTGTGTGAATGTTATTTGGACACTTAGGCCATTTAAAAATGTTAATCTATTCTTAAGAAATGGATAGATGTTTAGATCTAGTAATTGAATTTTGTAATTAGCTACAATTAGGTAACTAACTAATTATATGCTTTAATTTCAAGTCATCTAAGTAAGATTGTTTCATATTTGTTTCAGAATGCTTCAATCGATAATAACTGAAAATTTATTTCAGTTCTCTTAAATTTTAAGAAAATTATGGTCTTTTAAATGTTCTCGATCACAGCTTTTGTGTTAAGTCAATGAAAAAGCAATAGGGAACAAGATGCCAATTTCCGAGTATGAAAATTCTTTTTATGCTTTATCTGATGGGATAAATTAAAGACTTGATTTTTAAAATCTCAAGATTTTGTAACATTGCTATTTCCAGGAGTTTAGTTTAGTTTAATTTTGTTTTGTTTAGAGATACAGTGCGGAAACAACCCCTCCCGCCCACCTAGTCCATGCCGAACAGTGATCCCTGTACATTAGCACTATCCTTCACAAACAATTTACAATTTTACCAAACCAATTAGCCTACAAACCTGTCCTTCTTTAGAGTGTGGGAGAAAACCGAGGCACCTGGAAAAAAACCCATTAGGGAGAATGTGCAAATTCCATACAGACAGCACCCATAGTCAGAATTGAACTTGGGTCTCTGGCACTGTAAGGCAGCAACGTTACCGCTGCGCCACCGTGCTTGCCCTGGTGGGGTACTCTGGTATAAATTCCCATCTGACCCCCTTCTTTCTGAGCCCATCACATCTCTCCATCAGCTCACTGAAAGCAGCCAGAGTGCATCCATTGAACAGGAACCTCACTGTGTGTTAAGGATATGAATAGGCCCTTTGAATCCTCATCTTGCAGGTTTTGCTTGGGGACCTGGCAATCTCCACAATCCTTTTACAGAAAATACAACAAAAAGGCCTATGTAATTTAAACCATGCCTTGAGGTCCTAATCATTGATATTAGACATAAGTAGCAAGTACTAAATGTGCCTTAATTCCCTCAGCATGTAAAACCACCTCTGCTGGAAGGTGAGATATTACCATGGTGCTTTTGTATTTGGTAATCTTCTATTTTTGCATGTTTGTTGAAGGTTTAAATTGTTGGATAAATAGGTGGTTAATGCATTTGAGGGACACTAATTGAAGCACACGTTGAACAGGTTATTTGATTAAAATAAATAAAGAGTAGGATTACTTCAGTTGTGGAAGGGCAGCGCTGGTGGAGCTGTTGCCTCCCAGTGCCAGAGACCCTGGTTCTATCCTGACCTTGGGCGCAGTCAGTGCGGAGATTGCACGTTCTCCCTGTGACCGCATGGGTTTCCTCCGGGTGCTCCGGTTTCCTCCCACATCCCAAAGATGTGTGTGTTTGTAGATTCATTGGCCTATGTAAATGACCCTTAGTGCGTAGGGAGTGGATTAGAAAGTGGGACAACATAGAACCAGTGAGAATGGCTAAACGATGGCAGATGTTGACCAGCAGTTTCCCTGCTGTATCTCTAAACTAAAGTAAATTAAATTTGTTCTTCCCTGCTTATTTAAGAGCCATTGACTCTGGCTGGATTAAACCTGTATATTCCCTGGAGAGTCTTTTCCCATATCCTTGAACAATACAACCTAGAAATAAGCCAGGCAGCAAATCATGGCTGTATTGGCTACTTGATACAAATCTCATTCCTCTCCTCTTTCCTAATGGGTCAGTATTTTAATTTCCCTTCAAGTGCTTAACTAATTGTCTTTGAAAGGTACTATTGATTCTGGTTCTACGACCCCTCCTAGCAGTGCCTTGTAGAATGCACCATCTTCGCAAATGCTTTCAATTTGGTAAGTTCAACGATTTCCTGCCACCAATTTGACACTGATGTCAAATGCTTTATTGAATTTCTGTGAAGATGAAACTCATCCAATCTTCCGCCAAGCCAAGTAAAGGCAGTTGCTGATGTAGCAACAGAGAGCCTTAGTGACTACAACTGCATCTTCATTGCACCTTTAACCTTAAATCACTGAGGTACAACGTAACAAGCAACCAGGCTCAAACCAAAGAACCATTATTTGATAAGGTTGCAGTAGTCCAATAAAACTGATCTCAAAGTTTGAGATAGGAAGAGAACGGTAGGGGTTTGAGGCCATGCAAGGAATTTGGAAGGAAATTTAATAGGACAGATCTTTGAAAACTGACAATACGTCACACATTGAGGATTAAGGGTAATGGAAAGCACAAAAGCCCAACAAACTGAATGATGACTTCTGTAAAGTAGAGTGAGAAATGTTAATAATTTTAATACTTCCTCAAAAACCATCAGAATGGATGGAAAATTGATGACTTCAGTAGGTTCTGCCTGATCTCTCAGATGGTTGTCAAAAATTCCATTGCAGCATAGAACATAAAACTGTGCAACACAGCAAAAACAGGCCCTTCGGCCCATAATGTTTGCACGGAACAAGATGCTTAGTTGAACTGATCTCAACTGTCTGCACATGATCCATATCATTCTTTTCCCTGAAAATCCATGTGCCTATCTAAAAGCTTCTTAAACCCCCACTAGTGTATGTGACTCCACCACCTCTCTTGGCAATGCGTTCCAGGCCTCTGTGAAATAAACTTACCCCCCACATCTTCACTAAAGGGGCAGTCCCACTTGGGCGACCTAATCCACGAGTTAAGAAGGGTGTCTTCGACCTTCAAGCTCCAGGGCACTCGCCTGGAAAGCCTCGAGCTTCATCGGCCGTCCGCGTTGAAACCGCGAGCTGGATCGACCGACCGCACGCACACACACACAAACACATCGCAAAGGCAGGGGCCAGGGAAAGCAGGGGAGCTCTGTCTGTGCGATGAAGACGAAGGTAAACGGCTGCCACAGTGTAAGGTAAGTCCTTTAGAGAGCACGGAGGGGGGGGGGGGGGGAGAAGGGGAGAGAAGGGGAGAGAAGGGGGGGGAGAAAGGGAGAGAAGGGTAGGGAAGTGGGGGGGAGAAGGAGGGGAGACACTTTTAAGAAGTAAAGTAAAGTTTAGCAGGCGTTTTCCTTAGTCCTGAAAACTCCAATGAGCCAATCAAAATGCCCAGTCGGCAGAGGCGATTTCCTACGGCTGCCCTCGACTGCCTGTAACTAAATCGCGACCCCACTCCACTGCACTACGCGTTAAAAAGACCCATGCTGACCAAATTTTACTTGCGGAAAATTTTTCAACGAGTATTCGGGAACTTCTCTCGAGCATGAAGGAGAGTTCCAGGGACCTCATAGGACCTCTTAGGACCACGTGTTGACCATGCTGCTAGTTTGAAGGTCGAAGACACTCTTCTAAACTCGCAAATTAGGTCGCCCAAGTGGGACAGCCCCTTAAACGTTTTCCCTCTCACCTTATAGCTATGCCCTCTAGTGTTGGAGATTCCTACCGTGAGAAAATGGTTCTGACTGTCTATCTATGCTCCCATCATTTATTATAGTGTCATCGTGTGGAAACAGGCCCTTCGGCCCAAGTTGCCCACATCGGCCCACATGTCCTAACTATGCTAGTCACACTTGCCTGTGTTTGCCCCATATCCCTTTAAACCTGTCCTATCCATATACCATATACCTGCTGAATGTTTCTGAAACGTTACGATAGTACCTGCCTCATCTACTTCCTCCGGCAGCTCATTCCATGCACCCGCCACGCTTTGCGTGAAAAAGGTACCGATCGGGATCCTAGTAAATCCTCCCCCCTCACCTATGCCCTCTGGTCCTTGATTCCCCTACACTGAGCAAGAGACTCTGTGCGTCTACCCAATCTATTCCTTTCATGATTTTGGATACCTCTATAAGATCACCCCTCATCCTCCTGCGCTCCAAGAAATAGAGTCCTAGCCTGCTCCACCTCTCCCTATAGCTCAGGCCCTCGAGATATGGCAACACCCTCGGAAAACTTCTCTGTACCTTTTCCAGCTTGACAACATCTTTTCTATAACTTGGTGCCCAAAACTGAACACAATACTCTAAACGTGGCCTCAGCAACGTCTTATACAACTGAACATCACTTCCCAACTTCTATAAACACTCAGACTGATGAAGGCCAATATGCCATAAACCTTTTTGGCCACCCTATCAACCTGTGATGCCACTTTCAACAACCTATGTACCTGTACTCCGCTCACCTTAAACCTCTGTTTTCTGGTTTTTGATTCCCCACCCCTAACACTGGATATTTTAAAATCAGCGCAGCAAGGGAGAGCCAAGTATATTTTGTCAAACAGTGGGAAGTTTTCTCCACAGTGTTTTCTCCACAGCTTTTTTCTAATGCCTTTGGGCAAGTACATTTTGTGAAACATTTTGGAAATACTATGAAGCTATTATTCAATAAATTGTACCCTTTAAATAACTCAATTGAAGCTGCTTCATAAACATGATCATCCACTTTGAAGTGTCAGAACCTGTTAGCTGATGTCTTAAATCATAATTTGGGTCAAACAATGGTGCTTCAGAACCAGAAACATCAGAAACTACACAGCTTCCCCAGCCAACAATGGGCCATTATGGAATCCACCCTTCCTGAGGTCAACTGTTACCGGCCTTATTTAGTTCTGGCCTTCTCTATCTTTCAGTCTGAAGAAGGGTCTCGACCCGAAACGTTGCCTATTCCTTCGCTCCACAGATGCTGCCTCACCAGCTGAGTTTCTCCAGCATTTTTTGTCCACCTTCGATTTTTCCAGCAACTGCAGGTCTTCTTAAACACTGAGTTATTCTAGTATTTTGTGTCTATCTCCATTATTACATTGATTTTGTCCGTAAGTTGGAAAATCTCTCGGTAGGTACACAAAATCGCACAACATGGTAACGATACAGTATCTTCACAGCATTGTGGCAGATGCAACTAGTTTCAGAGATGCGTTTACAATGGAACTGACTGGTTCTGATTTATTTTCAAACTTTTTCAAGCAAAGATTGAAGTTGCTTTATATTTCCTTTTAAAACATATTTGTAGCATCAAATACTCTTGTTGACATCCCTACATGCCTTGGTGTATTTTGCTTAGTTAATGTCTTGCTCCTATACCATTGCCAAATATTCTTCAGAGTTCTTCAAAGCTGCTGATCCCTTTGCCGTGATTCTCTTTTCAGGTGCTGGGATTTCAATTTCTCTGCCTTTTTACTTCTTCTAACAACTGCTTCTCCATTTCCATAAGTTCTTCAATGCCTAGCCCTTCAGCATGAAACTCAAGCATGTCAGTGATTCATTCATCTCAAGTTGAAGTTAATCACCCAGGGCCACAAACTTTCTTCTTCACTTCCTCTATCATCTTGGATATTAAAAAAACCTGGGATATCATGAACAAAGTCATTGCATTCACCTCAGCTCAAGCATCTGTAATACTCTTCATGCATCATGAATTGTGTACGACTTCCAAGATTAGCTTAAACTCTTTGGCTGCATGGGTTACTTTGATAGCGTGAGAAAATGCTTTGTTTGGTTTTGTTTATTATTGTCACATGTTATTATTGCCACACGAGGTACAGTGAAATATCTTTAGTTGCTTGCTATCCAGTTAGCGAAAAGACTATACATGATTGTAATCAAGTCGTCAACAATGTACAGGTATAGGATAGAGAGAATAATGTTCAGTGCAAGATAGTCCAGTGAAGTCCAATTATAGATAGTCTCAGGGTCTCCAATGAGGTTGATGGAAGATCAGGATTGTTCTCTTGTTGGTGATAGGATGGATTTTTCAGTTGCCTGATAACTGCTGGTAGGAAACTGTCCCTGAATCTGGAAGGATGTGTTTTCACACTTCTGAACCTCTTGCCTTACAAAATAGATGGTGTGTTTTCTAAAATGCAATTGCTCCTTGATGTATTGGGTGGAGAATGAGCGATGTGTTCAGGAGCAAGTACACAACATTGGCATTTGGTTGAAAATCATCCAAAATTCAGGACGCCTGGAGACATAATCAAGACCAATGAAATCCTGAATAACAAATTTTTGGAAGCAATGGATTTCTCTATCTGAGGAATGAAAAGAATCATAAGATTCGAGAACCCTTGAGCTCTGAAAGGAATTTGGAAGGCATCCATTGGAGTCATCTGAGTGTTCAACAAAAATGGCCAACATCACGCGCCGTTTTGTTGGACCCAGATGACTGCTGAGGATGCCTTCCAAATTCATTTCAGAGTTCAAGGGTTCTCAAATAGACAAACACGCAGAGAATTAAGTTTGCAATCTGCCACAGCGTTTCCTCCAAGCAATGGGGTCGATATCCCTTTTGTTGATTCGTGTCCTGAAGCCGTCTTTTTACCCCCTTGTAATATATGTATGTTCGGCACACATTTCCAATATAATCCAGTCTCATCCACATTGAACAGTTGTTCAGCACAATAACCCCCTCCTCCCTAATTATCTGAGTCAATGCATTAGGAAATATACTCACTGTAATATCTGGACTTTCAGAAGGCTTTCGACAAGGTCCCACATAAGAGATTAGTATACAAACTTAAAGCACACGGTATTGGGGGTTCAGTATTGGTGTGGATAGAGAACTGGCTGGCAGACAGGAAGCAAAGAGTAGGAGTAAACGGGTCCTTTTCACAATGGCAGGCAGTGACTAGTGGGGTACCGCAAGGCTCAGTGCTGGGATTTACGCTATACATTAACGATTTGGACGAGGGAATTGAATGCAACATCTCCAAGTTTGCGGATGACACGAAGCTGGGGGGCAATGTTAGCTGTGTGGAGGATGCTAGGAGGCTGCAAGGTGACTTGGGTAGGCTGGGTGAGTGGGCAAATGCATGGCAGATGCAGTATAATGTGGATAAATGTGAGGTTATCCACCTTGGTGGCAAAAACAGGAAAGTAGACTATTATCTGAATGTTGGCCGATTAGGAAAGGGGGAGATGCAACGAGACCTGGGTGTCATGGTACACCAGTCGTTGAAAGTAGGCATGCAGGTGCAGCAGGCAGTGAAGAAGGCGAATGGTACGTTAGCATTCATAGCAAAAGGATTTGAGTATAGGAGCAGGGAGGTTTTACTGCAG
Organism: Amblyraja radiata; assembly: GCF_010909765.2. NCBI lineage: Eukaryota > Metazoa > Chordata > Chondrichthyes > Rajiformes > Rajidae > Amblyraja > Amblyraja radiata. The sequence continues at coordinate 12,734,336 of NC_045967.1, read as the reverse complement.
TTGGACAGGGTCTTGGTGAGACCACACCTGGAGTATTGCGTACAGTTTTGGTCTCCTAATCTGAGGAAAGACATTCTTGCCATAGAGGGAGTACAGAGAAGGTTCACCAGACTGATTCCTGGGATGTCAGGACTTTCATATGAAGAAAGACTGGATAGACTCGGTTTGTACTCGCTAGAATTTAGAAGATTGAGGGGGGATCTTATAGAAACGTACAAAATTCTTAAGGGGTTGGACAGGCTAGATGCAGGAAGATTGTTCCCGATGTTGGGGAAGTCCAGAACAAGGGGTCACAGTTTAAGGATAAGGGGGAAATCTTTTAGGACCGAGATGAGGAAAACATTTTTCACACAGAGAGTGGTGAATCTCTGGAATTCTCTGCCACAGAAGGTAGCTGAGGCCAGTTCTTTGGCTATATTTAAGAGGGAGTTAGATGTGGCCGTTGTGGCTAAAGGGATCAGGGGGTATGGAGAGAAGGCAGGTACAGGATACTGAGTTGGATGATCAGCCATGATCATATTGAATGGCGGTGCAGGCTCGAAGGGCCGAATGGCCTACTCCTGCACCTATTTTCTATGTTTCTATATAGTCATGCTTGCAGCTTCCAGTTTCACATTAATGTGATTCAGATTCAGATTAGTTTATTGTCATGTAAACCAAGGTGCAATGAAACTCCTTGTCTCATGAAACTCCCAGAGTGGGTCAAAGTCAAGTTTAATTGTGTGGGAAAGAACTGCAAATGCTGGTTTACACTGAAGATAGACTCAAAAAGCTGGAGTAACTCAGCGGGCCAGGCAGCATCTCTGGATAGAAGGAATGGGCAAATCTGAAGGAGCGTCTCAACACAAAAATGTAAACTATTCCTTCTATCCAGAGATGCTGCCTGTCCAGCATTTTGTGTCTTATCCAAGTCAGGTTTATTGTCATGTGTACAGGTACAGATGAGAGATGGATACCATAAAAATCTTGCTTGCAGCAGCATCACAGGCACTCAGATACCACACAAAAACAAATATCATGCATAAAAGCCCTGTCACACTGTGCGAGCTGACCCACGAGGTACCCCGAGCGAAAGACTCGTGGTTGTGTACGAGATTCCAAGTGTATGATCAAGAATTTAACCGAGTCCCCACGGGTTTGACGAAGTTTGCCGTTCTTGTCATTTCTGCGATGTTCCAAGTTCTTCTCCCGAGTTATTAAGTTCCTCTCCCGAGTTACTCTTGAGCCAACCGCTCATGAAGGTGGAATGAAGGTCTGTTTTAATAAGCAACAGAAGACATCTCCATCCTGTGGCTTTGAGTTGGGGAAAGGAAAACAAGAGATGTAGAATGAAAGGTATGCACAAAAGTAACGATGATAATGGGAACAGGCCATTCATTGTTAGCTGCTCCAGTTTTATGTGCCCGTCTTTGGTTTAAACCAGCATCTGCTGTTCCTTCCAACACATTTCAAAGTAATTGAGGTTTTTTTTTTCGTAAGAAGAGATTTTTTTTTCACTCCCTGTCCGGAGGCTGTTGCAAAAGGCTGCACGGATTCGTACACGATGACTGGTCATCTGAGGGCAACGCGTTATGATGTGGTTTTGTTGAAGAGCTGGGCGAACAACGTTGATAGGTTGCATACAGTCAGTGTAACCACCAAGGTCATTAGATTGTTACAAAAAATGTCCGTGTACTAACACACAAAATACTCCAAAACTAGAGCTAGTGCGGGCGGCGTTTTATTGAGTGAAGCTGAATCAATAATGATCTTATCTCGATTTACTTTTGAACGACAGTTCATTTTAAGCTGCTTCCTCATTTTTTCAGTGGCTGCCCGGTAAGAAAAACGGGTTTAACCGGAGATACATTTTAATATGTTGTTAACCTCCCGTGTTTATCTGAGTAATATGTTTTCGGCAATCTTCCTTCAACCAGTTCGGCTGCGGAGCAAAGATTACTGTACACGTTCCTGGGATTTCCGAAATAGTGGGTTCTTCTCCCGGCGCAGCGTTATATTTTATGTGTAGGAAGGAACTGCAGATACTGGTTTAAACTGAAGATAGATACAAGAAACTGGAGTAACTCGGCGGATCAGAGCATCTCTGGAGAAAAGGAACATGTGACACTTCGGGTCGAGACCCTTCTTCAGACCCTTGTTTAATGCTTGACGGATAAATGTTCTGAAATGGAAAAGCGTAGACTTTGGATATTCCAAAGACGCAATAAATACAGATTGCACGTCATTTGGAAAACAACAAGTGATCCTTTGCAGTCTAAAATCAAAATTAGCCCAGCAGCCAAATGCGGGGTGGCGATCCGAAACATGTTCTCCACAGATGTTAGTTCAGCAGTTTTGTGTTTAAAGACAACAGCACCAGGGTAGTGGGAGATGGTGGTGGAAATATTGAATGGAACACAAGCCTTGCTGTACTGTAGACTCTGCAGAAACCTGGTGGGTATGAGAGGTTTAGAGGGATAGAGACTAAATGTGAGACGAGGTCATCCCTCAGCCTCCTGCACTGCAAAGAAAAAATAACACAAACCTATCCACCTTCTTCTTGCAACCCAAGCCGTCCAGGAAGGACCTAGCTTGGCATGAACAAGTTGGACCGAGGGGGTTTTTTCCGTGCTGTAACACTCTATGACCCCCCCATAACCAAACCATGTAAATCTCTCAGAGCGGGTGCCATTCTTGACCTGCACGGAGATTGTGACAGAATCCCTGGTCTACAGGCAGGACGCAAAGTTGGCGATGTATCGGATTCACAGGGACATTGGCCATCCCCTCGCCTCTCAGAGTATTTTTCCCCCCTACGTTCTTCCTCTATTTGCGAGGCCTCCCTTTAACTGAAACACTCCACTTGATCGCTCTCTACCGCAGGGATTTGCTTCCACATTATGTAATTGTTTAGAATTTACAGCATGGGAACAGGACCTTTGGCCCACCGAGTCCACGGCAACCATCGATCACCCGTACCCAATTTCTCGTTTATCCCACTTTCACATCCCACACACTAGTGGCAATTTACAGAAGTCAATGAACCCACAAACCTGTACGTCATTGGCGGTTTTCTCCTCCGTTCTGCTGGTCACAATAATTATGAATTACCCTCCCCCCCCCCCCCCCGGTCTCACGCACATGGGATTAGTTCTACTATATACACGGTTTAAAGATCCATATCAAGTTTACCGCTTAATTTCCAATCCAATCCAATCCAACCCAATCCAAAAGAAAATCACTCCACAGTTCATTTTTAAATAAAACGTGCCTTAAGGGGACTGCAAAGAGTTAATGATGTTTGCTACATACACTTCAGTAGTATATAAGTCTATATATTTAATTGAAACATCAACATAAAATGGATTTGACACAAATGTTCACTGTCACCATTTTAATATGGTAGTAAAAACAGACGAGAAACATGTAGAGAGTTTATAATAATGTCGACATAGTTTAGTGAACGACAGTCTTCTGTTTGAGTGATGTAAAGCAACCTGTGCCCTGACAGGGATTACACCAGGCACTTATCTATTCCATCCTACCATTGACCTATTATTTGAGGAAATTCACACCATGCCCAACATTACCATTGTGGGTCGACCTAATTTCAGTGTTTAGTTACAACAGGCAGATTACTTAAACAATCTTAAATATTGTCAGACAATTTATTAACCTGGGGGCTGTAAGTGGAAACAAAAGGAAAGTATATTTAGGACATAAATCCATTTACATAATTGCTTTACCCAAAGAGTGACAAATATTTGGAATAATCCTGTAAGGCAGAGAAGAGTCCAAATGAAATCATGATAGTTGTAGGTAAACGCACGGGCCACTACATTCTTACAACGTGTTTAAATGTTTCAATTTTTTACTTCAAGAGTACATTTTACTCGTGGAAAACTTTAAACATGTTTGAATTTTTTCAAGAGTTATCAAGTTTCACGGGTACCTGCCGTTAGTGCCACGAGTCGCTAAGTTGCGTCCACGAGTTCTGACGTTCCCGCTACGTTAATTGTACGTGATTACCACGAGTTAAATTTGTTTTAAACTCGGTGTACCTCGTGAGTCAGCTCGCACAGTGTGACAGGGGTTTTAATTACCCATAAAATCTGCAAGGGAGTAAAGCCCCCTGTCCCACTGTACGAAGTAATTCAAGAGTTCTCCCGAGTTTTCCCCTGATTCGAACTCGGAGAATGTCCGTAGCGGGTCCGTAGGAGTTTGTGGATGTCTCGTAGCGGCTGACGATAATGGTAATGGTAACGGTAGATACTAGGGACATCCGATAATTCGTGAAATGTTTTCATCCCTGCAAAAAATGTCCACGAGTAAAAAAATACTCGTGATGAAAAAAATTGTTACTTTTTATACCTACCGCAAGCATTACGAGCCGCTACGAGACATCCACAAACTCCTACGGACCTGCTACGGATATTCTCCGAGTTCGAAACAGGGGAAAACTCAGGAGAACTCGTGAATTACCTCGTACAGTGGGACAGGAGTTTAACATTGAAAAAAAACTTGCAAAAAAACAAGAGGTTAGTGCATCATGTAATTAGAATAGAACTCCATGGTATTACAATAAGCGACCGGTTTGCTGAAGTAAACTGTATACATGCAGTAATGGGAGGTGGTCTTGGAGGGGAGGATGCTCCTCAAACTGCGGAGCATGCTGGACAATACAGCTCACCCCCTCCATGACACACTGGTCAACCTGAGGAGTACCTTCAAGCAACAGACTGGTTCCACCAAGATGCAGGACAGAACGCCACAGGAGATCCTTCTTCCCTTCTACAACTTCTCCCCCTTCATTGTGGGGTAGACTGAGACTGACTCGTCTATCCCCCCCCCCCCCCCCTCTAATCTTTGCACATCCTCGATCCTTTCCACTCATCACTTTAATTTCATGTTTTACATATTTTGTGTGTTTATGACTGATGGCAGATCAATTTCCCTCCTGGGATAAATAAAGTTTCATCATATCGTATATTATCGTATTGTATTGTATCGTATGGGCAGGAAGGAACTGCAGATGCTGGTTTAAACCAAAGATAGACACAAAAAACTGGCGTACCTCAGCGAATCAGAGCATCTCTGGAGAAAAGGAATAGGTGACGTTTCGCATCGAGCCCTTGTTCAGACGTCTATACTTGCAGTAATGATACACATACTAGCCCTTGCTTTAATTCTATCAAATCACCCTCCACCTGCAACACATTCTTCGCTTTGATTATCATGCGTCTTGTCTTCAAATATTTGAGCACCCAAACACCAACAGGTTTTTTCCCATCTCAATTATCAAGCCACTTCACTTCTTTGTGAATATTTTAAAAAAGGCCTTTCGGCTCAACAAGTCCAAACCAACAATCGATCGCAGAAACAGGACCTTAGGCCCACTGAATCCACTCCAGCCATCGACCATCCGTTCAGCCTAGTTCTATGTTATCCCACTTTCACATCCACTCCCTACACAATGGGGGCAATTTACAGGGGCCAATTAATAGCTTACAATACTTACTTTCTTACTTACTTACAATAATAGGATACAATACTTACCTTCAGCGGCGCTGCAGTTCTGCCACTGGCCATGTGCGCAACTTTGGCGCCTTTGAGGGGGGGGGCGGGATTAAAATGCCGCATAAAGATATGTCATGTGTGGTTTGAAGAGCAAAAACTTGTAGTTTACAATGCCAAAATTGAAAAGTTGAGGAAAAACAAGGTGTACAGAGTTGCTTATTGGTTACAATCTGAGGAGTATGATGATGCTACTGATTATGATATGCCAATGTACCAGCTAGCAACTGATCTTCTCCATAAAGACTTGGTCTATTGCGAGAAATTGTAATTTATTTACCAATCTGGTACGGACCTACAGCATATTATACAATAATATTAAAGTTCTGATCTTGAGAATATCACATTTTTGAATTTTCAAGGCAGTCTGGGCGTTTATTACTATTTCCATCACAACGGTCAATTTTGCAATTAGCTACAATTAGGTCATTATATGCTTTAATTTCAGGTCATCCAAGTAAAATGTTTTATATTTGTTTCAGAATGCTTCAACCTATAATAACTGGAAATTTCATTCAGTTCTCTTAATTTTTAAGAAAGTTATGGGCTTTTGACTGTCCTCGATCACAGCTTTTGTGTTAGGTCAATGGAAAAGCAATAGGGAACAAGATGCTAATTTCCGAGTATGAAAATGGCCATAACATTTTTAATACTGAAGATATGAAAGTGAATTAGGTGTCAAATTAAACTTCTTTTTATGCTTTATCTGATGGGATAAATTGCAGACTTGATTTTTAAAATCTCAAAATGTTGTAACATTGCTACAATTAACCCACAAACCTGCACGTTTTAGGGATATGGGAGGGAACCAGAACACCCGGAGAAAAGATATGTGGTCACAGGGAGAACATGCAAACTCCACATGGCCAGCATCCAGATCAGGATCGTACCTGGGTTTCAAGCACTGTGAGGCACCAGCTCTACCAGCTGCGCCACTGTGCCGCCTCAAATTTCCATTGTGGAGATTTCACCCTATGTAACTTTATTGCTTTTGAATGCCATGGTGATGGCTAGATATTGAATGCCATGGGAATGGCTAAGAATTGTGGAGTATAGTGTTTGTAATTAATCACAAACACTGTCGTCCAATATGGCGTTCTAAAGATGACTGTCTTTTTGTACAGGAGATTGAAGTTGAGTTGCATTCAAGCACTCTCATTCAACCAGTACACTAAGGTGTTTGCATTGGACATACGACAATGGAAGCACGTCCATATGTAGGGGCATTCATGGCCTAGTGTGGGCTGTAGCCATTATTTTTAATTGTATTGAACTTTTGTAACTTTGTCAGCGCCAAAACATGCCAACACCTGTGTACTGTCTAGGTGAAGTCTGCTGTCTGATTTTGCTGGGTTGTATGCAAAACAAAGCATTTCACTGTACCATAGGTACATGTGAGAATGAAGTATAATTTAGTATCATTGAATCATCATTGAATGAATCTTTGGTTTAATTTAGTTTGGTTTAAATATACTGCATGGAACAAGTCATTCAGCCCACCAAGTCCATGCCGACCATCGATCTTCCATTCACACGAGTTTTATGTTATCCCACTTTCACATCCTACATACTAGGGGAAATTTACAGCGGCCAATTAAACATGCACGCCTTTCAAATGTCGGACTATTCCATAAATGACATGAACTTACTTTGCCTGGAGTTTCCCACAATACCATTTTGAAGGTCATAGTTATTAATAAAGCATATTGCCTAGGGCGTAATTCATGGTACATAATTTAATTGATTATTACACTTCTAAGGCGGAGATATAGGTATGTTGCAAAATTACCTTCAGCGGCGCTGCAGTTCTGTCGCTGCCCGTGTGCGTGACTTTGGCGCCTTGAGAGGGGGGCGGGTTTAAAACGCGATTTTCTCTAGGCTGTTGAAATCGATGTTGTTCAGCCTACTTAGTTGATGACGAAAAATCGCTGCGAAATTTGTTCGCTGCAGGTATTTTTAAACAAAATTGGGTTATTTAATTGTGATAGTAGATTAAAAATCATCCTCTAAAGCCGCAAACCCCGACAACGGGATGGATCTCATGTAGGGGACAACGCAAGGTAGGTTGTTTATTTTTACATTAAAAAGGGCTTCTTAAGATCCCTTTATACAAAATTTTATGTTGCGAGTAGCTGACTTGGGGGCCCATCTGAACCGACAGTATCTTTCATGCTGACATGGGGTACAAATTCACCACAATGGCAGCGTTCTAAACCAGCGCGTTCCACAGAATCCCATTTAATGGCTGATTTAAATGGCCATTAATTTACAGCAATTGAACATTAAATCCCTTCCATTTGGCCTATAAATTAATGTCAATGAGATTTAAAAATCATGTTTTATTGTAAATTCTTGTGTGATTGTTCTTTGGACACTTAGGCTATTTAAAAATGTTCATCTTTCTTTAAGAAATGGATAGATGTTTAGATCTAGTAATTGAATTTTGGAATTAGCTACAATTGGGTAACTAACTAATTATATGCTTTAATTTCAGGTCATCCAAGTAAGATTGTTTAATATTTGTTTCAGAATGCTTCAATCTATAATAACTGAAAATTTATTTCAGTTCTCTTAATTTTTTAATAAAGTTATGGGCTTTTGTGTTAAGTCAATGGAAAATCAATAGGGAACAAGATGCTAATTTCCGAGTATGAAAATGGCCATAGCTTTTTTAATACTGAAGATATGAAAGTGAATTAGGTGGATGCATTAATGATAATTTTTCGAAACTCTTTAGATTCTGGAGTAGTTCCTGAGGACTGGAGGGCACCTAATGTAACCCCACTTTTTAAAAAGGGAGGGAGAGAGAAAACGGGAAATTACAGACCAGTTAGTCTAACATCGGTAGTGGGGAAAATTCTGGAGTCAGTTATTAAAGATGGGATAGCAGCACATTTGGAAAGTGGTGAATTCATTGGACAAAGTCAGCATGGATTTATGAAAGGTAAATCATGTCTGACGAATCTTATAGAATTTTTCGAGGATGTAACTAGTAGAGTGGATAAGGGAGAACCAGTGGATGTGTTATATCTGAACTTTCAGAAGGCTTTCGACAAGGTCCCACATAAGAGATTAGTATATAAACTTAAAGCACATGGTATTGGGGGTTCAGTATTGATGTGGATAGAGAACTGGCTGGCAGACAGGAAGCAAAGAGTAGGAGTAAACGGGTCCTTTTCACAATGGCAGGCAGTGACTAGTGGGGTACCGCAAGGCTCAGTGCTGGGACCCCAGCTATTTACAATATATATTAATGATCTGAATGAGGGAATTGAATGCAACATCTCCAAGTTTGCGGATGACACGAAGCTGGGGGGCAGTGTTAGCTGTGAGGAGGATGCTAGGAGACTGCAAGGTGACTTGGATAGGTTGGGTGAGTGGGCAAATGCATGGCAGATGCAGTATAATGTGGATAAATGTGAGGTTATCCACTTTGGTGGCAAAAACAGGAAGTAGACTATTATCTGAATGGTGGCCGATTAGGAAAAGGGGAGATGCAACGAGTCCTGGGTGTCATGGTACACCAGTCATTGAAAGTAGGAATGCAGGTGCAGCAGGCAGTGAAGAAAGCAAATGGTATGTTAGCATTCATAGCAAAAGGATTTGAGTATAAGAGCAGGGAGGTTCTACCGCAGTTGTACAGGGTCTTGGTGAGACCACACCTGGAGTATTGCGTACAGTTTTGGTCTCCTAATCTGAGGAAAGACATTCTTGCCGTAGAGGGAGTACAGAGAAGGTTCACCAGACTGATTCCTGGGATGGCAGGACTTTCATATGAAGAAAGACTGGATAGACTCGGCTTGTACATGCTAGAATTTTACTTATAGAAACTTACAAAATTCTTAAGGGGTTGGACAGGCTAGATGCAGGAAGATTATTCCCGATGTTGGGGAAGTCCAGAACTAGGGGTCACAGTTTAAGGATAAGGGGTAAATCTTTTAGGACCGAGATGAGAAAATCATTTTTTACACAGAGAGTGGTGAATCTGTGGAATTCTCTGCCACAGAAGGTAGTTGAGGCCAGTTCATTGGCTATATTTAAGAGGGAGTTAGATGTGGCCCTTGTGGCTAAAGGGATCAGGGGGTATGGAGAGAAGACAGGGATGGGATACTGAGTTGGATGATCAGCCATGATCATATCGAATGGCGGTCCAGGCTCGAAGGGCTGAATGGCCTACTCCTGCAGCTATTTTCTATGTTTCTATGTCAAATTAAACTTATTTTTATGCTTTATCTGATGGGATAAATTGCAGACTTGATTTTTAAAATCTCAAAATGTTGTAACATTGCTAGGAGATACATCCAATCTTGCTTCAATCCACGAAGAAGAGACAGATGGAGAAATAACATGGTCAATGGTTTATAACCAATGTTACTTGCCTCTGAGAAATTGGTGCTCACTGCTGTCACATACCCCTGCTGTCTCCCTGGCTACATCCCCAGAATCAGTAACTGTAAGATACTATAGAGTTGCTGCCTTACAGCACCAGAGACCCGGGTTCAATCCTGACTATGGGAACTGTCTGTAAGGGGTTTGTACATTCTCCCTGTGACTCCGTGCGTTTTCTCCGGGTGTTCCAGTTTTCTCCCACATTCCAAAGATGTGCAGGTTTGTAGGTTAATTGGTTTCTGTAAGTTGTCCCTAATATGTAGGATAGAACTAGTGTATGGGTGATTCTTGGTCAACGTGGACTCAGGTGGGGGGTCGGGTGGGGGGTGGGGGGCAAAGAGGCTGCTTCAAAGCTGTATCTTTAAACTAAACTAAAATTAAACTTACTTCACCTCACCTCCATCTACTTCACACTTGTGAGGCTTTGTACTGCCATCATCTCTTTTCCAGCTTTTTCCCCTCAATTACAATCAGTTGGAAGAAGTGTCCCAATCTAAAATGTGGTCTATCTATCCCTTACATGGATGCTGCTGCAGTTCTTTGTGCATTCATATACTTAGATCAGAGTTAGCAGGCTTTGAGGTTTAATTTCCAACAGTCCATTAAATTAGGACGAGGAGCCTTTATTTCTCCTGTGAAGATCTGGAGTAGCATTGAACCCACTTTCAGTGTAGAATATTGAACTGAATTTAATTTAATTTAATTTAATTTAATTTAATACTTTATTGTCACATGTGACAAGTCACAGTGAAAATCTTTGCTTGCAAACCTAAGGTATGCAATGGTCACTTGATAAAGGACGCTGACAAAGTTACAAATTTTCCCGCGCCAGTTGTTCCTTGTTTCCTGTTCTACCCCCCATCCCCCCCCCCTCCCCCCTCCCCTCACGACAGTCCCCCCACGCCAGGTCTTCCTTTGTTCCTGGCGGTAATAAGTAAGCAATCAATATGTTAAAAAGAGAATCCTGCTGCCCGAATCCTTGCAACCTGTTAAGTTCTCCACTACTTAATTCTGGCAAAGGAACCAAAGAGAAAAGAGATTCTGTTGAGACTCAGCTGCCAATCCTGTCAAGAAAAGTGAATGTTACATTCAATACTCATTAAAAATTCAAACGTTGAGATTAAAGATGTATTTTCCTCATGGTAATTAAAAACCTGTGTGAAATTAAGTACAATTACATGCATTTATATCAACTCGATTAAATTGGGAGGAAGGAAATCATTTTAGTGTAGTTTAGAGATACAGCGTGGAAACAAGCCCTTCGGCCCACTCAGTCTGCGCCAACCAGCAATCACCCGTACACTGATTCCATCCTAAATACTAGGAAAGATTTTACAGAAGTCAAGTAACCAACAAACCTGCACGTCTTTCGGATGTGGGAGGAAATAGGAGCACCAGGAGAACGCCTATGCAGTCACAGGGAGAATGTTGAAACTCCAGACAGAGTGAGGATCAAACCTGGATCGCTGTGCTGTAACTCTACCGCTGCACCACCATGCCGCCCATTGTTGTAATATTTCTGTCCTCTACCTTTTTTTTCTCAATAAAATGAATAGCCCCACTATTTTTTCTCTTGGCTCCAAGGGCAGATTTCATATGTTTTAGGCTTAGTTTTAGGTTTATTATTGTCATGTGTACCGAGTTACAGTGAAAATCTTTTGTTTGTGTGCAAAGCAAACAAAACAGGTAATATTATAAATGAATGCAATCAAGCCAAACACAAGTACACGTACAGTGAAGAGAAAGATACCAGATTACGGAGCATTTCCCAGAACATTGGAGTGTAACGGCTCCATAGAAAATGTCCAATGTCCGCAATGATGTAGGTTGGCGTGTTGGGACTGTACTTGAGCTTATTATGGAAGGCCTGTTCAGAAGACTTGTAACAGAGGAGGGGATGATTTATTTATCCTAACTGTTACAAAATCTATGGGATTCCATTCCTTTGTTGTACCATTTGAGCGGTCTAATGTTGGAACAGAATTGTCTCAAGATTTTTGATATGCTGAGTGAAATTTGTCATTATCCTAAAAGTCATGCATACATGAAGACCCTCACCTGCTCAACCTTATATATTTTTTCTCACTGTTCTGTTATCATCTTTATGAACCCACCTTGTACATTCTCTAGTTCCTCCATGTCCCTTATAGAATGTGGGATTCAGAACTTGGCATGGATAGCAACTCAATTAACCATATAACCATATAACAATTACAGCACGGAAACAGGCCATCTCGACCCTTCTAGTCCGTGCCGAACACGTATTCTCCCCTAGTCCCATATACCTGCGCTCAGACCATAACCCTCCATTCCTTTCCCGTCCATATAACTATCCAATTTATTTTTAAATGATAAAAACGAACCTGCCTCCACCACCTTCACTGGAAGCTCATTCCACACAGCCACCACTCTCTGAGTAAAGAAGTTCCCCCTCATGTTACCCCTAAACTTCAGTCACTTAATTCTCAAGTCATGTCCCCTTGTTTGAATCTTCCCTACTCTCAGTGGGAAAAGCTTATCCACGTCAACTCTGTCTATCCCTCTCATCATTTTAAAGACCTCTATCAAGTCCCCCCTTAACCTTCTGCGCTCCAAAGAATAAAGCCCTAACTTGTTCAACCTTTCTCTGTAACTTAGTTGCTGAAACCCAGGCAACATTCTAGTGAATCTCCTCTGTACTCTCTCTGTTTTGTTGACATCCTTCCTATAATTAGGCAACCAAAATTGTACACCATACTCCAGAATTGGCCTCACCAATGACTTGTACAATTTTAACATTACATCCCAACTTCTATACTCAATGCTCTGATTTATAAAGGCCAGCACACCAAAAGCTTTCTTTACCACCCTATCTACATGAGATTCCACTTTCAGGGAACTGTGCACAGTTATTCCCAGATCCCTCTGTTCACCTGCATTCTTCAATTCCCTACCATTTACCATGTACGTCCTATTTTGATTTGTCCTGCCAAGATGTAGCACCTCACACTTATCAGCATTAAACTCCATCTGCCATCTTTCAGCCCACTCTTCCAACTGGCATAAATCTCTCTGTAGACTTTGAAAATCTACTTCATTATCCACAACCCCACCTATCTTAGTATCATCTGCATACTTATTAATCCAATTTACCACACCATCATCCAGATCATTGATGTACATGACAAACAACAGTGGACCCAACACAGATCCCTGTGGCACCCCACTAGTCACTGGCCTCCAACCTGACAAACAATCCATCTTGCTACTCCACCATTAATACCCAACCATTGAACCTTCTTAACCAACCTTCCATGAGGAACCTTGTCAAAGGCCTTACTGAAGTCCATATATACAACATCCACTGCTTTACCCTCATCAATTTCCTGAGTAACCTCTTCAAAAAATTCAAGAAGATTAATCAAACATGACCTTCCAGGCACAAATCCATGTTGACTGTTCCTAATCAGACCCTGTTTATCCAGATGCTTATATATATTATCTCTAAGTATCCTTTCCATTAATTTGCCCACCACTGACGTCAAACTAACAGGTCTATAATTGCTAGGTTTACTCTTAGACCCCTTTTTAAACAATGGAACAACATGCGCAGTACGCCAATCCTCCGGCACTATTGCCGTTTCTAATGACATTTGAAATATTTCTGTCATAGCCCCTGCTATTTCTACACTAACTTCCCTCAATGTCCTAGGGAATATCCTGTCCGGACCTGGAGACTTATCCACTTTTATATTTCTCAAAAGTGTCAGTACTTCCTCTTCTTTGAATCTCATAGTTTCCATAGCTACTCTACTTGTTTCCCTTAAATTAAATTGGGAGAAGGGAAATCAATTTAGTGTTTAGTGATAGTGATAATAATACTGAAATTATCTATTTTTCAACACCATTCCTTGACATTAAACCTGTAATTGGTTACCATTTGAATGATCAGATGAGGAAAAATGTTTTCACCCAGATAGTTGTGAATCTGTGGAATTATCTGCTACAGAAGGCAGTGGAGGCCAATTTACTGGATGTTTTCAAGAGAGAGTTAGATTGAGCTCTTATGGCTAACAGAATCAAGGGATAGGGGGGAAAAGCAGGAACGGGGTACTGATTTAGGATGATCAGCCATGATCATATTGAATTGCGGTGCTGGCTCGAAGGGTGGAATAGCCTACTCCTGCACCTATTTTCTTTGTTTCTATGTTTCTATATCGGCCCTCTTTGTGTATTTCTGAACTCCGATGCGCCTTTGCTCCTTTACACGATGTTGCTGAGTGCTTTGAGAAAATCCAAACAGATTCAATCTACAAAATTATTCTTATCCACATATTTTGTTGCACCTGCTCCAGATGCAGTGTTGGTGAGGCATGCTCTCCTCTGTGTTGACAGCTTCAATTGGTCCCACATCATTCCCGACTCTTCCCTGTTTTGCTTTCTGTTTTCTACTACTTTGTAACAGATTTTTTATCTTTCCTAAGGTTGGGATCAATGGTCATTTTTAAAATCTCTTGACTTCATTAAGACCATAAGGCACATGATGAATATTAGGCCAATCAGTCCATCAAGTCTGCAACATGAATTTAATTGAATTAAATGTGAATTGATTAGTGCTATTTTGCTTTGCTACATTAAACTTTATCAATATAACAGAAATTAATATGTCTTCCATAATAGAAAGACAAAACGTTATTTAACATACTTCAGCACTGTTATTTTATTATTGATGAAGTGAATTAAGAGCATATCCGTTCATTTGAATCTTTGCTTTTGAATAATGACTCGTTTAATAATCTTACGTTTAGTTCAGTTTTCTTACCTATCTATTAATTAAACCTCTTATGGATGCAGCTAAAACATGAGAAAAGATGTAAGAGTGTCGAGAAAGTTAGTGAGATCATTGTACATCACCAGATCATAGTCTTCCCAAATTCACCTAATTCTCTGAATTTTGTTTGGACTGGAGAAATGCCTATGCTATTTATGAAAGATGAGAGAGGGAATTCTGTGGGACTTAGTCAAATATATACTGTCAGAAAGTTGTTCAAGTTTCATTAAATATTAAGTTTATTAACACTGTGAAAATAGACTCAGAGTGCTGGAGTAACTCAGTGGGTCAGGCAGCGTCTCTGGAGTAAAAGAATGGAGTACATTTCAGGTCGGAACTCTTCTTCAGGCAGGCCCTAACCCGAAATGTCACCCATCCTTTTTATCCAGAGGTGTTGCCTGACCCGCTGAGTTACTCCAGCACTTTGTGTCTATCTTTGGTATAAACTAGCATTGGCAGTTCTTTGTTTCAACACTGTGAAAATATTCATTTAATAAGAAGGAGCCTGAACGGATTTCTAATAGGTCAGGAGAGTGAAGAATCAATACTTTTTAATTGTCAGATGTACTGGCAATGCAGCGATGAAATTATTACTTGCTACAGTTTACCAGGCCTGTTAGCGTAATAACGCACAGATTATTTATAAAAATACATTAAATTAATAATCGTAATACTATGTAAGCATATTAGTGCAAAACCAAAGTATATAGTGCAAACAAAGACATGATCCATCTTCTTCTATCTTCTATCCATCTATCTTCTATCTATCTTCTATACTATTACTAAAACTCTCATCTTGTCCTGTTTCGATTTGCGATGTTTTTAAATTTGCGCAAAAACTGTACCCAATATCGCTAGGATATTTTTTGCCACTTTACTCGCCGTTCTCCTCTGCTCCTACCACACCAGGTTTTGTTCCGATCGGTGGAATATTACGAAAGTTATGAAGGTTCAAATAATCGTGAGATCAGCAGATTGGTCTTCTCGCCTGCCAGTCACCATGAAGGTAATGCCCCTTCCAGCACCCGCTGTCAATCACCGGGGCGAGGAGAATAAACCTCGGAGGCGGGGCTGAGTATAGAGTCCATGAGTGAGAGAGTCTAGAGTCCGTAAGCGAGAGAGTCCAGAGTCGGTGAGTGAGAGAGTCCAGAGTCTGTGAGTGAGAGTCCAGAAGCCGTGAGTGAGTGAGCCCAGCCCCCTAACCACCCAGCCCGAGAGCCGCCCAGCCCGTGAGAACGGAGACGAGGAAAAACATTTTCTCACTACATGCCAATTTTAAATCTTGATTCAATGTGCACGCTATATCCAAGCTAGTATTTGGGGCCTGTAGATAACTCCCATTAGGGTCTTTTTACCCTTACAATTCCTCAGTTCTATCCATATTGACTCTACATCTCCTGATTCTATGTCACCCCTCGCAAGGGACTGAATTTCATTCCTCACCAACAGCGCTACTCCACCTCCTCTGCCCACCTGCCTGTCTTTTCGTTAGGAGGAATACCCTTGAATATTCAGTTCCCAGCCCTGGTCCCCTTGCAGCCATGTCACTGTAATTCCCACAACATCATACTTGCCAATTTCTAACTGAGCTTCAAGCTCGTCTACTTTATTTCTCATACTTTGCCCATTCATATACAACACTTTAACTTCGGTATTCACCTCCCCTCTCACACCGGTTCACTATTGGCCCTGACCTTACTCTCTTATCCCTTCTCGAACTTTCCTTCCCATTAATTCGGGAGTCTGTTGTAGCTTTTCCTGTAGTCGCTTTCCCTTTAACTCTTTATACTCCCAATTTGTCAATCCCTCCCCCCCACTATTTAGTTTAAACCCACATGTGTAGCCCTAGCAAACCTGCCTGCCAGAACGTTGGTCCCCCTCCAGTTAAGGTGCAATCCGTCCCTATTGTATAGGTCACCCCTGCCCCAGAAGATACCCTAGTGGTCTATAAAGCTAAATCCTTGCTCCCTGCACTAGCCCCCAGCCACACATTCACATCCCGTATCTCCCTGTTCCTGCCCTGACTAGCACGAGGTACTGGAAGCAATCCAGAGATAACCACCCTAGAGAATGTTTAGGACTTTCTTGAGTTAGAAAAGGCTTATTCTTGGACCAAACCAAGTCCTCCCATTCCCACACAGACCTTTCTATCCTGGGCCTCCTCCACTGTCAGAGTGAGACTACACATAAATTGGAGGAACGGCAAGTCATATATCGCCTGGGCAACTTACAACCCAGCAATATGAATATTGAGTACTCTCATTTCAAGTAACCCCATACCCTCTCTCTCTGTCCCTCCCCCACACTAGTCATCCTGCTAGTTTCACTGTTCATATCCCTTTGTTATCACCCCCTCTACAGCCAACAATGGACCATTGTGGACTCCACCTTTCCTTGGCCATTGGAGCCGGCTCTGATCTGTTCAGTACCATTTCATACCTCTAGTTTCCCTATCCCCTCACTCTCAGTCTGAAGAAGGGTCTCGACCTGAAACGTCACCTATTGTTCTCCAGAGATGCTGTCTGACCTGATGAGTTACTCAAGCATTTTGTGTCTAGCTCAGCCAGGCATACTGGTCAGGATGAACAAGTGGCCAAGGGACTGTTTCCATGCTGTATAACTCTATCGTTTGATGCTCAGTGGTTGAATGTATTCAGAATAAAGATAAACAAATATTTGTGTCCTGTTTATCAAGGATTTCATCATCATCATCATTCTTTATTGTCATCATGCAAAGCAACAGTTGTACAGTGCAAAATGAGAAGACGTTTCTCAGGGAATACCGGAGCATCGCACATAAAAACTTAAACATTTCACACATAAATAAAAACAATCCAGTTCCTGATAAAAACAGTGCGAATTAAAAAAAGTTTTTTAAAAAAGTGCAGGTAAAAAAGCAACATTAAAATACAATTAAAAAAAGTCATAAAATGTCCAGGGCAGCTGATTTAAGTGACCTGAGCCAGTGCCAGAGTTATTACTCAGTGCCAGTTATTAAACTGTCAGTGCAAAAGCAGCAGTATCAGGTGGAATGACTGTTTAGCAGCCTCACAGCCTGTGGCAGGAAGCTGTTTAGCAGTCTGGTTGTCCGGGCTTTGATGCTGCGGTATCTCTTGCCTGATGGCAGGAGATCTAGATGTGTGTGGAGTAGGTGCAATCTGTCCTTTGCTATGCTCAGTGCTTTTTTCAGGCAGCGGCTCTGGAACAGTTCTTGTACCGAGGGTAGCGAGACACCAATGATCCTCTCTGCTCCACCTCACTACCCTCTGCAGAGACTTCCTGTCTGAGCAGTTGCAGGTGGAGTACCACGTGTTCATGCAGTACGTGAGTACAGACTCCACCGTGCCCCTGTAGAAAGTCCTGAGGATGTTGGTGGGAAGTAAGACCTGTTTGAGTTTCCTCAGGTAGTGCAGTCGCTGATGGGCCCGTTTGACAATCCCAGTGATGTTCCTGGACCAGGTGAGACTATCTGTTATTTGCACTCCGAGGAACTTTATGCTCTCCACTCTCTCCACCGTGGTGCCACTGATGTTGAGGGGTGTGTGTTTGGGCTGCGACCTCCTGAAGTCGACAATCATCTCCTTAGTTTTTTCTACGTTTAATTCTAGATTGTTGTTGCTGCACCAGTCCACTAGTTGTTTCACTTCCTCCCTGTACATTGTTTCTTCCCCTCCACTGATGAGTCCCACCACTGTGGTGACATCTGCAAATTTTATAATCCTGTTGTCCCTGAATCTGGCAGCACAGTCATGTGTGAGCAATGTGAACAACAGCGGGCTGAGCACACAGCCTTGAGGGGAGCCAGTGCTCAGCGTGATCGAGCCTGAAGTGTTCTTGCCAACACGGACTGACTGCGGTCTCTCTGTCAGAAAGTCCAGGATCCAGTGACACAGGGTGGTGTTGAGACCCAGCAGGGTTAGTTTCTCCACAAGTCTCTGTGGGATGATGGTGTTAAAGGCTGAGCTGAAGTCAATGTACAGGATTCTGGCGAAGGTGTTCTTGTTTTCCAGATGAGTGAGTACTGTGTGCAGCGTAGTGGAGATGGCATCTTCTGTAGAACGTTTGGGGTGATAGGCGAACTGGAGGGGGTCTAACGATGAGGGGAGGCTGGCAGTAATGTGAGGTTTAACCAGGCGTTCAAAGCACTTCATTACTATGGGGGTTAGGGCGACAGGGCGGTAATCATTTAGGCAGGCAACAACTGATTTCTTTGCTATTGGGATTATTATGGAAGTTTTGAGGCATGTGGGGACAATGGCTTGACTAAGTGAAATGTTGAAGATGTCTGTTAGCACTTTGGCTAACTCATCCGCACATTCCTTGAGCACCCGTCCTGGGATGTTGTCGGGTCCAACTGCTTTCCACGGGTTGACCTTGGACAGGATTCTCCGTGTGTCCATTGTGTCTATGATCAGGACTGGCTGGTCAGTTTGTGCGCAGGGGCTGGCCCTCCCCTTGGGTGTGGTGTTTGCTGCATCAAAACGAGCAAAGAAATTGTTCAGTTTATCTGGAAGAGAAGTGACGGTATCAGTTACCTGCTGCCTTGCCTTGTACCCCGTCAGTGTTTGGATTCCCCTCCACATCCTCCTGGTGTCTCCTGTGTCACAGAGGTGTCCCTGAATTTTCCCTGCGTAGGCACGTTTTGCTGACTTTATTCCTTTTTCCAGTGCATTCCTGGTAGATCGAAGAGCAGCTGTGTTATCGGCTCTGTAGGCTGCATCACGGGCCCTCAGCAGCGAGCGCACCTCTGCTGTCATCCATGGCTTTTCATTTCCACGTGCAGTGAAGGTTTTAATGACAGTGACATCCTCGGTGCACTTGGCAATGTAGCTGGTTACAGTCTCTGCGTACTCCTCGATGTTGATGAGGCCATCATAGGATGCTGCTGTCCTGAACACATCCCAGTCAGTGTGCAGGAAGCAATCCTGGAGTGCTGAGGCTGCTCCCTCTGGCCAGACCCTGGTGTGTTTTCTCTCCGCTCTGACTTGTCTTTGCAGTGGTCTGTAGGCTGGTGTTAAAAACACTGAAATGTGGTCAGAGTGGCCCAGGTGAGGGCGGGGGGCTGCCTTGTAATTCTCTGGGGTGTTGGTGTAAACCAAGTCCAAGATGTTCTCTCCCCTGGTCTCAAAATCCACATATTGCTTGAATTTCGGAAGCACAGTCTTAAGGATTTGGTGATGGAGCAGGAAAATGGACGAGATAAAGATCTTCTAAATAAAGGTGTGAGCTTGAAGGGTTCTGTAGCCCACACATCCTCTTATAATTCCTATTCTTACCTTCTTAACAAATCGATCTCTGCAGTAAAGACCTGGAGAACTTTGGATACTGATTGTTTTTGGATGACAACCAATTGGATATAAAGGTAATATTCAATCCTTGGTATGGGAAGACAAATATTTTCAACTCTCATAAACAACGACTTGGGAATTGACTGAGAGGAGAAGTCAGTCTATTATCCATTTCACCATTTGGGAAAAGAGCACCATTGCCTTTAATAAAACACTAAACAGCGACTTTCAATCATTTTAATTCAATGTTGCTTGACTCAGTTGTTAGAACTTTCATCTTTAAGTCACCAGGTTCGAGTTTCAAGCCCAGCAAATGTGATCATTATTGGCCGAATGCTGTGCTGGGATAAGGTACCAAAACGTCGGCTTGCTTTCCTGCTCAAATAAAGGACATTACATCAAGATCTGATGTATTGCAGACTGGTGTATTTGCCAACATTTCTGTCATTGGTTGTCAATACCGACCATGTGTACAAATGTTAGCCTCCAGTTACACCCAACTCCAAGGGTAAGTTAGCAGGTCAGGCGGCATCTACAGAGGGAATAGATGTGCAAAGCTTTAGGTTGGAACACTTCTCCATACGTTCATCAGTCTGGAGAAAGTCCTGACCCGAAACATCACCTACCCATTCCCTTCACAAATGTTGCCAGACCTGCTCCAGCATTTTGTGTTTAGTTTTAGTTTTAATTTTTTGTTTAAGAGATGCAGTGTGGAAACAGGCCCATTCAGCTCACTGAGTCAACGTCGACCAGGGGTCACCCCATACGCTAAAGATAGACACACAAAGCTGGAGTTACACAGCTAGTCAGGCAGCATCTCTGGAGAAAAGGAATAGGTGACATTTTGAGTTGAGACCCTTGTTCAGACCCGACTCGTTTTGACCTAAAACATCACCTCTTCCTTTCTCCGGAGGTGCTGCCTGACTCAATGAGTTACTCCAGCCTTTTGGAATATCTCTTCGGTTTAAACCAGCATCTGCAGTTCCTTCCTACCCCATACACTAGTTCTATCCTACACATTAGAGACAATTTACAAAAGCCAATTAACCTGCAAACCTGCATGTCTTTGCGATGTGGGAGGAAACTGATGCACCCTGAGAAAACCCACATGGTCACAGGGAGAATGTATAAACTCTGTACAGACAGCACCCGTAGTCAGGATCGAACCCGTATCTCTGGCATTGTGAGGCAATATCTCTACTACTGTGCAACTGTGCTGCGGTTTGTTTAGTTTTTTCTAGCATCTGCAGTTCCTTGTGACTCCAAAGGTAAGTTAATCTCTTCAAAGTCTCCTTCATTTGCAATTAGTTCTGCTCCCTGCATACAGCAGGGTCTGCCGTATTGACTTGTGCAGCAGGATGGGGTGATCTTATAGAAATGTGAGGTGATCTTACAAAATCATGAGAGGGATAGATAAGGTAGATGCACACAGTCTTTTACCCAGAGCAAGGGAATCAAGAACCAGAGAGCGTAGGTGCAAGGTGAGGGGGGGGGGGGGGAGAAGATTTAATAGGAACCTAAGGGGCAACTTTCTCACAGAAAGAGTGGTGGGTATATGGAATGAGCTGCCCGAGGAGGAAGTTGAAGCAGGTACTATCACAGTGTTTAAAAAACATTTGGGCAGGTACATTGATAGGATAGGTTTAGAAGGATATGGGTCAAATGCCAGCAGGTGGGACGTGTAGATGGGGCATGTTGGTCTATGTGGGCAAGTTGGGCCGAAATGCCTGTTTCCACGCTGCACAGTGCATTCAGAAAGTATTCAGACCCCTTCACTTTTTCCACATTTTGTTACGTTACAGCCTTATTCTAAAATGGATTGAATTCTTTTTTTTAATCATTGATCTACACATACTACCTCATAATATAAAAGCAAAAACAGGTGTTTAGAAATTTTTGCAAATAAATTAATAAGAAATAAATGAAATATCACATTTACATAATATTCAAACCCTTTGCTATGACACTCAAAATTGAGCTTCGGTACATCCTGTTTCCATTGATTATCCTTGAGATGTTTCTACAACTTGATTGGAGTCTATGTGGTAAATTAAATTGATTGTACATGATTTTGAAAGGCACACACCTGTGTCTATAAGGTCCCATGGTGCATGTCAGAGCAAAAACCAAGCCATGAAGACGAAGGAATTGTCCGTAGACCTCCGAGGCAGGATTGTGTTGAGACACAGATCTGGGGAAGGGTATAAAACAATTTCTGCAGCATTGCAGGTCCCGAAGAGCACAGTGGCCTCCATCATTCTTAAATGGAAGAACTTTGAAACCACCAGGACTCTTCATAGAGCTGGCCACCCAGACAAACTGAACAATCAGGGGAGAAGGACCTTGGTCAGGGAGGTGACCAAGAACCCGATGGTCACTCTGACAGAGCTCCAGAGTTCCTCTGTGGAGATGGGAGAAACTTCCAGAAAGACAACTATATCTGCAGCACTCCACCAATCAGGCCTTTATGGTAGAGTGGCCAGACGGAAGCCACTCCTCAGTAAAAGGCACACGACAGCCCGCTTGGAGTTTGCCAAAAGGCACCTGAACAGGATTCTCTGGTCTGATGAAACCAAGATTGAACTCTGTGACCTGAATGCCAAGCGTCACGTCTGGAGGAAACCAGGCACCGCTCATCACCTGGCCAATACCATACCTACGGTGAAGCATGGTGGTGCCAACATCATGCTATGGGGATGTTTTTCAGCGGCAGGAACTGGGAGACTAGTCAGGATCGAAGGAAAGATGAACGGACCTAAGTACAGAGAGATACTTGATGAAAACCAGCTCCAGAGCATTCAGGACCTCAGACTGGGACAGAGGTTCACCTTCCAACAGGGCAATGACCCTAAGCACCCAGCCAAGACAACGCAGGAGTGGCTTTGTGACAAGTCTGTGAATGTCCTTGGATGGCCCAGTCAGAACCCGGACTTGACCCCGAATGAATATCCCTGGAGGAACCTGAAAATAGCTGTGAATCAACGCTCCCCATCCAACCTGACAGAGCTTGAGAGGATCTGCAGAGATGAATGGGAGAAATTACCCAAATACAGGTGTGCCAAGCTTGTAGTGTCATACCCAAGAAGACTTGAGGCTGTAATCACTGCCAAAGGTGCCTCAACAAAATACTGAGTAAAGGGGCTGAATACTTATGTAAATGTGATATATCAGTTATTTCTTTTTAATTACTTTGCAAACATTTTTAAACACCTGTTTTCACTTTTTTCTGATGGGGAATTGTGAATGGACTGATGATTACAAAAATGAATTTAATCCATTTTAGACATAGACTGTAACGTAACTAAATGTGGAAAAAGTGAAGGGGTCTGAATACCTTCTGAATGGTTGACTCTATGCTTTTACATGGAGATGCTTCAGGAATTTATTAAATTACCCAACGTAAATTCAGCATGAAATTGGAGAAATTATGCCAATTAAGAAACCACCAGGCAGTTTCCCCATGACTGGCCATACGTCTGAACAGCCCATGACGTTAGGAATCTGAAGGGGTGCATTCCATTTTCCTTCCCTGTGCATCTTTCACAGATCCAGTGAACTGTAATCGGCATTAATTATCACCGCACACACTTCTTCTTTGCCGCAATGTAAAGGTGGTATAAATGGAAATGGAAACCATGTGTTCTCCCAGAAGTGGCACTGGTGGTAGAGGCGCCGACCTGTAGGGGGTATGGCTGCCTAGCCTGCAGCTGTCTGTTTTTTCATCTTTTTTCTTATTTTTAGTTAGTTTAGTGTTTTGTTTTTGAGGAGTTCTAGCTTTTTTATGTGTGGGGGAGGGGGGGGGAAGGGGGAAACTAATTTTCAGGGTCCCTACCTGGTCGGAGATGCAGCTTTTCTCCAGGCTGCACTTTCGACCCGTCCTCGCGACCTACCAGCGGGCCTGGAGCGGCGTTTCCTGAGGGGATCGCCCGGGGCATCGGCGGCATCGGCAGCGGCTGCGGAGCTGCGAGTCCGAGGAGTGAGGGGACCGCCATGAGCCTCGGCATCGGCGGCGGCGGCACCGGCATCGGCGGCGGCAGAGCTGCGGGTGTGAGGACGGCGGTGCAGCGCTGGAGCGCCATTGCGGGGCGGGTGGTGCCTTGCCTGGGTCGCCGCACTGGAACTCCGGTGAGCTGGGACCGGCGTTAAAAACATCGCAGAGCTGCGGGCGGCGGCGCTGAAACTTTCCATCGGGAGCCTGGGATCTCGCGACGAGATCGCCAGTTGAGCTCCATTCGGCGCGGCCTTGTCGGCTCCGGAAGCCACGGTCTCGAGTAGGGAGGCGGCCGTTCCAGGGTTCCCAAGCCGCTGAGAGGACTCTCCCGACGCCGGAACACCATCACCCGGCAAGGACGGCCTGGAACATCGGGCCTCCGTGAAGACAACTGTGGAGGCCTCAATAGGCCCGACTATGGGTGAACATTGGGGATGGGACTGGACTTTGTGCCTTCCCCCATAATGGGAACCATTGTGGGGGGATGTTTTTTATGTTTTTATGTTGAAGCTATTTATTATTGCTATGTTTGTATTCTTTTTTATGTGCTGCATTGGCAAAAAGAATTTCTCTACACCTAGGTGTATGTGACAATAAATACAACCTTTGAACCTTTGAACCTTTGGATTCTTTGCCAGAGCTAAAGCAAAGGAATTTTACAGTGAATATGCTGTTAACGCAGAATATGAAAATCAGAGTCGCGTTCTAGTTGCAGCATGAAAGAAGAGACCCATTGGGTCCACAATGGGCCTATGTAAGAGCAATCTAGCTCATCCCACTCACCTGCCCTCTCTCCCTGGTGCAAATAATTCTTTCAGATCTTTATCCAGCTCTCCTTTGAATGCTATGCTTGCTTCTGCCTTTACTCCTGGCAGTACATTTTTAACAATAATCACATTTTGCACAAAGATCGTTTCTTTAGACTTTATAGAGACAGCAAGGAAACAGGCCCTTCAGCCCACCGGGTCCGTGCCAACCAGCAATTACCTCTTATGTTAGCATTATCCTACGTAGTAAGGACAATTTACAATTGTATCAAAGCCAATTAACTTACAAACCCATACGTCTTTGGAGTGTGGGAGGAAACCAGAGCACCCAGAGAAAACCCACGTGGTCACAGGGAGAGTGGATAAAGTCTGTACAGACAGCACTCGTACTCAGGATCAACCCCAGCTCTTTGATGCTGTAAGACAGCAACTCTACCGCTACACTAGTGTGTCGCCCCTAGTTTTATTTTGTTTTTGCCTTCATTCTATGTTCTGTTCCATTTAATAGGTTAATGGTTGAATTCCTACCATGCTAGAAAAACAGCATGTGATATTGTGATATTAAGTCATGATTCCATGTTTTGTTTGTTGGTCTGTGCCATTCGTGATGGGTTGCTAGCTGCACCTCTGTACAATGTGGATTTTTTGTTTTAGTGAAACAGGGACTTACAACTGTGCGGCACGGTGGTGCAGCGGTAGAGTTGCTGTCTTACAGCGCTTGCAGCTCCGGAGACTCCGGGTTCGATCCGGTCTATGGGGGGCTCGTCTGTACGGAGTTTGTACATGACCGCGTGGGATTTCTCTGAGATCTCTGGTTTCTTCCCACACTCCAAAGAGGTACAGGTCTGTAGGTTAATTGGCCTGGGTTTGTATACCTGGTATAAGTGTAATTGTCCCTAGCGTGTGTAATAATAATAATAATAATGGATGGGATTTATATAGCGCCTTTCTAATACTCAAGGCGCTTTACATCGCATTATTCATTCACTCCTCAGTCACACTCGGTGGTGGTAAGCTACTTCTGTAGCCACAGCTGCCCTGGGGCAGACTGACGGAAGCGTGGCTGCCATTCTGCGCCTACGGCCCCTCCGACCACCACCAATCACTCACACACATTCACACACAGGCAAAGGTGGGTGAAGTGCCTTGCCCAAGGACACAACGACAGTATGCACTCCAAGCGGGATTCGAACCGGCTACCTTCCGGTCGCCAGCCGAACACTTAGCCCATTGTGCCATCTGTCGTCCCAGATAGCCCATTGCGCCATCTGTCGTGTGTAGGGCAGCGTTAATGTGCGATCGGTGCGGACTCGGTGGGCTGAAGGGCCTGTTTCCGTGCTGTAGTTCTAAACAAAAAAACTAAACAGACTCACGATAACCTCTCATCCAAAATATAGCTGGTTGCTAAATTGGAACTCAGTCCCACTGTGCATTTATTTCTGTACCTTGGTGAGAACAGAGCAGAAGAAAACATACTAAGACAAAAATATATGTGAGTGTTGGTGTTTGTCAAGAAAAATCTGCATCAAGTAAAATAGAGACCCAAGAGACGTACGAGGCTGGAAACAGGAGCAACAAACAATTTGCTGGATGAATACTGATTTAGCATCTGGACCTGTAATACCGACAAGGGCAGCACAGTGGCGCAGCGGTAAAGCTGCTGCCATACCCCACCAGAGACTCAGGTTCAATCCTGACTATGAGTGTTGTCTGTACGGTGCTTGTAAGTTCTTTCCGTGGCCGCGTGGGCTTTCTCTAGGTGCTCCAGTTTTCTCCCACATTCCAAAGACGTACAGTTGTGTGGGGTAATTGACAAGTGTGTGTAGTATAGTGTTAGTGTACAGGGTGATCGCTGGACGGCATGGACTCGGTGGGCTGAAGGGTCTGTTTCCGTGCTGTATCTCTAAAGTCTAAATCTAAAGTTTAATTAATTTCCCTCCATGGCTTCTGTTCAACTCTTTGAGTTCACCAGCAAATAATTTGAGGCTCTGCAAGTTGTTCAATGTGTGTAGTTTTCCAACGTGGATTTAAATGATTAGGTTTGCACGTGCCCCTTTTTTTTAAATGAGGAAACAATCTGTATTAGTTGCAACACTCAGACAGACCAGCTGGAGATGAGTCTCAATCTTTTATCAAATTTATCACCCATTGGGAAGTCTCCTCATTTGGAGTTTTTTTTTGTAATCAGTAGATGTGACTGTAGACCACATTCAATCCCAACATCATTAATCACCATTGTGTGGACAGCTTGATTATAGTCATGTATGGTCCTTTTGCTGAATGGATAGCACGCAAGAGAAAAGCTTTTCACTGTACCTTGGTACACATGACAGTAATAAACTAAACTAAACTAAGCTAAGGTGTGTTCATACATTCATAAGTTATAGGAGCAGAATTAGGCCATTTGGCCCATCAAGAGTACTCCACCATATAATCATTGCTGATCTATCTCTCCCTCCTAACCCCATTCACCTTGCCCCCCCCCCCCCCCCCCCCTAACCACTGACACCTGCACTAAGCAAAAATCTATCTTTCTCTGCCTTAAAAATATCCACTGTTGGCCTCCACAACCTTCTGTGGCAAAGAATTCCACAGATTCATCACCCTCTGATGAAAGAAATTTCTCCGCACACCATTCCTTCTCTCCAGAGAAGCAGGCTGAAGCAGAAGCAGGGTGCCTGTCCCACTGCATTAAAGAACATTAAAGAACGTCCTTTAATTCTGAGACTATGACCTCTTGTCCTAGACTCTCCCACTCGCAGAAACATCCTCTCCACAAGCCTTTCACTATTCTGTATGTTTCAATGAGGTGCCCCCTCATTCTTCTAAACTCCAGCAAGTACAGGCCCAGTGCCACTAAACGCTCATCATAGTTTAACTTGCTCATTCCTGGGATCATTCTTATAAACCTCCTCTGGACTCACCCCAGAGCCAGCGTATCCTTCCTCATGTAAGGTGCCCAAAGTTGCTCACAATATTCAAAATGTGGCGTACCAGCGCCTTATAGAGCCATTACATCCCTGTTTTTGTATACAAGCCCTCATGAAATATATGCTAGCATTGAGTTTGCTTTCTTTACTACCGGTCCGACTTGCAGATTAACTTTTTGGGACCCCTTTGCACCTCCAATTTCTGGAAATTCTCCCCATTTAGAAAATAGTCTACGCCTTTATTCCTACTACCAAAATGCACGACTCCACACTTTACTACACTATATTCCATCTGCCACTTCTCTGCCCACTCTCGCAACCTGTCCAAGTCCTTCTGCAGAGTCCCTGCTTTCTCTACACTACCCGCCCTTCCACCTATTTTTGTATCATCCGTAAACTTGGCCACAATTCCTTCAATCCCCTCGTCCAAATCATTACTATACAATAATTGACATATAAATCATTAATAGGCAACCTTTCTTACACGCTGCCTATTTAAACTAATCTGTCTGCCTGAATGTGATCCTTATCCATGCATTCCCTGCATGTCCATGAGCCTATATAAAAGCCTCTGAAATGTCACTATCATGTCTGCCTCCTCCACCACCTCTGAATGCAGGTTCCAGAAACTCACCCCTCTCTGTGTAAAAACCTTGCCCGCACATCTCCTTTAAACATTGCCCATCTCACCTTAAAGCTATGCCTTTTATTCTTTGCCATTTCCACTCTGGCAAAAAGGTTTTGATTGCTTACCCTGTCTATGCTTCTCAGAATTTTAAATATTTCTAATATGCTAAGGTTCCCCCTCAACCTCCCACTTTCCAGAGAAAATAATCCAGGTTTGTCCAACCTCTCATTCTGGCTCACACCCTCCAATCCAGCAACATTCTGGTAAGTCTCTTCTGCACCCTCTCCAAAGCCTCCACATCCTTCCTATAATTGGACGACTAGAACTGCACACAATGTGCCACATGCAGCCCAACCAATGTCCTAAGGACTACAACATGACTTCCTGACTCTTGTACTCAATGCCCCAACTGATGAAGGCAAGTATGCCTTCTTTGACACTCTTTCTATTTGCGTTGCCACTTTCAGGAAGCTATGGACTTGGACCCCAAGATCCCTCTGTACATCAACGCAGTTACGTTCTTGCCATTAACTACTGTATATGTTTTCCCTTTACATTCAACAATTTTGGTGTCATCTGCAAACTTACTCACCAACCCAGCGGCGTAGGTGACCTCTATTTGTATACATTGGGTATGCAAGCAAAGAATTTCACTGTGCCTAGTCACATGTGACAATTAAGTATTTCTACTCCTATTCCTATTCCTATTCCATTAACATGTATATCCAAACTGTTTATGTATATCACTACTGAACTTATCCCTTCTAATAGCCAGCTTGAGTTTGTTCCTGCTTATTTTATATTCCTCAAAGGTCCTGTCTGATTTAATCTTTCTAATCCTTACATACGCTTCCTCTTTCTTTTTGACCAAATTTACCACCTTGGTCATCCAAGGTTCCCTTACCTTGCCATCCTTATCCCTCCTCCTAACTGGAACATGCCGGTCCTGAACTCTGATCAGCTGGTTTTGAAACAACTTGCACGTGTCAGATGTGGACGTACCCAATGACAACTGCTCCCAATATACTCTCCATAGTGCCTATCGAATAATGCTGTAATCTGCCTTACCCCAATTAAAAAACTTCACCCAAGGTCCAGACTTATCCTCATTCACAACTATCTTAAAACATATGGAGTTGTGATTGCTGTTCCCCAAAATGCTCTTCCGCTGAAGCAACAGTAACCTGATCTGATTTAGCTCCTAACATAGCAATCCCAGTGTGGTCCCTCCTCGAGTTGGATATCTACATATTGTTTCTTGAAGCCTTCATGGATCAACCTAACAAATTCTCCCCTGACTTACAGCGATGATTCACCTGCAACAGAATACTGAAGGGCCTGTCCCACTTTCACGACCTAATTCACGACCATTTTTACTCGTGGCCATTTTTCATCAGGGTAGAAAAAACGCCCTGACCTACTTGATGCCACGAGTACCTACGACTAGCATCACAGCCTGCTACGACCTACCTACGACCTCCTACGACCTCCTACGACCTCGTGACGACCATGCTGCGAGTATGAGTCAAGGGCAAACTCAGCAGAGGTCGTGAATTAGGTCGTGAAAGTGGGACAGGTCCGTTAGCCTCTGATCTGCTCTTGTAGCTACATTACGAGTGTGTTTGGGTTTCCAGTGAATGGTGTCAGCTCACAACTGATGCTAGAGATATGGTGATAGTACTGCAGTAGAAGTAGTTTTACTGGAGAACATCATTGCTTGTCATAAGTGTGTTATGAATGTCGTTTCACACTTATCATTCTGAACCCCAATCACTCCCTCTACTCCCCTGTCCTATCAGGTAAGAGGTACAGAAATATGAGAATTCACACTTCAGATTCAGGGACAGTTTCTTCCCAGTTGTTATCAGGCAAATAAACCATCCTATCAACAACTAGAGAATGTTCCTGAGCTGCTATCTATCTCATTGGAGACCCTCGGTCTATCTTGTTGACAGAGGTGTTACATCAACAAATGCCCCCCCTCTGGGAG
Source organism: Amblyraja radiata (assembly GCF_010909765.2). Classification (NCBI taxonomy): domain Eukaryota; kingdom Metazoa; phylum Chordata; class Chondrichthyes; order Rajiformes; family Rajidae; genus Amblyraja; species Amblyraja radiata. The sequence goes on along the minus strand of NC_045967.1, from coordinate 12,703,990 downwards.
AGTGATGAAGCAGAGGCCCGTCAGAGAGCAATGAGGGCTACCAAGAACGAAGGGGACCCGGTGGGGAGGGACTGCTGAGGATGAAGGGGGACCCAGTGGGAGGGGGAGGGGTGGGGGTGGTGGGTCCTACTCCCACGTGCGGTGGCAGGCAGTAGATTGGCCTGTTCGGTGAACTTTGTCGGATCCATATCTGAGGAAGGATGTGCTGGCTCTGGAGAGGGTCCAGAGGAGGTTTACAAGAATAATCCCAGGAATTAGTTAACCTATGATTAACCTATGATTAACCTATGATGAGCGTTTGTCGGCACTGGGCCTGCACTCGCTGGAATTTAGAGGAATGAGGGGGGACCTCATTGAAACATTCACAATAATGAAAGGCTTGGATAGAGTGGCAGTGGAGAGGATGTTTCCACTAGTGGAAGAGTCAAGTACTAGAGGTCATAGCCTCAGAATTAAAGGACATTATTTTAGGTAGGAGATGAAGAGAAATGTCTTTAGTCAGAGGATGGTGAATCTGTAGAATTCTTTGCCACAGAGGGCTGTGGCCATCAGTGGATATTTTTAAGGGAGATATAGATAGATTCTTGATTAGTACATGCGTCAGAGGTTGTGGGGAGAAGGTAGGAGCATGGAGTTAGGAGGGAGAGATAGATCAGCCATGATTGAATGGCGGAATAGACTTGATGGGCCAAATGGCCTAATTCTACTCCTATCATAACCTGATGACATAAAATGTTGCGATAATGGTCTAAGTGAGGCAAGCTATATGATTTTACCAGGTGTATGCAAAACAAAGCATTTTACTGTACCTAGGTACATGTGACAATAAAGTATCTTTGAATCATTGAATCGTTGAAGCAGCTGAAAATGGTTCTGGCTCACTGCCCTGGGAAACTGCTGCAGCAATGTGCAGGGCCTTGAGGTTGAAACCCCCAGCAGATACATCCCTTTTAGTCTGTGTCGGGTATGGCTTCATCCAACTTGATTCGTGTTCCTCTTGATTCCCAGTTTTACTTGAATTCTTCAATTCCGGGTTTGGGAATCTGCTCATTTGTCTACATTTCCACACCGCTAAGGTTGTGATGAAGTCTGGAGCCAAATGGTTCTTGTACCCAAAATAAGCATCAGTGAGCAGGTTAATGATGAGGAAAAGTTGTATAATAATAATACCGTCAATACAATCTTCTCTGATCTTATTGATAGACTAATGGAGCAGAAATAGGATGAAATTGGAGGTAGACACAAAATGCTGGAGTAACTCAGCGGGTGAGGCAGCATTTATGGAGAGAAGGGATTGGCGACGTTTCGGGTCGAGACCTTTCTTCAGACTGATGTCAGGGGAGGGGGGAGGACAAAGAAAGAATGTAGGCGGAGACAGTGGGACTAGTGGGAGGACTGGGAAGGGAGGGGGAAGTGGGAAAGTGAAGAGAGAGAGCAAGGGCTATCTGAAGTTAGAGAAGTCAATGTTTATACCACTGGGGTGTAAACTATGGCACTGTGCACCACTGTGTTGCTGAACCTGATGGTGAATCAGTGGTGGAGCAGATGGTTCAAGGCCCCAGCATCTGACTTCAAGCTCTTCTTGGACCAAGCTTCCCATTCCCACACCGACTTCTCTCTCTGTGGCTCCCTCCGTTGCCACAGTATGGTCACAACTTACCAGAGGAAGGGCAACTCATATGCCATTTGGGTATGAACATTGAATTTACTCATTTCAAGTGATGTCCCACTTGCACCCATATCTTCCACCATCTCCCACCTCCCATGCCCTTCCCATTCCCACACCTCCCATGCCCTCCTTTGTACATTCATCTCCCATCTCCGAGTTCCCCATCATCCTTTTTATCCTGTTTCTTTCCACTTTCCCATCCCTTTTCACCTATATCCCTCCCACCAGCTTTCCATTTTATTCCTCCTCTGCTCTCCTTATCTGATACCCATTGTCTTTTTTTCATCTCTAGCCTTTAACACTTATCCACCCATCTGCCAGTCAAACCCACCTCACCTGTATCCACTTATCACTTGCCATGATTTGTCCCACCCCCACATTTCTTTTCCAAATTTCTCTTCCCTACTCCTCCTATCAGTCCGAAGAAGGATCCCAACCCGAGATGTCATCTGTCCATTCCCTCCACATATGATGCCTGGTCTGCTGAGTTACTCCAGCACTTTGTGTTTTGCTCAAGATTTCAGCATCTGCAGTTCCTTGTGCCAGCCAGAATTCCAAGCACTTCCATCACCTATGAAGCACTGGGCAGGTTCATGGATAGGACATGTTCAGAGGGATATGAGCCAAATGCAAGCAGGTGGGACTAGTGTAATAATAATAATAATAAATTTTATTTATGGGCGCCTTTCAAGAGTCTTAAGGACACTAGTGTAGATGGGATAAGTTGGTCAGCGTGGACAAGTTGGGCTGACGTGTCTGTTTCCACGATGTATGGTCCTATGACTCGATCTATGACTCCAAGCACAATGAGAAGTAAAGTGCCAGCAATGGGAAGCTATAACTCAGGATGATCTGGTTGTTTAGCACCATATTGTTGTCCAAAGTCACTTGAAAGACAAAGTTACTTTCTTAAAGGATGGCAATGAGTTGGAATGTTTACTATCATGACAGAAAGGGAACAGGGGTGTGGAATGTGGGGCTGTAATGCCCCTGTCCCACTTAGGAAACCTGAACGGAAATTCTGCAGACTTTGCGCCCCATCCAAGGTTTCCCTGCGGTTCCCGGAGGTTCCCGGTGGTTCCCGGAGGTTTTTGTCAGTCTCCCTAATGGTCGAAAGTGGTTTCCACTTCTTCTATGTTCCGGCTATTATTTCAAAAAATTCGAAACCGGCCGCGACTAAAAACAGGTTTCCGTTTTAAAAATCTGTAATTTTTTTGTCGAAGCCGGTTGCGATGCTAGTTGAAGGTGGTTGCCGGAGGTTGCAGGTAGTGGGAGGTCTTACCTTCCACTATCTGCAACCTCCAGCAACCACCTGCAACCTCCGGCAACTATAACTTTACTGGAAAGCAGTTAAGCACTAGGGGTGGTACAGTGGTGCAACAGTAGAGTTGATGCCTTACAGCTCTAGAGACCCCAGTTCCTGACTACGGGTGCTGTCTGTACTGAGTTTGTATGTTCTCCCTGTGACCGCGTGGGTTTAGTTTAGTTTAGAGATACAGCAAGGAAACAAACCCTTCGGCCCACCAAGTCTGCGCCGACCAGTGATCCCCATACACTAGCCCTGTCCTACACACAAGCGACAATTTACAATTTTACCAAAGCCAATTAACCTACAAACCTTATGCATCTTTGCAGTGTGGGTGGAAACCAGAATATCCGGAGATATCCCATGCAGGTCACAGGGAGAACGTACAAACACCGTACAGATAGCACCCGTGGTCAGGATTGAACCCGAGTCCCTGGCGCTGTAAAGCAACAACTCTACCGCTGCCTGAATCATCTGACAACTGGCGATGTTCTCTTCCGCTGGGAGGCCTTAATTTTCCCTCCGTTTCCCCTTCTTCTCTCTCCCACCTTTAAGAATGTGCTTGAAACATATCTCTGATCGAGCTTTTAATTTATTCATGTCGTTTAGCATCAAAGTTCATTTCATTAGACTCCTTGATACACTTGGCAGAGTTAAAGATGTACTTGTTTTTGACGGTCCATATTTAACTCGATTGCATCGCATCAAATAAAAACATGGTTTGTTCTCCTGACAATGTTTTGAGATACTTATTTTGAAAATGAAAATTCAAAGCCAATAAATCGAGCAAACACTTACTGTAAGGCGAGAAAAATTAACGGGCATTGGTCTCTTTGACGTTTATTGATGTTTTTTAAAAAATTCTACATGCTTCTGTGGTCATAATCATTCATCATGGCATTAATGCAGTTCCTGCTTCAGACTGAAATCATTTCTGTAAACACAAGCTTAGATTAAATATTGAGGGAATAAATACTGCAATTATGGACGATTTTGGTATTTTATAATCTGAGTGTAGAAATCAATGGGAGTAGGTGTGAACGTTAAGGAATACTCTATGATGAAGCCAGATATGGCCTTTTTCACAGGCCATGATACCATGGGCTGCTCCCTACATTTCAGAGGCTCCATGAAGTGGATTAAAGTGGTCAGCGGATTAAAGGTAACGCCCAAGGGCGTTCAGTCAAGAACTGCTGACCTCTTGCCTCCAACGTGAGCTGTGCCACCTTGATGCTCCAGTGATTTGCCCCATGATTTATCCTCCTCCTTCCTCCTCACCACCCTCCTGGCCAAGGAAGGAGATCATTCACAGCCTGGCTGTTACCCCAGCTTGAGATTATGGTAGTTTGATGCTCAGGGCTTGGCGCTCCATTGCAGTCAGAAAAGTGACAGAGAGATCTCAGCCAAAACTGGAACCTTCTCCCAGTGAAATTGAGACTTAAAAGTTCATGGTCATTAGTTCATAAAGCATAGGAGCAGAATTAGGCCGTTTGGCCCATCAAGTCTACTCCGCCATTCATTCATGGCTGATCCATCTTTCCCTCTCAACCGCATTCTCCTGCCTTCTTCCCAAAACCCTAATCAAGAAGGGTCTCGGCCCGAAACGTCACCCATTCCTTTTCTCGAGAGATGCTGTCTAACACACAGTTACTCCAGCTTTTTTGTGTCAATCTTTGGTTAAAACTAGCATCTGCAGTTCCTTCCTACACAAGGATCTATCAATCTCCGCCTGAAAATATCAACTGACGTGGCCTTCACAGCCTTCTGCAGAAATGAATTCCACAGATTCACCATCCTCGGACTAACAGAATTCCCCCACATCTCCTTTGTAAAGGTATGTCCTTTTAATCTGAGGCTATGGCCTCTGGTCCTAGCCTCTCCCACCAGTGGAAACATCCAGTGGAAAAGACTGCAGATAGCGAACCTTGAGCAGAAAATAAATTGCTGGAGGAACTCAGTTGGTCAGACAGCATCAGGCTGAAGAGCGCTACAGTCTGGAACGTCATCACTCCATTTCACTCCATGGACACTGCCTGATCTGCTGAGATTGTCTCCCCCCCCCCCCCCCCCCCCCCCCCCCCTATTAAGGTGCTCCAGGCAGAAACCCCCATCCCATTTTACAAAAGACCTTGGAGAATGATGAAGCTTGGATGAAAATCAAGAGGTTGGAAGTGGGCCCTTTTTCACAGGCCATGATACCATGGGCTGCTCCCTACATTTCAGAGGCTCCATGAAGTGGATTAAAGTGGTCAGCGGATTAAAGGTAACGCCCAAGGGCGTTCAGTCAAGAACTGCTGACCTCTTGCCTCCAACGTGAACTGTGCCACCTTGATGCTCCAGTGATTTGCCCCATGATTTATCCTCCTCCTTCCTCCTCACCACCCTCCTACTTCAGAGGATCATTCAATCCCAAGCTATGGCTGAATTCCACTTTCAGTAGATACTTCTTCCATTAGGTGGTTACTGTATCTTCCTACAACGGTGTTGCTACCTTACATCGCCAGAGACTCAGGCGCACTCTTCAAGCTGGTTTGGGATAGGGATTAGAGGAATGTTTATACAATAATACCTATTTTGTTTGTATCGGCTTTGATAGCTTCCATCTATTCCAACCCGAGGCTCCCAACTCACATCTAATCCAGCCCAGGGAAAGAACATCGGATGAAAACAGAGTGAGCTTTAGACTTCAGGGATACAGCAGGCAAAACTGTGTACCCACTAACCAGTGATCACCCTATACACTAACATACACACACTAGGGACGATTTTATAATTTATCAAAGCCAACTAACCGACGAACCTGTACCTTTTTGGAGTGTTGGTGGAAGCCGGAGCATTTGAAGAAAACCCAAGCGGACACAGGGAGAATGTACAAACCCCGTACAGACAGCACCCATGGATCGAACCTGAGTCTCTGACGTTGTAAGGCAGCAACTGTACCGTTGCAACACTGTGCCACCCTACTGTAGGAAGACACAATAACTTGGATCTCCACTCTTACTTACTATACAAAGCACTCAGGAATCTAGGATGTGTATATTGGCCTCTCGTGAACATAGAACAGAGAAGGGTGAAGGAAATCTGACTGGTGCTTTGAGGAAGTCCAAGGCATCAACCAATATCACCTTCCTTTACCGTCATGCAATTTCTCATTTTAAAAGCATTTGTCAACCTATGCAGGTTTATGGCATTTAATTTGGAAGAGTCTTTATCCACGTATAAATTCAATGTAAATTCATAACTTAAAACAGAGCTCTATTTTGAAAAGAGCCACAATATCCTTACATCAAAGCCAAACAGAAACAAAAATACTGCCCAATTTTTATTTATTTCAAAATAAAGATACAAAGTGCTTGAGTAACTCAGCAGGTCAGGCAGCATCCCCAGCGAACATGCATAGGTGACGTTCCAGGTTGGGAGGCTTCTTCACACTGATTTTGGCTGTGGGAGAGGAGTGGGGGGGGGGGGAGAAAGTTGAAATTGAGGAGGGGCAGGACAAAATGTGGCAAGTAATAAATGAACATGGGCGAGGGGGGTGGTTTGATAGGTAGGGAAAGGAAGAACATGGATCAATGCAGACAAAAGGAAGTAGTTTAATATGACATTGTGTTCGGCATAGACATCATGCACCAAGGGACCTGTTTCCATGCTGTACTGTTCCATATAGAAACAGAATTGCAGATGCTGGTTAATACACAAAAGGACACAAAGTGTGGGAATAATTCAGCAGGTCAGGCAGCATCTCTGGAGAACATGGATAGGTGATGCTACGGGTCGAGACCCTTCTTCAGACTGAGAGTGGGGGGAAGAAGGAAGCTGGAGAAGTCGAGAGGCTGGATAGAGCATGGCAGATAATAGGTCGACATAGGCGAGGGGGTTTGTTGATAAGCAGATATATTCTGTGTGCAATGATAAGTAATGTGGAGGGAAGTGTTTTGAGAAGCAGCATGGAAACAGGCCCTTTGGCCCACAGAATGCATGCCGACTACGATCACCCGGAAACTAATTCTATGTTATCCCACTTTTGCATCCTACACACAAGGGACAATTTACAGGAGCCACTTAACCTACAGACCTGCGCATCTTTGGAATGTGGGAGCAGATCGAAGCACTTCAAAGAAACCCACACGGTCACAGGGAGAATGTACAAACTCTGTACAGACAGCACCATAGTCAGGATCGAACTTGGGTCTCTGGCGATGTAAGGCAGCAACTCTACCGCTGCGCCACCATTACACCATGCACCTCTGTACTGCCTTGCGATGCACCTCTGTAAATTGGGATGATTTACTATAGTTTCTGTAGTTGCATTTTTTTTAATTTGGTCCTGAATTTTGAGACAATAAACCTCGGCCATAGTAGAAAACTATCACTGTTTTCCCTCCATCCATCTTAAATAGGGAGACCAGACCTTTACTGTATAATTTCAGATTTACAGCCACAATCTCACCAGAACCTTATATAATTGTAGCAAGATATCTCAAGTCTCCTATTCAAATCCTCTTGCGATAAAGGTCAAAGATAAAGGCTGTTTTCCTTCCTAATTACTTGATCTACCTGCATGTTAACTTCACAGACTACAGGGCAACACAGTGATACAGCTGGTAGAGTCACTGCCTCACAGCGAGAGAGATCTGGGTTTGATCCTGGCCCCAGATGCTGTCTGTACGGAGTTTGCACATTTTCACTGTGAACGCCTGTTTCCTCTGGGTGCTCCGGTTTCCTCCCACATCCCAACGATATGCGGATTTGCACGTTAACTAACCTCTTTAAAATTGCCCTGTCTGTGCAGGGAGTGGGTGCGAAAGTGGGATGACATGAAACTAGTATGTACGGATGATCAATGGTCAACATGCACTCACTCAGTGGGCCGGAGGGCCTGTTTCCATGCTGTATCTTTCAATCAACTTTCCCTTTTGCTCTTTCCCCTCCTTCCCTCTTTCTCTGCCTCTTAAAGCTTGTTTTATCTTTAACGATTCCCACTTCTGAAGACCTGAAAGATGAACAGTATTTGAGAGAATGATTGTAATGTTTCTGGGAGCAGAATTTCAGATGTGGTGGTGGGAATGGAGGATGGGGGTAGGAGTATGTTTAAGCAATGTTGCATATTCATATTGTGAAATAGCCTCTAACATTGTCAGTCAGAATCTTTGCAGCAATCCTTATTTCCACAAACAAGACAGTAATTTCCAAAGAATAGCCTGAAGTATCCTGTTCCATTTAAAAATAGGAATGTTGCTCCCAATAGATAATCATTGAAAATCATCGGATTAACATTGCTTTGACAAAGAGGAAGGCCATTCAGTCCATCGAGTCTATGTTAGCTCTTTACAAACCAACCCCCCTCCCCATGTCCCATAGTCCTGTATCTTATCCAATGCACTTTCTAAACTTTTAAGGTGAGGGGAAGAAGATTTAATTGAAATCTAAGGAGTGACTTTTTTACACAGAGGGTCGTGGGTGTATGGAACGAGCTGCCGGAGGAGTTATTTGAGCAGGTACTATCGCAAAGTTTAAGAAGCATTTAGATGGGTACATGGATAGGACAGGTTTAGAGGGCTGTGGGGCAAATGCAGGCAGGTGGGACTAGTGCAGAAGGGGCATGTTGGTCAGCGTGGACAAGTTGGGCCAAAAGGCCTGTTTCCACTCTGTATGCCTATGACTCTAATTGACTTTTCCATCACACTAACAGACGGCGAGTTCCAACTCAGCAACACCCTCTTCTTAAAAACTTCCCCTTATTACGTCTATCTATCTTATAGTCAAAATATCCCAATGCAGAAGCACTTTAGCCCTCAATATAGGACACGTATTTTACCCTTATTTATATGGAAGGAAATTTCTATGGGCCACTTCAGGATAGTTAGCTGTATTCCTCATTAGCATTCCATATACTAATTCCAAAAATATATGTCTCATTTATCCAGATTGTTAAAAATCTCCTTTAATTTGACATTTAAAAAATGGCTATACTATAGCTGATGTGTTTAACTGGATTTGGAGAGGCAAACATGTTGGGTTTAGACTAGTTTTGGGTTTTGAACAGAAAACATGTTCCAGGTTTGGCATTTTTGTGCATTTGAGAAAAAAATAAAACCAGATAGAATTGTGACAGTTATTCCTTTCCCATAAAAGCACTCTTGAGGACACACAAGAAAAATTGGTGGTATCATCCATGAAGAACAATCCATAACCCATCGTGCAAATATGCTGTGAATAATGTACATTTAGCCAAACATTTTTACAGAAGCATTTCCAATTATTGCTCATGTGCAATTAACATTTGGAACATTTGAATTTACAGTAATATGGTAAGTAAAGTAAATGATATTGCTGTAATAGATGAAGCAAAATATGCAAGGCACAATGACAATATAGATCAAAGTGAGCAGACAATATTGCGAATGTTATCTTACACATTTACTTCTGCCACATTGTTGTTGGTTGGTGCCGCGGAAGGCTTGCTCTTCATAGCCTCCGTCCCAACCTTTGAGAGGTCAGAGAAGAACAGTCTTGGAGACCACAGTGACAGCAGTATCCTCTTGTATTCGTTCCTGAAGTTCTGATTGAGAAGTCCATAGATGACAGCGTTGAGGCAACTGTTGAAGTATGCCATGAAGTAGCTCATGATGAACAACCATTCGGGGATCTTGGGCGCAACGGCCGGGGGGTTGATGGCTACCGCCAAGCCGATAAAGTTGAGAGGCCCCCAGCAAACTGCGAACAACACGAAGACCACAAACATGGTGAGGAAGTTTCTGAAGTCGCTGGGCTTCAACTTTGGTTCATCGGGTCTAACTCGCCGCTTTACCTGGATGACCAAGACCCAGATTCTCAGATAGCAGTAGGATACCACGCCGATAGGGACAAGGAAGTGAACAACCACCACTATGATTGTATAATAAGAGCTTACTGTTTGGGTAAATGTGCACGAGAATACACGAGGATCATATTGCAAGGAGCCCACAAAAAAATTTGGTATGATGGCAACAACTGTTAAGATCCAGGTCAGACACAGGTAGCAGATAGTGTTCTTGTAGCTGTAGAGTTTATCATACTTGAAGCTGTGGCAGATGTAACAATACCTGTTGATCGCGATTGCTGTAATGTTGAAAACGGATCCGATTACACTTAAACCCATCACAAATCCACTAACCTGGCAGTGAATATCACCCAGAGTCCATCCATGTTGGAAGATGGCAAATAAAATCAGTGGGTAAGGATAAATTGCCACAACCAAGTCAGCTACTGAAAGGCTAACGACAAAGATGTTGCCTGCAAAGAAAAAAACGGGCAATTTATAGAAACAAAATAAGTCATCCTATTCATTCATCAGTTTAGTTTAGTTTCGATTAGTTTAGAGATACAGTATGGAAACAGGTCCTTCGGCCCAACTAGTCCACTCCGACCAACGATCGCCCCGTACACTAGCACTATCCTATACTCTAGGAAAAATTTACAGAAGCCAATTAACCTACAATCCTGCACATATTTGGAGTGTGGGAGGAAGCCGGAGCACCCGGAGAAAACCCACACGGTCACATGGAGAACGTGCAAACTCCATGCAGACAGCACCCGCAGTCAGGATCGAACCTGGGTCTCTGTAAGTCAGCAACTCTACCACTGCAACTACTGTAACTGTATATCATTCTCCATCCAAGAACGTGTAAAGATAGTAAACGTTAATAGGCTTTACTTCATTTAAATACTGAGGGACAGGATGCTTCCATCAGCTGGGTCAGTCCAGAGCCAAAAGGATTCTGACATTCTAGTTAATTTTGCTTTTGTGTGTTTTTAGAACTATCGTAATGGGTCACTTTCTTAAATCAGTCTATGTTCTCAAAGTACAAAGGTGCGAATTCATGGATAGACACAAAGTGCTGGAGTAACTCAGCGGGCAGGCAGCATCTCTGGAGATGGGTCTGAAGAATGGTCCTGACCCGAAATATCACCCATCCTTTTTCTCCAGTGATGCTGCCTGACCTGCTGAGTTACTCCAGCACTTGTGTCTATGTTTGGTGTAAACTAGCATCTGCAGTTCTTTGTTTCAATGAATTCATGGAATTGCTTGAATTGCACAAATGCAGCAACACTCCTTCCACAATAATCATCATTTCGATCCTTGCAGCTCCATGGCCAGCAGAAGTTTCCAAACTCTCTGCTGTCTCCTGGCACTAAATTGGTTTGCTCCTCACCTGCTGCAATAGACCACCATTTCCTGAAGAATAACTAGACGTGGACATAAATGCTGACATTGTCAGTGATGCTGGTCCACAAATGGAACAATAAAAATGGCTGCCAGATGTCACACTCAAAGAGTCATGAGGACATTGATGGAAGCAATATTGATAGACACACTGCTGCACCAATATTTTTCTCTACAGGTGAAATGTTTAATAGAACATTTGTGCAGAAGAAAATGTTACTCTTTGGTACGTGGTTAACACTCTGAATATCTGATAAGAACAAATTAATAAATAGCAAATCAGAGTTAGTGGTGTCAAATGACCCAGTCATACTCACGAACATGGTACAACAGTATTTATTAAAAGGCACATATAATACACTCCAGCACGATGCTTCAGCTGTGCAGTAGTGTAGACTAGTGTAGCCAGCATGAGTTGGGTTATGATAATATGAACAGTGTAGTAGGCAAAGCTTCTAATAATAAAGCACTACATTGGTTCGTAAGTGAAGTAACCAATCTACATCTTTCCTTGTAGAAATAAAAGTGAAGCACATCTAAATATAGGTGACCTATAAGAATAAACACACTACGATGTGATGACTGAATAATACAGTACCCGAAATGCTAATAGCGCATACAGGGATGTACAGATGGTTTAAACAAAATTCCCGTATCTAAGAGGCGGCCTACAAACTCGTCCCATATGCGTGCGGTATAGATACGCGTCTCCTCCCCTCACGGAGGAAGCAACAGGGGACCCATGTGGGGAGAGAACTGGAGACCAGGGGGGTGAACCCGCCGATGAGCGGGGCACCGAACATTGTGGTGAGGGCGTAGAGGGCATTGTGGTGAGGGCGCAGCAGCAGAGCGCGAGGGAAGAGACGGTCCCCTCACCTTAAACACGTGGCTTCTGGATACGATAATAGGAACAGTGTAGTACCTGCCTTAACTACCTCCTCTGGCAGCTTGTTCTATACACCGACTAGCCTTAATGTGAAACTATTACCCGTGGGGTTAAATCTTTCTCCCCTCACCTTAAAGGTATGTCCTCCGGTTCTCAATTCCCCTGCTATGTTATTATTTATCTAATGATAAAGCACCACATTGGTTAGTAAGTGAAGTAACCAATCTACAAGTGGTAATTTACAGAAAACATTCTACACTGGAGATGTAGATCCCTTCAATCTTGTGAGCACTGGCACTTCATAGACCATTGAATAGTACAGCACAGAGACAGGCCCCTCAGCCCATTATGTCTGTGGCAAACATGATGCCAAGATAAACTAATCTTACCTGCCTGCTCATGACCCATATCCCTCCATTCCCTGTATATACATGTTCCTAGCTAAAAGCATCTTAAATGCCACTATCATATCTGCATCCACCATCAATCCTGGCAGCACTTTCAGGTACCCACCTCCCTCTGTACAAAAAAAACTTCCTTGGCACATCTCCTTTAAATTATACCCCACTCACTTTAAAGCTAAGCCCTCTAGTCTTTGACATTTCCACTCTGGGGAAAAGGTTATGACTGTCTAAATATACCTCTCTTAATTTTACATACTTTTATCAGGTCTCACCTCCCAGATAAAACACTCCAAGTTTGTCTAACCTCTCCTTGTTGCGAGTAGCCCTAATCCTGGCATCATTTTGGTAAATCATATTCACATTCACTTTGCATTCATTTACTTCTGTTGAATGATATGAGAATCTGTTGATTAAATGCATTTATTGTCACAGACACCAGATGATATCTGCAAGTCAGGCTAACTGTTAGAAGGAGGAAAATAACGATATTTCTACAAAAATTATGATGATAAACAAAACCCATGATATGACAAAGAATGATTTCAAGTATCTAAATATGGACCCTTATGGCAATAACATAAGGGCACAAATGAGGAATGTGTTTCCGAAGCATATTCACAAGAACTTTCTTAACAAGTTCAATTTTGGCTCAACAAGGAAGCTTGCACTGCTGGATATATTTCTACAACATGATCATACAGAGGGAACTAATATTAGTGGGGGGGGATTACGATGGCTAATAAGGTCAGTATGGATGTGATGGGCAGAAGTGCCCTTTCCGGTGATGCACAACTCTGGGACCCCACGACTTCTGAAAACAGTGACCGTGATACTGTAAAATCTAAAATAACCTTGGAAAACAAGATAGATCATCCGAAGGTATAAATTAAAAAGCCAATTGTAGAAGGACCAGTTCCAGTGGGATGAGAGGAGGTCTAGTTTGAGTAAACTGAAATCATAGTTTGGCAGGTAAAATTGTAATTAAAAAGGAGATTATCGAGTTTTAGAGTCAGCCCTGACGAAGGGGTTTGATCGTTTGGCGTGGGGGAGCTGACAAACCCCCGATGCAGGAGCTGATCGCCTCGACGCGGAGGGCCTGCAGCCGGCTACGGGAGTCACGATCATCCCGTCAACAGAGGGCTCGAGGCCCCCGACCGTGGGAGAACAAAGGGAAGAGATTGAACTTTTCTTTGCCTCCCATCACAGTGAGGAATGTGGAGGAGTCACTGTGATGGATGTTTATGTTAAAATGTGTTTTGTGTGTTTCGTTGCTTTTTATTTGATAAAGTATTATGGTGATTGTGTGACTGTAATACAGTGTGGAAACAGGCCCTTTGGCCCAACTTGCCCATGCAAACCAACATGCCCCATCTACAGTAGTCCCACCTGTCTGCATTTGACGGTACCTGCCTTATCTACCCCCTCCGGCAGCTTGTTCTATACACCCACTAGCCTTTGTATGAAACAATTACCCCTCGGGTTAAATCTTTCTCCCCTCACCTTAAAGGTATATCCTCCTGTTCTCAATTCCCCTACTATGGGTAAATTGACCCTATCTATTCCTCTCATGATCATGTACACCTCATGGTCACCCGTCATCCTCCTGCGCTCCAAAGAATAAGGTCCTAGTCTGCTCAACCTCTCGGGCTCCTGGCAACATCCTTGAAAATCTTCTCTGCACCCTTTCCATCTGAATGACATCTTTCCTAAAACAGGGTGACCAAAACTGAACACAATATCTCACCAATATAACATGACTTCCCAACTTCTATACTCAATACTCTGACTGACAAAAAACAATATGCCGAAAACCTATTTGGCCACCCTATCTACCTGTGACACCACATTCAAGGAGATATGTACTTGCACTCCTAGATTCATCTGCTCTACAATACTTGCCAGAGCCTTGCCATTCACCCGGTATGTCCTCCCCTGGTTTGACTTCCCAAAATGCATCACCTCACACTTGTCTGTATTAAACTCCATTAACCATTCCTCAGCCCACCTGCCCAACCGATCAAGATCCTGCTGCAATTTTTGATAACCATCTGTGCTATTTACAATACCACCCACTTTAGAGTCATCTGCAAATTTATGACTATCTTTGGGGATATTCTACATGCATTGTTTAGCAAAGGATTTAGGATGCAGAAGATATTGGTCAAATGATTCCTGGCATGAGGAGCTGTAGCATGCAGCACCACTGTGCCACCCAAAACATACGTGACACAAGAAAATGATTCTCTCCAAAGAGTATTGAGAGTCTGGAATGCACTGCCAGGTCTGAAGTTGAGGCAAAATCAACTGAAGCATTTGAGTGGGAGCTGGTTTTGTTTCTAAAGGGGATATGTGTGTTGGAATATGACTATTATTATTATTATACTAATTATATTAATATGGATTATTAATATGAATATGATTGTGGTGGAATATGGAATGTGTTGGAAATGGAATATGAGACCACACCAGGAATATTGCGTACAGTTTTGGTCTCCAAATCTGAGGAAGGACATTATTGCCATAGAGGGAGTGCAGAGAAGGTTCACCAGACTGATTCCTGGGATGTCAGGACTTTCATATGAAGAAAGACTGGATAGACTCGGCTTGTACTTGCTAGAATTTAGGAGATTGAGGGGGGATCTTATAGAAACTTACAAAATTCTTAAGGGGTTGGACAGGCTAGATGCAGGAAGATTGTTCCTGATGTTGGGGAAGTCCAGGACAAGGGGTCACAGCTTAAGGATAGAGGGGAAATCCTTTAGGACCGAGATGAGAAAAACATTTTTCACACAGAGAGTGGTGAATCTCTGGAACTCTCAGCCACAGAAGGTAGTTGAGGCCAGTTTATTGGCTATATTTACGAGGCAGTTAGATGTGGCCTTGTGACTAAAGGGATCAG
Source organism: Amblyraja radiata (assembly GCF_010909765.2). Taxonomy (NCBI): domain Eukaryota; kingdom Metazoa; phylum Chordata; class Chondrichthyes; order Rajiformes; family Rajidae; genus Amblyraja; species Amblyraja radiata. Next base: position 12,688,620 of record NC_045967.1, on the reverse strand, counting down.
GGAGTATGGAGAGAAGGCAGGTACGGGATACTGAGTTGGATGATCAGCCATGATCATATTGAATGGCGGTGCAGGCTCAAAGGGCCGAATGGCCTACTCCTGCACCTATTTTCTATGTTTCTATGTTTCTATATATTTAGTATGATTTTTACTGAACTGCATGCAAAGAAGTAATTTCACTGCACCTAGGCACATGTGAGAATGAAGTACAGGTACCATGATAACTCCTCCGTTATCCTCCAATGGATGAATGGTTAAATGGTACTTCATTGTCACATTTCGAGCAAATGTTACTCAACTTTCATTATCAAGTATGTAACCTGCTGAGAACACCTTCGAATATCAATAGTCAATAATGTACCGCAGTGTGAAGCTCAATACTCTGCAAAGAAAGCATATGGGATGCAAAAGGGATCCAAATCCTTTAAATTAGCAACACAAGTAGAGTATTAAAGAAGGCATCTGGTATACTTGCCTTCATCAGTTGGGGCTGCCCTCACCTTCTCCATCTGTACTCACCTTCTCCATCTGTCCTCACCTTCTCCATCATGGTCTGGTTTAGCTCAGCCACCAAGCATGACACCCGGAGGCTGCAGCAAATCGTCCAATCAGCTGAGAAGGTTGTTGGTTGCAACATTCCCCCCATTGATGAACTGTACACTGCAAGGTCCAGGAAGCGAGCGGGGAAGATCATCTCTGACCCCTCTCACCCTGGCCACAAACTCTTTGAATCACTTCCCTCTGGAAGGCGACTCCGGACTGTCAAAGCCGCCACAGCCAGACATAAAAACAGCTTTTTTTCCACGAGTAGTTGCTCTACTCAATAACCAAAAGTCTGTAGCATCATTTTGCTCTTGTATTTTATTTCATTCACATGTTTAAATTGTAATGTTTTATTATTAATGCTTTAATGTTTTATGTGTCATTTTTAATTGTTATTGCATGTCGTGCTGTTCTGAACCTTCTGAATTTTGGAGTCGGCAGGGCAGTACTCTGCATATCGCCAACTTGGACAATTTTACTTTTTTTTATCAAGCCAATTAACAAACCTGTACGTCTTTGGAGTGTGGGAGGAAACCGAAGTTCTCGGAGAAAACCCACGCAGATCACGGGGGAGAACGTACAAACTCCATACAGACAGCACCTGTAGTCGGGATAGAACCCGGGGCTCTGGTGCTGCATTTTGCTGTAAGGCAGCAACTCTACCGCTGTGCGACTGTGACTGTTACTTGCGAGCTGAGCACCAAGGCAAATTCCTTGTATGTGTACATACTTGGCCAATAAACTTATTCATTCATTCATTCATTGAATGTAAGAGTCAGGAAGTCATGGTGCAATTTTATAGGACTTTGGCTAGGCTGCATTAGGAGTCTTGTCTACAGTTCTGGTCGCCCCATTACAAGGAGGATGTGGAGGCTTTGGAGAGGGAGCAGAAGAGGCTTGTCAGAATGCTACCTGTATTAGAGGTTATTAGCTATAATGAGAGTTTGCACCTTCCATTAATACCAAAGTGTGGATATTGATGGAAAATTGGCAGTACCGGATACCAACCTGTGATTAATACTTTCAGTCAATCTATTCCCAATACAGTGTTTCTATTAGCAGAATAAATTACTCAGTGATGAGTGTGATAATCCCTCTTGTCTTTACGTTTTGCCGCAATTTGAATAAAATTCAGTCAAATTTCAGAATGAAGAACTATTGAAATGAAAACAGAAGAATAATATTCAATAATGCTTTCCTCCTAAATACACTGATCTTCATCGCATGATAACTTACTGCAGCTAAAGATAAATTCTGGTGAGAAAATTAAACTCGAGTGTAATATTTCATCCCCAGCAGAAACAAAGTGACAATAAATAAAGCATAGTTGATAGAAAATTAGAAATTTAATTTAATTTTAACCTGGCAATAACTTTCACTATCTTTGCAAGGAAAGTGATTAGTGTATCATTATAAGAATTGAGAAATGGCCCATCAGTTGACCAATCTACATTAGTATTTATACCTCACAATGGAAATTTGTCAATTAATTGTAATTTGATTTTATTCAATCCCCAATCTTTTTTCACCTTTTACATCTCTATCCTAAAGATTAGTTTAGTTTAGTTTAGAGATACAGCACAGAAACAGGCCCTTCGGCCCACAGAGTCCACGCCGACCAGCAATCACCGGTTCATCCACATGCAAACTAGAGGAACAGCACCTCATATTGCGCTTGGGTAGCTTCCAGCCCAATGGTATGAACTTTGAATTCTCTAATTTTAAGTAATACCACCCTCACCGCTCTCTCTATTCTGTGCCCATCCCAAACCAGTGCACACCCATTTTTCCCATTACCCCACCCACTTTCTCACCACTACCCTCTTCTTCCCTGTCCCCGTCTATGGATATCACTCCCTCTGGCTTTACATTTCACTCCTCTTTTCCTTATCTGACACCCTTTGAGTTACTTTAATAACTAGCCTTTGTCCATTTACGCAATCAAAACCCCCTTCTCACATGTATCCACCTATCACTTCAGTTCAGTTTAGTTTATTGTCACGTGTACCGAGGTACAGTGAAAATCTTTATGTTGCATACTAGCCAGTCAGCGGAAAGACAATACGTGATTGTAATCGAGCCATTTACCGTGTATGGAAAGATGATAAGGTAATAACGTTTAGTGCAAGGTAAATCCACTAAAGTTCAAACAAATCAGTACGGAGATCCTGGTTCAAAATGCCGTCTATCCATTCACTCCACAGATGCTGTCTGACCGATTGAGTTACTCCAGCACTTCAAAATTCGAACAACTGCAGTTCCTTGTATCTCTGTTTTTCTCTCCACTAGTGATCACAGCTTCATCCTTACCTCATTGCATTCCACTCTCAGCATGATGCTAAACACTGCTTCTGCTGTTATCACTTCCACGTCAATACCATTAGCCAGGAGATACAGTGTCTTATCTAGTTACTGCAACACACATCATGGCCATTCAAAGTGATCAGATAATCCTATCCAGGACCATTCCTCTTCTTCGTAGTCCCCTCCATGCATTATTTTTCACATGTCTAAATCAAGTTCGATCCTGACTACAGGTGCAATCTGCGCTACCTGTAACCGCGTGGGATTTCTCCGGGTGCTCCGGTTTCCTCCCACATTCCAAAGATGAGCAGGTTTGCAGGTTATTTGGCTTCTGTAAATTGTAAAATTGTTCCTAGTGTACAGGATAGTGCTGGTGTACGGGATCATTGCTGGTCGGCACTGATTCTGTCGGCTGAAGGGCTTATTTCCACCCAGTATCTCTGCAGTCTAAAGTCTACACTCAGCAGGTCAGGAAGCATCTCTAGAGAACATGGATAAGTCGGACATTTTGAGTTGGGGAGGTATATCTAAGTGCTTGCAAGACTGGTAACAAAGCCGATCAATTAGTGGCACAGATAGAAGTTGGCAGATATGATCTAATTATCATTAAGCAAATGTGGCTGTGAGCTGAATGATCAAACTGACAATTAGGAAAGACGATAACAGAAAAAGGAGATAATTAATGCTGTTGGTAAGAACAGCAATGGTGAGAAGTTATCTTGGCTCAGCACATCGGGACGTAGAATTACAATCAACTTATGCCCACATATAAAGTAACAAAGGCTAGAAAACATTGGAAAAATTATTCATTGGCCAGCCAAAGCTGTGACAATGGACAAATCATAAATGGGGAAATCATAGGTAATAACAGGTAATATTGGACTTATAGGGGACATTAACCTACAAATAGACTGGACATTCAAATTAGTGGTAATAAGAGGACATATTTACAGAATGTACTTGAGATGATCATGTAGATCACAATGTTTGGGACTCAACAAGGGAGCGGACTAGTAATCAACTGATATACAATGGGAAATAGAGCTTATTATGGAAAGGCACAGTGGCGTAGAGGTAGAGTTGCTGCCTTACAGTGCCAGTGATTAAGGTGTGATCCTGACCATGTGCTACTTGTGACCACGTGGGTTTTCTCCAGGTGCTCCGGTTTCCGTCTGGCCTTTTATTAAAGAGTGACCATGACATCACTGAGTTCTTCATTAAGATGCAAAGTGAAGTATCAATGGGTGGCACAGTGGCAGAGCTGCCGCCTTTCAATGCCAGAAACATGGGTTTGATCCTGACCTCGGGTGCTGTCAGTGCAGAGTTTGTACGTTCTCACTGTAACCTGAAACTGAAGTTTTTCCAGGTGCTCCAGTTTCCTCCCACATTCCAAAGACGTGCAGGTTTATGCGCAAATTGTCCTCTGTAAGATTGCCCCTAATGTGTAGAATGCAAAAGAGGGATAATATATAGCTAGTGTGACTGGATGATCGATGGGTGGCACGGACCTGGTGGGCCAAAGGGTCTGTTTCCACTAAACTAAAGTAGTCACAACTTGCTGGAATAACTCAACGGATCAGGCATCTCTGGAGAAAATGGATAGGTGACGTTTTGGATCGGGACCCTTCTGCAGTTTGATCTACCAAACTAAACTTAAGTAGATCAGTCTACATATTAATCTACACCGAATGAACAGCAAAGGTATGGGGAGTGAATTCACCAGGATTGATCAACCAGGGAGCTTCAGTGAAATGTACCAGTGCGGAGAGGCAGTGGATATTTAAGGAATGAATGTAGGACCTGCAACAGTAATACTTTATGATTATCGGAATCATATTGATTATCATCTGATTCAGGCAAAAAAACAGCAGAGCTGATGATTGGGCCTGGTTTAAAATTCAGCAAAAAAATGATTTCGTGATTAATTAAAAGAACAACAGTAAACTTGCCCAGAACATAAAACTGGACCTTAAAAGATTCTTTAGATAGACACAAAGCTGGCGAGAAGGAAGGGGGGTCCCAGCAAGGAGCCGCCAAGAACAAGCGATAGCAGGCCTGGTTCGCCGCTGCGAGCAGAAGATAACACAGTTCGATGGACCTTTTGTAACTTTGTCGGCACCAGAAATGGGGCGACTCTTGTGTACTGCCTAGGTGAAGATAGACACAAAATGCTGGAGTAACTCAGCAGGGCACGCAGCATCTCTGGAGAGAAGGTGAGGGTGACGTTTCGGGTCGAGATCCTTCTTTTGTCCCTATATAGGACCTTCAGTCTGAAGAAGGGTCTCGACCGAAAACGTCACCCATTCCTTCTCTCCAGAGATGCTGCCCGTCCCACAGAGTTACTCCAGCATTTTGTGTCTAACTTCGATTTAAACCAGCATCTGCAGTTCCTTCCTACACATACTGCCTAGGTGAGGTCTGCTGAATGATTTTACTGGGTTGACGGCAAAACAAAGCATTTCACTGTACCGAGGCACATGTGATAATAAAGTATTATTGAATTGATTTGATTTGATTTGAATTGAATTGAATTGAATTGAATTGAATTGAATTGAATTAAATTGAATTGAATTGAATTCCTGGCATAACTCAGTGAGTCGGGCAGCAACTGTGGAGAAAATGGATAAGTGACGTTTCAAAACATCACCCAACCTTATTCTCCAGAGATGCCACCTGACCCATTGTGTTACTCCAGCACTTTGTGTCTTTTATTGTTAAACCAGCATCTGCAGTTCTTTGTTTCTACATACTGCAAAAGCTTCTGCAGATATGTAAATAGAAAGCAAAGATAAGTGTAGGTTTCTTATAGTCAGTAATAGGATAATTTGAATTGGGGAACGGAATGACAACAGAACAATTAATCAAATTCTGCTTTCCTCGAAAAAAGACACAAATAGCAACCAGAAGCCATAGGACCAAGTTTTTGATCGAAAGGTAATTAGTGTTTGTAAAATAGACATAGTGAATAATTTAATGGGACTGAAAGCTGATAAATCACCAAGATTTGATGATCTGCATCCGGAATACTAAAAGAAGTACTCAGGGGATTGGTGGAGGTGATGGTTGTCATCTACTAAAATTCTCTCATTTGTGGAATGCTTCCTGCTGACTGGAGAGTAATAAATTAAATCCCACAATTTAGAAAATGAGGAAGGAGAAAATAGGGAAACCAGAGTGTAGAAAACAAGGATCTACAGAAGCTAGTTAACAAAAAAATGACACCAAGTGCTAGAGTAACTCAGTGGATCAGGTAACCTCTGGAGAACATGGATAGATGATGTTTCAGGTCAGGACCCTTCTTCAGACCTCCGTTAAAACAGGGAAACTAGTAGGCTTCGTGTCAGTCGTAGGAAATGGTACGAGTCTATTACTGAGGATGTGATAACCAGAAACATGAAAAATAGGAGTAGGCATAGGCTTTCAGGCCTTTGTGTCTGTTACATCAACCGATACAACCATGACTGACTCTCTAGCAGAATTCCTCCAGAAGTATCTATAGGATTAGACAAAGTCAACAGGGATTTATGAAAGTGAAATCATGTTTGACAAATCTGCTGTCATGCTTGACAAATCCAGTTTTTTAAGGATGTAACTGGTGGAATACATGAGTTAGGAACGGCGTTTGAGGGTGTATTGGATTTTCTGAAGGCCATTGATAGAGTCCCACATTGGAGATTCGAGAGCAAAGTTAAATAAAGCTAATGGGATCGGGGGGGCGGGGGGGGGAAATATAGATTTAATTTCAGTTTAGTTTATTGTCACGTGTACCGAGGTACCGTAAAAAGTTATTTTGTTAGGTGCCATCAAATCAGCAGAATGACTATACATGATTAAAATCTAGCCGTCCACAGTGTACAGATACAGGATAAAAGGAAGCACGTTTAGTGCAAAATAAAGTGCAGTAATGTCCGATTAAAGATAGTCCGAGGGTCTTCAATTAGGTCGATGGTAGGTCAGGACTGCTCACGAGTTGGTGGGAGGACAGTTCAGTTGCCTAACAACAGCTGAGAAGAAACTCTCTGAATTGATTGGGAAACAGAGATCGGAAACAAATAATAGGAATACAGGGATCTTTTGGGGGCTGGCAGGGAGTGATTATTTGATCACCACAAGAATCAGTGATTAGTGATTAGTTCCCAGCTTCTCACAATAGAAATGACTTGGAAAAGGAATCTGAATATAATATTTCTAATTTTGACAATGGCACAAAGAGTGGCATCCTGAGTTGTGAAAAGATGCAAAGAGGCTTCGAGACAATTGAAGCAAGTGGATGGGCAGATGCCCTGTAACTAGAATAAATGTGAAGTTATCCATTTTGGTAGGTAAAACGGAAAGCCAGAATATTATTAAAACAGTGATAGAATGGAAAATGCTGATGTACAAAGGAATGTGCGTGACTGTGTACAAAGGTCACTGAAAGCAAACATGCAGGTGTGGGAAGAAGTTAAGAAGATAATGGGTATATTGACCTGCAACACAGGATACTTAGGGTGCATGGGCTTATTACTATTATGCAGTCTTGATGTAGACCAGTGTTGGTGTATTGCATTCAAATTGTGTCTCTTTCTGCATCGAAAGAGAAAATTCCAAGAGGGGGAAACCAATAATGATAACCTGAGGTGCAACTTTTTTTCGCAAAGGATGATATGTGTCAGGAACGAGCTGTCGGAGGAGGTAGTTGAGGCAGGTACTATCACAATGTTTAAGAAACATTTAGACAGGTACATGGATAGGATATGTTGAGAGAGATATGGGCCAAACGCAAGCATGTAGGAATAATGTTGGTCAGCGTGAGTAAGTTGGGATGAAAGGCCTGTTTTCATGCTGTAAGACTCTATGACTGCATAAGATAATGCGATTATCAGATAAAGTGAGATCGGAATGACGGGTTGTATTTACTCAGGGTTAGAAGACTGAGAGGAAATCTCATTGAAGCATACACATTTTTAACAGGGCCTAACGAGCTAGATGCAGGGGGGAAGGTTTTGCCTGGCTGCTTGGGTGGAGGGAGAGAGTTCTAGAACCAAGAGTCACAATGTCAGGATAACTATTAAGACTGGGACTGAGGACAGTACAGAACTGCAACGGTAGAGTTGCTGCCTTACAGCGCCAGAAACCCGGGTTCAACCCTGACTGTGGGTGCTGTCTGTAATAGGATTTTGTAAGTTCTCCCCCTGATTTGCGTAGGTTTTCTCCTGGTACTCCAGTTTCCTCCCACACTCCAAAGACGTACAGAGCTTAAGGTTAATTGGCTTCGGTAAAATTGTCAATTGTCCAGCTTGCCCGATTTTGGGCAGAACCTCTACATCAGCAAAGTATTTAGTTTTCACTTCAAAATCCATTGGTATCTATCTGCTTTTCAATTTCTTCCATTTCAAGTCCAGAATTTCAAATGTGATTGATTTTCAAGTGTTAAAGTTAGTTAGAAGATTGGCTATCAAAGTAACTATTCACTGCAGTGGGAATTGATTAAACTCGACTGTTTATCTCCCTATTGGGACTGATAGCAGGAATAAATTCCATTTTCCCACTGATGATTTACAAGATTTAAATAATCATTTTCCAATTTCAATTTTACTATTCTGACTCAAGTTTACTGAAAACATCATTTAACAAGGAGCTTGTGACATGCTGCATGGAAAGGAAATTTAAAACGTTTACACTAAAATTCCAATGATGCAGCTGGCTTATATGAACTGATTCATTTAAGGTGACCTTTGTGGATTTCTTTGAACACATTTTAAGTAAATGAGGCAATTCTATTGAAAACGATCAATATTTCTCTTTCATGTGCACATTGTCATCTGATTTACAACCAGAATACCAGCACACGAGTTCGCATCTATAGCAAAGTTTGAATTGAGAGCTCATCTATATTGCTGTATAACTCAAGCTGAGATGGGGCTGGAATTTCGTTAAGAGTCTTTAGAGAAACAGTGGAGAAACAGTCCTTTCAGCCCATCGAGCCCGCACTGCACGCAATCCCCACACACCAGCACTATCCTGCACGCTAGCAATTTTACAATTTTTTACTGAAAACAATTAACCTATAAAGCTGTACGTCTTTGGAGTGGGAGAAAACCAGAGCACCTGGAGAAAACCCACGCGGTCACGGGAAGAAGATACAAACTCCATCCAGACAGCACCCATAGTCAGGATCGAATCCGGATCTCTGGGGCTATAAGGCAGCAACTCTATTGCTGCGCCACCAGGCCACCCCTGATAATGTTTCTTTCCGAGACCAAATAAAACTCAAAGAACTGCAATAACCCAATGGGCTATGCAGTATCACTGGAGAACACGGGTGGGCAATTTCAGGGTTAAGACTCTTCTTCAGATAGCTGAACCCCTTTGTGTATAGGAAGGAATTGCAGACGTTGGTGTGCACCAAAGATAGACACAAACTGCTGGAGTAACTCAGTGGGTCAGGCAGCATCTCTGGGGAAAAGAAGTCAAATTTTCAGACTGAAGAAGCGTTCTGACCCAAAACGTCACCAGAGATGCTGCCAGACCCACTGAGGTAATCCTGCATTTCGTGTCTATCCACTTTGTGGTTTGTTTTACATTATGTGTTTTTGCATTTTGTGTTTTTCTTTTGGTAAACCAGCATCTGCAGTTCCTTGTGTCTCCAATTTCCTTGGACAGATGTATAGGAAGGAACTGCAGATGCTGGTTCACAATGAAGATAGACACAAAATGCTGGAGTAACTCTGCAGGTGAGGCAGCATTTCTGCAGAGAAGGAATAGGTGATGTTTCGGATCTAAACCCTTCTTCAGAGTGAGAGTCAGTGGGGAGGGAAACTAGAGGTATGAAAAGGCACAGAACAAATCAGAGCCAACGCCGATGACCAACATCTAATTTCCCTCCCCCCCTTACTCTTAATTTGAAGAAGTGGTATGACCTAAAATAGATGCTGCCTGATCCGCTGAGTTACTCCAGTATTTTGCGTTTATCCTTAGACAGATGGTTTGACACAAGGAACTGTTAGTTTTATTGAAACTGGGACTCCAGTCTAACAGGTAAGGAAATGGAATGTCATATTGTCCCGGGGCCACTAAGTCCTGACGTAACATGCAATAATTACTTGCTTTAGTAAAGAGAGAGATAAACTATTCATTCTTTCATTCATATTCACAAACTATACTAAATCGAGAACATAGATCACAACAAAAGTGATTAGCTCCATAAATAATCTCAATTGCATACACCTAGGTATGGCAGGTTTCAACTCTGGATTTTTAAAAGAATGGGAACAGACAAATTCTCTTTTCTCGGTCAACAAGTTGCATCTTTACAGCAATTTCATTGATCACAGAATGTCCCAAAATAATGAAAGCTTTTGTAAAAAAAATGCAACCAATTTTACCAAATGGCTGGACTATGATAATGTTTTCTGTTACAATGGAAAAAAAGAATCTTGATCACAGAAAAACTCTTCAGTTCCTTGTTTAAATATTTTCACATCACTCAGAGAAGGCAGATGGAGCTTTGTTACAAAATCTCATTCACCACCAAGTCAACCTTGTTTTATACCCAATCCTCCGCTTATGGTGCTCTTTTAAAAACATCATTATAGATCGTTTTACTTTATGAATCAGTGGTCTTCAATAAACATTAGATTACATGAGAAGATTCCCTAAAAGTGTTCTGTTGGAACAAAAAACACTGCAGATGGGAACAATGCATTGGCTCCAGCGGATATATTCTCCTCGGCTGATCTGACAAAGGAAATATTTACGGGTCAAGGCAAGCTAGTTCTGCAAAATGTCAGAGGGATTTGAGAATATGAGAAGGGGAAATATTGGAGATGTTTATTTGTCAGCTGTAGATAGTTTAATTAAGCAATCCAATACAACCTTAAAGCAAATAATTGGAATGTTTGCAGAATAAGGCAGTGAACACTGGGATAATCTGTAACCATGCATGTATAAATTATGAGTATTCAATAATTTATCTTTATATAAGGGGCAAATTTGCTTCTTAATGATAGTCATTCATCCATAAATAACTTTAAGGTGCAACATAACTTACCTGTAAATTATTGGTAATTTGAAGATGGATCTGTAAATTAAACCTGACTTGTGTGAGCTTGGTCAAAGCAAACCTGTGACTGCATTTTATTTCATTAAAATACAGCAGTAATTCCAAGCACCCCAAATCCAAGATTAATTGCTGTGATAAATTCACAAAATCATCATTCATTTTTAATTAAATAAAAAACAACACAAAGACCAACTTGGATTTATTTAGTTCCTATAAATAACGGACCTCGGCTGCTGTCAGTGTGGAGATGGCATATTTTCCCTGTGAAACCATGGGATTTCTCCAGTGCTCTGGTTTCCTCCCACATCTCAGTCGTGCGGGTTTGTACGTTAACTGCCCTCTGTAAACTGCCCCTAATGTGTAGGGAGTGGATGAGGAAGTGGGGTGACATAGAACTAGTGTGAATAGGTGTGTAGGAAGGAACTGCAGGTGCTGATTTAAACCGAAGATTGACGCAAAAATCTGGAGTAAAGGGCCTGTTCCACTTTCACGACCTAATTCACGACCTCTGCCAAGTTTGCCCTTGACTCATACTCGCAGCATGGTCGTCATGAGGTCGTAGGAGGTCATAGGTAGGTTGTAGCATGCCGTGATGCTAGTCGTAGGTACTCGTGGCATCAAGTAGGCCGGGGCGTTTTTTCTAGCCTGATGAAAAATGTCCACAAGTAAATAAGTTCGTGAAAGTGGGACAGGGCCTTTACTGAGTAGGACAGATAGCATCTCTGGAGAAAAGGAATAGGTGACATTTCGGGTCGGTGGAAGGGGGCAGTGGTTCAGGGAAGATATTGCAGCTAAGTGGGCCCAATACTAATTTGTTCCTGCTGATGCTAGTTACGTACCTGGTACAGCATGGAAATGCACTGACATTGTGCAACATAATAGTAAGATTAAACGAGAACTTACCAGTTTGAAGTTTTATCTGTATTTTATGAGGAGTTACGATGAGGGATTACGTGAAGAACCCGCTCAGCACGCATGCGCGGCATACTTCAAAGCAGCGGTGTGGAATCACAGATAGACACAGTTATTGAAGTAAACATAGTAAAGAAAATGAGACATCAGTTTAACATTTTGACCCATATTAATGAGGGTGGGAGCGGAGGGCACGTAATCCCTCATCGTAACTCTTCATAAAATACAGATCAAACTTCAAACTGGTAAGTTCTCGTTTAATCTTACTATTTTACTTCGGAGTCACGTGAGTGACTACGTGAAGACTTCAAAGCTCTGTGATTTCAAACCGTGTAAAAGATATTATTTCACGCACTGCCGAAGTCCTTGAGGGAGGAAGTGTGTTATCGTAATCAACCAATGAATCTGTTTGTAGAAAAACACAATGGCATTTTTTAACAATAACAACAAAGAAATTAAATTGCTCCCCTGGGCTTAAATTAAATATTTGCAGTCTGTAAAGTCTTTTCTGCAAATAAAACAGGTTTTGCCAACGGCTTATTATAAAATTTCTGAACGGTCTTTCCCCCGACCATCCTGCTGTAGCCAGGATGTGGTCTATAGGCACGTCCATTCTTTTAGCCGTCGACGTGGATGCTGCCCTGGTGGAATAAAATTTGTACATGTTGGTGTTTATCCCAGCAGCTTTTAGCACCTGCTTGAGCCATTTCGAAATGGTTTGGCTCGTCACCCGACCATAAGGTTTTTTATGACTGACCCACAAGGCTTTTCATCTCCCTCGAATATTTTGGTTGTGTCTATGTAGGATAGTAGGTGGGTCATGGCACATAACCGTGGTTCTGGCGGGTAAGCCCGGAATTCCACGACTGGATTAGGTGTTCCTGGTCTGCTCTGTTTGATCAGTCCCTGGATAATGACAGAGATCTGGTCTGGAGCTGTGAGCATGCTGTCCAGTCGCAATAGGTGTAGTGACTGGACCCTCTGTGCAGATACAAGTGCCATCAACATGAGTGTTTTGAGCATAGATTGTTCCAGGTTGAGGGATCTGGCTGGTGGCTATCCCCTGAGGTATGTCAGGACCACACTGACATCCCATATATGGATGTACCTTGGTCTAGGGGGTTAGAGTTGTAAATACCCTTCATTAG